>NC_137057.1:26215260-26377760 GCF_032717465.1 Coenobita brevimanus
GCCTATCCTCGTATTTTTGAAATCTGTCAGTCTGTCCATCTCTCGTCAGATGCATTAATCCCGTATGGGGTGGTCACATGCAAATCGCCTCACTGTCAAATTGCTCTAAAATATTTTCTAGGCTGGGTGACAGATGGTGGAGCGTTAGTTTCTGGTCCCTCTGTGTGGAAATGGCTAAGTCTTCACAACGCCATGAAACAAGATCCTAAACGATCCAGGTTTACCTAAAAATAAGTTTTTGGAATATAGAAGGGGCCGGCTAGGGTGAAGGTGGCAGATGTGAGAGGGGAGACTTTGTTATAAAGGGAAGCAAATTAGATTGCGCTGTGGTGGAAAAAGCGGCAGTAGTAAAGTTACAGACGCCAAAGATAGGTTTGTCTGTATAATTAGCATAGATTATTAAATAGTCAAAGACTTTGCCTCTGCATATTTAGTATCATAAGCTACGTTATTATCCGTATATTCGAGTGTCATTGTTTTCTCTAATACTGTACAGTATCGAACTTTGAAAGTATATATTTAGCACAGTTTGCTATAATAATTTTGGATATATTTTTTACATAATTTACCATCTGCCACCTTTATGTACTTAACACTTAGGTTTCGAAGGGCAACTTATATATTCTAGTCTAAATTAGCCAGTAATGATCACCACTGAATAAAAAGAAAATACCCGCAAGAGGAAAAAACATCTGTAGGTAACAAGTATATAAAATAAACAAATAAGTAAATAAATAAATAATAAAAATGTCGTCGTGTTGAAAGGGGTAATTACCATATTGAAGTACGTAATGATTCTTCTAAACCATAGTTTCTTCTTCCTGGAAACCTTCCATTTTAGCTATTTCGTGAAAGACCTCAATGATCACTTATTTTATGGTCTCTATCTCTCTCTCTCTCTCTCTCTCTTAAGACGAACGTATTTTCAGCGGGAGGGAATAAAATGGATTTCGATGTTCTTGCCGACGCCCTTTAATTTTTTTTTTTTGAATGACGTGGAGTAATTTATATATAACTAGCAGGGATACCCGGGGCTGCCCTGGCCAAAAAGGCGAACACTCTAATCCTATTTGTTCTAGTTCAATCTTTCTACTCCAGAAATACCATGTACCTCTTATGATTTTGAAAAGGGATTATGAGAGGTCCAGGAACTTTCCATTTCAGCTTTCGAAAACTAAAGCACAACATTTGTGCGAGCTTGTTTACTATTACCGGTGTATCGGTTTGTGTAGGAATCTCGCAGCTGACCACCTCCTTTGTGTAGTTGCTTGGCGTGACTCCACTGAGTTCCACAATTGGCACTTCACGCAATGTCTCTCTGTATCACAGGTGGTGGGAATATTGGTGTAGATCCTTTAATTAGAAGTCTCGGTAGCGTGTAGGCGAACAGAAAAGGGAGCAGGTGTGTTGTTATCTCTCTTTATTCGCCACAGAAAGATACAACTGCGACAAGAGAGTATTTCAGAGTAGTACGTCTCTCTCTGTTAAAGGCTGAGTGTAATCTACACATCTGCCCTGCTCTGCTCTGGGAGTGGCCCTGAAGTCAGCTGTTTTAGAGATGCCACACCCCTTAGACATTCTGGGATTTGTACATGAGTAGAAGTGAATTACAACTCTGCCATGCACATCAGACACCTCAACAAGGCAGTATTAAGTACATTAAATACATTAATATGGATATATGTTTTTCCCAAGATTTAAACGTATGTACAATTCAAATTCTTCTATCGCCTTCCCTTACCCTCATGTTTACGTCCGAAAATGCTAACTTTCACAAGTCTGGCGTTCATCTTGTTCCTACACCACACTCACACTGGAATGGCATTTGGATCTTTATCTCAACATACCAACACATTTTCTCGAAATATAAATAAACATAATGTGTATAGTAGCGAGAGACAAAATTCCTATGTGGAAATGATGTCAGGACCAGAACACAGGTGACCTCAAATGACCTCTGATTGGTGACCTCAAATGATCCCTGAGGTCAACCTCACATAGCCTATATCCGAACTGGAGGTCCATTGAATCTCCATGCCAGAAATTGGGTTGCTGGGTCTAGTCATTCCAGCGTGTATTACCGGTGACCTCAAATGACCTCCGACAAGTGAATTTAAATGACCCCGGAGGTCAACCTCACATAGCCAATGTCCAAATTAGAGGTCATGTGAGTCTCCATGCCCAAAATTATCAGACAGGGGTGCCCGGCGTTGCCCGGGCCAAAAAGGAGAACACACTACCCGTGACCTTAAATGACCCAGTTCTGAATTTTGACTCCCCTAAAACCATCTTTGGGTCACCATGATTCAGAATATATATGGGTCTGGGGGTCTCTGGCCCTTGGTTTGGACGTGACTGAATGACAAACAAACAACGTGAATCGTTTATGTATATAGATTAAAGAGAGAGAGAGAGAGAGAGAGAGAGAGAGAGAGAGAGAGAGAGAGAGAGAGAGAGAGAGAGAGAGAGAGAGAAAGAGAGAGAGAGAGTATATGGTAAAAAAAAATAAATAATGATAAACCTGAGCCGTATCTATGAGAGGGAATATGTCCATCAATTACCTAGTCTGGAGTAATGTAACTTTAAATAACCTAATTAAACCATGGGTTGGAAAGTAAATGGATATGTGGTCTATTTCATTGGGTAATTCCGTGATAGAGTATTATATATACATTTACATATATATGTCTGTCTGTGTTTCTCTCTCTATATAGCCTATCTATATATCAGTATAGAAAATGACAGATAGATAGATAGAGATGGACTGGAACACACACACACACACACACACACACACATATATATATATATATATATATATATATATATATATATATATATATATATATACAGTGGGCTTGCCTACTGCGCAAATTGCATTGTGCGCGAGTGACCAAAAATCATAACCAAAAACCTTGAATGTGCGAGTTTACCTCACAGAACGCAAGGAAGAGGCAAGGAGTGGCTCAGAAACGCCATTTTCCATTAGTACGCGTCCCCTTCTACACACACAACGCGCCAATAGTGGCCTAGAGGCTTGTGGGGAAGGTGCTCAAGAGGAGTCTACAGTAAGATCACGCCAATAACAACGTTGACAATAACGTTTTCGGCGATAACAGTAAGTTAGAATACAGTAGATACCCAGTTTCTATAATGATGACGGTTATTTCACGAATAGCAAGTTGTTATACTGCCAATACGTCCATAACAAGATGAGGAAGGAAACAGACAAGCAAGGATAGATGAAGGAAATTTCCGAAAATGTGAGCAGTAGCGAGGAGAAGAGGGAGGATCCTCCCCTCACCACCTCCCCTGACTCGCCCGCCGCCATCCCCACCTCCTCTACTGCCCCACCTGACTCACCAGCCGCCACCCCCTCCACCTCCTCAGCCCCACCTGACTCATCTGCTTCACCTGGCATACCTACAGCCCCCACCATAATGACTGTTGCTGCATTCTGGAAGAAATGCAACATTCGACAGGCAGTAAAGTTCTTCGTCAAGGCCTGGAATAATACAACATTGGCAATCGTTAAACAAGCGTGGTGTGGCCGGGATTGCAGGGGGGGGCAGTGTGTGAGCCTCGGAACCCATGTAATAAAGTCCATCAGGCCTGTTGTCTACTGTTGTTAAGGTGACTGCCCATATTTTTGTTATTGTAGTTATATCTGTACTTCAATGTCTGAAAAATTTGACCTTTATTATGTCACTAAGGGCCAAAAACTGTCCAGATATGAGGGGGTATCGCCCGTATGTTATTTTTTCCATAAGATTACGTATTCTCAGTGCGCGATTTCACAGTGCATGAGAACCAGGACCTCCCAATCTCTCGTGCACTGTGCAAGCCCACTGTGTGTGTGTGTGTGTGTGTGTATGTGTGTGTGTGTGAGTGTATACATACATATATATATATATATATATATATATATATATATATATATATATATATATATATATATATATATATATATATATATTGTTACATAGCCGATGATTTTATCATCCCTTGTATAATTCTAACTTATGATACAGTTTTGTTCATGATTACATCATCCTTTGTATGATCCTAATGTACAGTATGCTGCATGTTTGTTCACGATTCGCCACGTGGCTTCCATAGTGACCAGGCTTGTGTGTTCTACCTCACTCCCCCCTTCTCCCCGTTATAGTAGAGTAAGTCGTTCTTTCTGTTGTTCAGAGCAGGATTGTCAACTCTTCGTCCCCTATGCCTTCATTTGCGCGTCCATCTTACAAGTTGTATCAAGCTCTGCCGGCCCCCTATATAATGAGCTCAGTCTCTGTATTAGTTGCCACTTAGATCTACTCCTCATTCTGTTCACATCTCTGTTCTCCCCTGTACAATATATTATTTTTGTGAGTGCTCAGGAAGTCTCCAGCCATCTAGCTGCTGTATAATTTCAGTATAAGTGTTATTACCATTTTTCTTGTACTGTATAGCCTAAGGCGTTAATTCGTAAGCCTGGTAAAGTTTTTATGATTCATATTGGTTCCATACTGTCAGCCAGTATTAGTAATATATTGTATCTGTAATAATATTATATCTTGCTTTAACTCAGCATTATCCGGTTTTCTCATTTTATCAGGGCTGACTTAGATAAATTTGCTCTTGCTAATTCCATGTTAATAGAGGCTATTGCAGTTAACCATATATATAACCTTTTTTTGCCATTACATTATCCTTATGAGTAATGAATGTTTAGTTGTTAGTTTGAGCATTAAACTTTAACTTGTAATTTTACCTAAGTCATTTGTTTTGAACCTGGAACTTTGCGGGACAGTAGTGATTTTACTATTCTCACTTGAAGTGTTCATTATCTCTCTCTGTTCCGTAACATTAATTTGGTGGCCTTTTATCAGGATATTCAGGATATTATCATAAGGATATTGCTTGATATTTTGTGACTGTGATTTATTCATGATGTTACTATTACTACTCTTGATGAAGCCAAAGATTTTTTGTCAAATGTGCAAACAGTGTGTGATGTAGAAAACAGAACAAAGAATGAACTTAAGCTTGTTGCTCAACAATTGGGAATTGCTGTTCACTCTCATCATTCTAAAGATCAAATTGTTGGCATGATTAATAAAAGCTTGTTTAATGTAACTCCTCCAGATGAGAAAACGCAGATTGAAATAGCTAAGTTTCAGCTAGCCCTGCAGGAGGCTCGTGCTAAGGAGGCTGAGTTTCAGGCACGTGCTAAGGAGGCTGAGTCTCAGGCTCGTATTCAGGAGGCACAGGCACAGGCTCAGGCAAAAATTGAACTTGCTAGGATTCTGGCAGACCATGAGTATCGCATGAAACAAGGTGGAACTGGATCATCTAGCTCTGATGATTTTAATGTGGCTAAAAATGTTAAACTTGTCCCTCCTTTTAATGAATCTGATTTAACAAAGTATTTTCAGTTGTTTGAGAGGGTAGCTACAGGTTTTGATTGGCCCAAAAAGTATTGGCCAGTACTCCTTCAGAGTGTTCTCACCAGTAAAGCTCAAGTAACTTATGCATCTTTGCCTCAGGATCAATCTGATAATTATGATGTAGTTAAGAGCATGATTCTTAAGGCCTATGAGCTTGTTCCTGAAGCCTATAGAGTAAAATTTAGGGCAACTTATAAGCAAGATAAGCAATCCCATGTTGAGTATGCAAAAATCAAAGAAGATCTGTTAGAGCAGTGGTTAAATTCTAAGAATGTAAATTCTGATTTTGATAAATTTAAGCAGATGATTTTGCTGGAGGACTTCAAAAGGCGTATTAATAAAGATGTAAGCATATATCTTGATGAGAAAAGAATAGATAATTTGTCTGATGCTGCAGTTTTAGCTGATGAAAATGTTCTCACTCACAAGAGATATTCTAAAGAAAAAAGGAAAGCTGAGAGTAAGTACGTTGCCTCTACTCAGAGTACAGGTAACAGGAAAGAGAATAAAGATGATGTTTCTCAGGAAGTAAATACCAGCTCCACCTCTAGATTTCAGAAAAGTAAATATACTTATTGTAGTAAGCTTGGTCATACTACGGAGATGTGTTTCAGGAGACAGCGTGATGTGAACAAAAAGGAGTCTTTAAATATTCAGTCAATTGGTCTAGTGTCCACCCTTGAGAGTTCCCAGAATTCTTTAACCGAGTTAACTGAACCTGCTTTGAGGGGTAAATTAAATGATGAAGCTCCTCTTTTGAGCAGTAACGTGGGTGACACTCTCAAGAGTTCATGTGCTAATTTTCTGTCTGATGGTTTTGTCAGTCCTCTGGACAGTAATGACAGGAAATCAGTTATAATATATCGTGATAGAGCTGCTTGCCAATCCCTTATGCTGACCAGTGTTCTAGGCTCTAATGTTAATTCCTCTGATGAAACTGTAATCTTACAAGGTGTAGGGAATAATTACTTCTCTGTCCCTCTGTGCAGAGTGAATTTAGAGTCTGGTTTTGTTAATGGTTCCGTTATGGTTGGGTTGGTTGAGACACTCCCAATGTCAGGTGTAACTTTCTTACTTGGAAATGATATTGGTGGAAGTCAAGTGTGTCCAGCTCCTCAGTTGTCTAGTGAACCAGTGACAGCAACCCAGGATTGTGATGTCGCTGATGTATTCTCTGCATGTGCTGTCACTAGGGCTAAGTCTAAAGTTACTGGTGACTTAGAGGATAATGATGATGATGATGTTATCCTAGCTGACACTTTTCTTGCTACTTTGGACCACTCACCAGATGAGGCAGTACCCCGTAGTGTTGATAATTTGTCTCGTCAAGAGTTGGTTGAGTTGCAGGTTGCTGACCCTGAGTTGAAAGGTCTAGCTAACTCCGCTTGCAGTGAGGAAGAGTCAGCTGGTGCTTCTACTTGCTATTATATAAAGTCAGGAGTACTTTTGAGGAAGTGGAGACCCCCAGCAGCATCAGCCGACTGTGAATGGGAGGTTGTACATCAAGTTGTCATCCCTCGTGTTTGTAGGCAGGATATCATTAGAGTTGCTCATGATTCCAGTTTGGCAGGACACTTTGGAGTGAGGAAGACTGTGGCACATATTTTGAAACACTTCTACTGGCCAGGTATCTTCAGAGATGTTTCCTGGTATTATAAGTCTTGTCATGCCTGTCAAATTGTGGGGAAGTGTAATCAGACCGAAAAGGTTGCACCTCTAGTTCCCATTCCTCCTTTTGAGGCGCCATTCACCTGTGTGTTGATGGATATTGTGGGCCCTCTTCTTAAGACTTCTTCAGGATTTTCTTATGTGTTGACCCTGATTGATATGGCTACTCTTTATCCTGAAGCCATTCCACTTAGAAATATCTCAGCAAAGAACGTGGTTAAGGAAATGCTAGGGTTCTTCACCAAGTTTCGTCTGCCCAAGGAGGTACAGTCAGACCGGGGAAGTAATTTCATGTCAAATGTTTTCAAGCAGTCTCTGAAAGAGTTGGGCATCACCCAGATCACGTCTTCGGCTTACCATTCCCAGACCCAAGGAGCGTTGAAGAGATATCATCAAACACTCAAATCGATGGTCAGGAAATACTGTATGGAACATCAGAAAGACTGGGATAAAGGTCTTCCATTCGTTGTATTTGCTGCAAGAGAATCTACAAATGAATCACTGGGCTTCTCACCCTTTGAACTACTGTTTGGCCATGAAGTAAGAGGACCCCTTAAGCTTCTCAAGGAATGCTGGCTGTCGGAGGAAGATGACGTCAACTTGCTGGAGTATGTGATGAAGTTCAAAGAACGGCTGTCCACTGCTTTACAGCTGGCGAGAGAGAATTTAGGAGCTGCTCAGGAGAAGATGAAGACTTGGTATGATAAGAAGTCCAGGTTACGCCACTTTCAGCCAGGAGATCAGGTTTTGATTCTGCTACCGGTGCATGGGCAACCTCTTCTAGCCAAGTTTAGTGGTCCTTATTTCATGGAGAAGAAACTCAGTGATGTCAACTATGTCATCTCCACACCAGATCGTAGAAAGAACAAGCAACTTTGTCACATCAACATGCTAAAGTTATATCACAGGCGGGACGAAAATAACCCAGTCTGCACTGTAGTTGTTCCACCCGAGTCTGCAAGTGAAGCTCTCCCATGCAGTATGAGCCTGAGTGATAGTCTGGGGAAGAATCCTGATATCATGAATGATCTCCAGACTAAGCTTTCTCATCTACCTCCCGAGGAAAGGCAGGGGTTTTCGGCATTACTGCAGGAGTACCCGCAAGTGTTCCATGCCACTCCAGGAAGAACCACTATGTTGATGCATGATGTCGATGTTGGAGACGCAAAGCCAATTAAACTGCCTCCTTACCGTGTGAACCCAGTGAAAGTTCCTCTCATCCAGAAGGAGCTTGCCTACCTGTTGGACCACAAGATGATTGAGCCCTGTCAGAACGAGTGGAGTTCTCCTGTCACTCTAGTCCCTAAGCCAGGTGGGTCACAGCGGCTTTGCATCGACTACAGACGTGTTAATCAGATAACCAAAACAGACACTTGCCCTCCCCCTCGCGTGGAAGATTGCATAGACAAGATCGGAAAGGCTAGGTACATAAGTAAGTTTGATTTGTTAAAGGGATACTGGCAAGTACCTATGACTGAACGTGCTAGGGAGATCTCATGTTTTGTAACACTAGGAAAGACTTTTGCATGTTCCGTATTGCCATATGGTATGAAGAATGCACCAGCCACTTTTCAGAAGCTCATGAATGTTGGAACAGAGGGTTTGGCAAGGCGTGTTGTTTATATTGATGATGTATCAATCTTCAGTGACAACTGGAAAGATCACCTATGCCATGTCAGTAAATTTCTTGAGCGTTTGGTTCAGGCTTATCTTGTAGCTAATTTATCAGAGTGTGAGTTTGTTCAAGCTAAAGTTCAGTACCTTGGGTACGTAATTGATGATGGACACGTTGCACCACCAGGAGCTAAGGTTCAGGTTATAAGTGATCTTCCCAGACCTAAAAGTAGGAAAGAGCTACAAAGATTTTTGGGAATGGTAGGTTATTACAGGAGATTTGTTCTTAACTTTTCAATTCTTGTATCACCACTTACAGACCTACTGAAAAAGGGAGTTAAATTTGTCTGGACCGATAACTGTGAATCCTCTCTCAGCAAAGTTAAAGCTATCCTATTAAGTCAGCCAGTGCTCGCTACTCCAAATTTTGCTAAGCCTTTTAAGATGGCTGTTGATGCAAGTGATACAGGAGCTGGGGCTGTTTTGCTGCAAGATGATCAGGGTATTGAACACCCTGTATCTTATTACAGTAAGAAGTTCACTCCACCTCAATAGAACTACTCAACTATTGAGAAAGAGCTTTTGGTCTTGATTTTGTGTTTACAGCATTTTTCATTTTATTTGTGTTCTGGTTTTAACCCCATAGTCATTTATACCGATCATAACCCACTGAAATTCCTTAGTAAGTTTAAAGATTAAATCAGAGATTGACAAGATGGGGTCTACTTCTTCGGAGTATTCATTAGACATACAATATGTCAGGGGGAAAGAAAATGTTATTGCAGATTGCTTATCTTGACTTTAGACAGATTGTTTTAGAGTAATTAGAAATTTCCTTTGTAAATTTCTATTTCTTTGTGGGGAGGTGTTACATAGCCTATGATTTTATCATCCCTTGTATAATTCTAACTTATGATACAGTTTTGTTCATGACTGCATCATCCTTTGTATGATCCTAATGTACAGTATGCTGCATGTTTGTTCACGATTCGCTACGTGGCTTCCATAGTGACCATGCTTGTGTATTCTACCTCACTCCCCCCTTCTCCCCCTTATAGTAGAGTAAGTCGTTCTTTCTGTTGTTCAGAGCAGGATTGTCAACTCTTCGTCCCCTATGCCTTCATTTGCGCGTCCATCTTACAAGTTGTATCAAGCTCTGCCGGCCCCTTATATAATGAGCTCAGTCTCTGCATTAGTTGCCACTTAGATCTACTCCTCATTCTGTTCACATCTCTCTCCTCCCCTGTACAGTATATTATTATTTTTGTGAGTGCTCAGGAAGTCTCCAGCCATCTAGCTGCTGTATAATTTCAGTATAAGTGTTATTACCATTTTTCTTGTACTGTATAGCCTAAGGCGTTAATTCGGAAGCCTGGTAAAGTTTTTATGATCCATATTGGTTCCATACTGTCAGCCAGTATTAGTAATATTTTGTATCTGTAATAATATCATATCTTGCTTTAACTCAGCATTATCTGGTTTTCTCATTTTATAAGGGCTGACTTAGATAAATTTGCTCTTGATAATTTCGTGTTAATAGAGGATGTTGCAGTTAACCATATATGTAACCTTTTTTTGCCATTACATTATCCTTATGAGTCCTGAATGTTTAGTTGTTAGTTTGAGCATTAAACTTTAACTTGTAATTTTACCTAAGTCATTTGTTTTGAACCTGGAACTTTGCGGGACAGTAGTGATTTTAGTATTCTCACATGAAGTGTTCATTATCTCTCTCTGTTCCGTAACAATATATATATATATATATATATATATATATATATATATATATATATATATATATATATATATATATATATATATATATATATATATATATATATATATATATATACTGCTCTTCACCCTCTCCCTCTTAATCAGTCTTGTCTCCTTCCTCTTCCATGCTCCGCTTTTCACATTTCTCTCTCTCTCTCTCTCTCTCTCTCTCTCTCTCTCATCCATATATTAAATGAAACCAAGGGTGAAAGCAAGCGCAGGTAAACGTATTTCACAAGTCATTTCCCATCAGCAAGCAATTATTTAACTGAAGAGGGGATAAGAAATGAAATACAGGTTTGCAATACGAAACAGGAATATGAAATAGTATTTCGAAATAGCAATGCGAAATAACAGTACTAAATCTCAGTAGTAAAGAGTAGTACGGTACAGCAAGTGGAAAGAGAAGCATGGAACGGCAATACGATATAATAGTACGGAATAGCAGTGCCAGACAGGCATACGAAACTGCAGCTGAACAAATTAGAAACGCTATGAAACATCATTATTATATAACTACAGTTCACAAATTAGAAACACTATGAAACGGCAGTACTATTTAACAACACGTTACAAATTTGAAACAGCAAGACGAGATAGTAATACAAACTGGCAATACGAAACAGTAATATCATTTACCGATACGATGAAACAGTACACAATACCAAACAGATATTTCGAAATAGCCTTATGAATTATTCTTCATAAAGAGTATTACGAAGAGTAATACCAAATACCAGTACAAAACAACACGAAATAGGAATACGAGATAGCAGAACGAACTAGCAAAATGAAATATGAAATAGCAGTACGAACTATCAGTATAAAATTAAAGTATGAAATGGTAATACGAGACAGATGAACGAGACAGCAGTACGAAAAAGCAGTACGAAATGACAGTAAAAATAACAGTACGAGACAGCAGTACGAAACAGTAATATGAGATAGCTTTACGAAACAGCAAGAAGAGCAGTGTAAAGTACTACATAAGAACGTAAGAAGAAAGGATAACTGCAGTAGGCCGATTAGCCCAAGCTAGGCAGCTCCTAGAAGACTAACAGAACTACTAGAATAAGATTAGGACAGTAAAGAAGAAGGCTCTCCTCCGCCCACCAAACCCTCCGGCGGAAACTGGCAGGAAAAAGTCAGAAAGAACACCACGCAGTATACAAAAAACTGGCGGGGACATTTTATAGGAAAGTGTGAAAGGAAAAAAAGAGACTATCATAGTGTAACCTGAAAAGGAAAAGGACTGAGAATTGATTATGATTTTTTTGTCTATACCCACCCCTTATTTGTCATATGCTTATCTAGCCTATGCTTGAAACTCTCAATGGAAGGGTCAGCAACTACTTTACTAGGTAGCTTATTCCATTCGTTTACTACTCCATTACGAAACCAATTTCTACCTATTTCCTTATCGAAGCGGAATTTTTCTAGTTTGAAACCATTACTTCTAGTTCTATCCTGTATGCTCACTTTAAGTACCTTGCAAATATCTCATTTATTTCCTTCATCCACTTAAATACCTCAGTTAAGTCTCCCCTTACTCTACGCCTCTCTAGTGAGTGCAAACTTAGACTTTTTAGTTTGTCTTCATATGTCAGGTTCCGAATATCAAGTATCATTTTTGTCATTCTTCACTGTACATTTTCTAACGAGTTAATATCCATTCTATAGTAAGGACACCAAAATTGTACAGCATAGTCTAAATGTGGCCTTACTAATGCTAGATGAAGTTGGAACATTACTTCTGATGACCTATTGCTCACGCTTCTCGAAATAAATCCTAGGACCCTATTTGCTTTATTTCTTGCATTAATACACTGGTGCCTTGGTTTGAGGTCTGTACTAACCATAACTCTTAGATCTCTCTCGCATTCCGGTTTAATAATTTCAGTGTTATTTAAGCTGTATTTAGTATCTCCAATGGTCTTGCCTACATTAAGTATATACTTTACATTTTTCAATGTTAAATTCATTTGCCAAGTTTTAGACCACTCGGACATTATATCAAGGTCCTTTTGTAAGTAATAACAATCGTCAGTCGAGTTAATGATATTCCCTGCTAAGGCGTCATTGGCAAATTTGCTAATACTGCTAGTGATTCCTAAGTCTAGATCATTTATATAAATAATAAATAATGAGGGACCAAGTACTGATCCCTGTGGTACACTGCTAGTTACTAATCCCCAGTCCGATATAGTTCCATTTATTAATACTCTCAGCTTTCGTCCTTTCACCCAGGATTCTATCCATTTTAACCAGCTGTGTCCCGGCAGGTTCTTCACCAATGACCCCCCCCATCCCGGCAGATTTTCGAAAAATTTTTTTTTTGGCTAAAACCTCCACTTTATGAGAAACATTGGCAAATGCCAAAAAAAGTGCTCAGCTGAGCTAATAAGTGCATTATACAGGTGTCCCTCTGAATACCTGGTACCGTCTTTTGTTGGCCCTGCTCCAGAGTAGACGTTTTCTATGGGAGGGGTAACTATTCCAAACCACTCAGAATAGGTAGATATTTATTTATTTGGTACGAATTTATATGTAGTACAAGAGTATATTGGTTTTCACACAATAATATAGGTGATATAAACATTGTTTCACTTACCAAACACATGAACATACCTCACCCTCCTTTATGACATTACAACCTCATCATTTCTACTTGTTTCTTCCTTTGTCCTCCACCTCAGGAATCACTTTCACCTTGAATTTCGTCATTGAAGAGACTGTGGCGCGACATGTCTTTACTGGCCAGGTCACTGCTAGCAGGTGAGTTGCCAAAAAAATAGCATGCAGGGGGGGGAGGGGGCTCAGGTGGGGCCAGGTAGTATCCCTGCCTGACGGCGGGTAGAGGTAGGTCTCCCACATATGCCTACCTAAAATCACCTGCAAAACTTGAAAAATGTGCCAATGACGGACATTGCAATTGCATAACGTATGGATATGTCATCAGGTGTCATCATGACAAAACGTGGTGACGTATGCATACATCAACGGGATGCCTCAGGTTAAGATATCGCCCTCTGTACTGTATGCTCGAACCTTTCTAACTAACCTTTCGTGTCAGACCCTAGCAAAAGCTTTACTAAAGTACATATAAATAATATCATATTCTTTATCACTATCTACTGCCTCATAGACCTCTGAGAAGAATGACAAGTTTGTGAGGCTGGATCGTCCTTGCCTGAATCCGTGCTGACTTTCATTTATAAGATTAAATCTTTCCAAGTGTTCTCTAATCTTTTTTGCCAAAACTGACTAGCATTTTTCCTACTATTGATGTTAGACTTATTGGACGATAATTCAACACAGCTGTTTTGTCATCCTTTTTCAATAATGGGCATTACGTTTCCAGTCTTTCATGCCTCTGTAACTTCTCCTGAAATTAATCATTAAATAACGTTAAAAGCGGCTGACATCATTCTTCTTTGGTTTCTTTCATTATTTTTGGATATATATCATCCAGACCTGGCGATTTTTGAGGTTTGAACTTACTAATTTCTTTCAATACATCATCCTTACTAATGGTTATTTTACTTAGAGTATTTTTGTATTATCATGGTAAATCTTTGCTGCTTGAGGGACCAACTCTAGATTTTCCTTGGTAAATACTGATATGAAATAATTATATTTACTAACTCATATTTCTCACTGGCCGAACGGCTGCTTGGCACTTGACCTGAGTTAATCCCTGTCACCTGAACTACACTCCCACCTATGACCTTACCTTCCCCAGAGACCTAGCGGACATTCCCACCTGTTTCCTGCCCCTCACCTATGACCTGGGGTTCCCCACCAACCTGGCTCTCCCTAAAGTAGCTATTCTCCTTATGGAATACCGTTCTAAAATAAGCTCTTAATCCATCAAAATCCCCTAGACGAAAATTAGGAACAGTGGAGAGATTTTCAGTGGAACAGACATCCCAAATAAATTTGAACGTAATTTTTTCATGATCACTATTGCCAACTCACTCACGAACGTCTATATCACTAATGATAATTTCTTTATTAGCTAAAACCAAATTTAGTATATTATTACCTCTGGTGGGCTCCCTGACATACTAATAAAGGAAATTATCCTGTACTACTTCTAGAAATTCCTCTGACTCTTCATCCCCTGTCTGATTTTCCCAATCTATCCTTGGCACATTAAGATCCCCTGCAGTTGTTACTGAGCTGGACTGTGACGTTTTCCTTATTTCCTCCCAGAGGTATTTACTATCTGCTCTACTTAATTTTGGAGATCTGTAAATTGCTCCTGAGACTAATCTCTCCCTGTTGTTACTAATTTCAACCTAGGCACTTTTCGTGTCCTCATTAACTTTAATGTCAGCTTCATCGTAACAGGTTAATGAATCCTATACATAAATACCTGCCCCCCCCCCTCCCTTTCTTTACAGACGATTTGACACAAAAATATTATAGCCCTTTATCTGATATTCTGCTAAAACTTCTTGAGTGTCTGTATAATTCCAAGTTTCATTAATAACGGCAATGCCTATTTTCTCTGTACAAATTAAAGGTCTCGGTTAATCCATTTTATTACGTAAACTCCTGCTGTTTGTGTAGGACACTCAGATTATTACGAGTAGTTATATCTCTACCTTGGGACTTACTGTTTACGTTGTTGCTAATAACTGGGAAACTCTTTACTTTACTAATAAAACAATTTTTCTTTTTTACTATCACTTATCATCCCTCTATCGTTGTTCTGTCCTTTATCATCGCCTGCTCATTTAGGTGCCTCAGTGGACGTATTTACACTAATAGTTAAACTGTCATTCTTACTTTTGCAAGTCTTGATGCATCTATCAAAACTTGATGATAATGATTTCTGAGTGTAGTTACTGTACCCTTCTGTGCATCTATTTCTCATCCTTGAAAAAGAAAAATCAACTCCCTATCTATCACTCTAGGTAAAACAGTAACTCCCTGCCTACTAAGATAAGTCCCATCCCGACTATACATGGAACTCCATCCATAAAACCGGTCCCAGCTGTCTATGAATGATATTGCATTATCTTTGCAATACCTTTCAAGGTGGCAATTAAAACCTATCACCCTGCTCAACATTCCCTCCCAACTCCCCTCCTAGGCAAAACACCGAGTACTACAGGGGTCCCTCCCCTCTCTCTAACCTCCTCCAACATAACCTTGCACAGCTGCTACAGTACCTCACTGTTACGCCTACCAATACCATTGCCTCCTATGCTGAGGCACACAGTGGGTTTGTCTCCACAGTCCTTCAAGATATCTGAAATTTTTTCCTATCACATTAGCCACCCTGGCCCCCAGAAGACACACATAGTTAGTGCTCTGTTTAGATTTCTTACCTGGGAGTCTCCAAAAATGGCAACATTTTTCTTACCTTTCTTGATCTCAGCATACTTACCTGTACGGGAGGTTCTCTCACCGTCCTTCTCCCCTACTTCCCTCTCAGCCTTTCCCTTACACTGGTCATGTAATGCATCGAATGCATCTGTGGTCTTTATCTCCGCTTGTTTCTGGAGGGTAAACTTTGTTGCACCTTTGTGGACAAGTGTCCAACCTTTAGCCAATTTTTTCTCCCTCCTCCAACATTTCCTCTAACAATTCCCTCATTTCTGACTTTCCCTACTTGAGAACCTGTACCTCCTGCTTCAGTTTAACAAGTTCTTCCTTTAACTCAAGGTTGTCCTTTTCAAAACTTGTAGTGGGGACACAACTCTCCATAGAGGAAGCCATCGTGCACAAAGTCACACAAAACTATAACAGGTCACTACAGGTCACTAGCACAACGCTATCACAGGTCACTAGCACAACGCTATCACAAGTCACTGCAACACGCTAGCATAACACTATCACAGGTCACTATACTCACAATTCTCACAACAGGTGGGTACAGCCAGCTAAATCGGGAACGCCAGGAGACGTCTGAACAGACTTACCTCACGTGAGTGACTGAAGTAGAATGAAAAAATATTGTGAATGAGCAACACGAAATGAGAAATAGCTATAGAACTAACAGGTTATCAGTACTAAACTAGCAGTACGAAACTCGAACAAGCAACAGTACGAAACGGCAGTATTAACTTGCAGGTTATCAATAGTACGTTGATAATAAGAAACAGCAAATTAGGATCAGAATTACGAAACAGCGTAAGGAAAAGTAGTAAGATACAGCAGGTTATCTATACAAAGTAAGAATACGATACAACAATGCAAAGTAGCAATGCTATATAACAGGTTATAAATAGCAAGTTAGCAGTACGAAATGCAAATAAGGGACAGCAATCCAAATCACCTATACTGAACAGACAAGTTAGAATACGAAAAAGCAATTATCCAATACGAAATACAGGTTTGCCACAAGAAATAACAGTATTGAAGTTTGATGCGAGCTGACCACTTCAGTCCGATTACATTTCTATATCTTATTCTCAAATCCCTTCAAACTGATCTTATTTAAATCTTGTTCTGTCTATCAACAGTCGATTTTATTCAACTGACACAAGACTTCTACAGTTCTTTCATCTAACTTGGCCCAGATATTGGTCCTTTGGCAGTTTGTATCACGTAGGTCAGTGGCGGAACAGGACAATGCTACGCCTCTGCATCGTTTCCATGGCACTTTGTGACTAGCACCATATTCTACAGTGGTGTTAGTATATTGATACAGTTCAGTATCCAAGACGGTGAGATGGTAATTTTAGGCCAGTTTAAAGTAAAATAAACATAGCAGTGTTGAGAGGGGGTGCTCGGAGAGTGTAATGTGAGGCTGACAGGTACAATATGTGTGTATGTATTTTTATGTACTGGCAGCCAAGTGTAAACCCGATGTATGTATGGTGCGAAGACGTCCATCAGCCTTAAAATGCAAAAAATAATAACAATAACACTAAACTAAAAATCAAATAATATAAATGTTCATACCTCTCAAACATGAGAATTTAAGCCTTTATCAGGGAATGGGTAAGCACTCAGATGTTTAAAATCGTCTGGCAGTAACAGGAAAAATATACTGGGATCCTGTATTAGCACTTAGAGTTCCATGACTCACTAAGCTGAATAAAATCGTCTTTCATTAACAGGACTAAATTACTAGCTGGCCTGACCGATGAAAGAGTTAAGATATAAAAAGAATGTCAGGTACAGAGTCACAGTCCAGTGAAGACGATTACCCACAGAAAACGAAACACAAACGAAATATGATATTCGATAACAAAAAGTCCACTTAATTTACAGTAGAGAGAGAGAGAGAGAGAGAGAGAGGCAAACTCATAGCCTGACATGGAATGATGCACACATAGTGTGAAAGAAAAGATAGATAAACAGATATACAGATGGATGAATAAGGAGATCAATAGCTTGGTAAGTGGGTGGGTCAGTAGGCTACTAGGCTGGAAGGTTAGAAGCTAAGTGGATCATGTAGTAGGTAGGTAAGTAGGGTGGTAGGGAAGCAGGTGAAATTCGATAAGAATGTTTTGCTGCATAGATTTTGAAACGTGTGTGTCAGGGTTAGGTTAAGGGAGGTAGATCGCTGTAGAATGACTAACAGACAGACAGACAGATACATAGACAGACAGATACAGACAAACAGAAATAGCTAAACGGAAAGGTGGGGAATGAAAATAGTCAAACGGAGAATCCCCGTCTAAAAAAAAAAATGTTAGATGAAAATTGGGAAATAAAATGCCTCTAGGGAATACTTGATAGTGTGTGTGTGTGTGTGTGTGTGTGTGTGTGTGTGTGTGTGCCGATTCCAGTATAAAGAATTATGTGCTTTCTGCTGGAAATATTTCTCATAACAGCAGGTTTGTGAATTTTTCTATACAGTGAATAGTAAATGTGGAAAGTTCATCATAAATACTGTATGTGGAAGAAAGAAACTTGACTGCATACAGTTATAGGAAATGGATGGATAAATGTCTTCCTTGAGACCATTAACATATAAGAAACCTTGAAATATGAAGAGAAACCATAGCAATACTACTATTGTCTTGTAAAAAAAAAAAAAAAAAAAGGATATTTCGGTGCGGATGCATGCATACTTTTAAGGTGTCCCACAGGAAAAACATATCACTGCGGTTAGAATATCAGAAATTTTAAATAGAAAACATTATAGAAAGACAAAAGTGATTTTAAAATAGTATACTTCGAGCAATTCTACGTTTGTGTCAGCATATAAGCAGACTGATACAGTTAAGCATATATAAAACGTCAGTTACTTTTGTTCGTGACTTTCAGCCTTAGTTCTTTCTTTCTTACATTAATCCTCATATCTTCGGGATAACTCTACCATTATGATCGAGTTAACGCCAGACTTTTTTTTTTTTCTTCTTCTTTTTTTTTTATCTAGGTTGAGTCGCAAGAGCCTCGTCTTTATTTTCTATTTTTGTCTCAGTTAACCCTTCATGAACACGGAAACTCCTATCATTGTGTTCGAGCAAACGGCAATTTTCATGCAATCGTAAGTCTAAAAAAATATTCCTGTCACAATTAACGCTCTCAGTACGGGACTAAATTTAGTAATCAGTTCAAGCCAATTTCAGATGATTTTGTCCAGCTGAGATAAGGTAATGCGAGCCAGGGTGTGTAAACAAATCTTACACCTACGTCTTCAGCCACACGTGGTAAGTATTGATGCAAGCAACATTTTCGTTGACCTGTCATACAAACCTGATGGTAAAAAAGAAAGAAATACAATTACACTTACACTTTGAGCCACATTTAGTGAACACTAAAACTTAGAGGCAACAGAGTTGGTTTAAGGCAGCTGACGCCTTTGTTCTCTCCCAACTTAGGTATATTGCCTTTCTTTCTTTCTTTCCTCCTTTCTTTCCACCTGCCTTATTTCTCTCCTCTTTTTTCTCCTTATCTTCCGCTTGACTCTTCATTATCAATCTATCTATCTATATATCTTTATCTGTCTGTCTGTCTATTTGTCTATCTGTCTGTCTGTTTATCTGTCTGTCTGTCTGTCTATCTAACACCTAGGGGCAACGTACTTGACGTAATGCATCAATTATTTTAAAGCCTTGCTGTTTGCTCTCTCTCTCTCTCTCTCTCTCTCTCTTTTTATTTAAGTCCTCCATCTCCTCCTCATAATCATCACCATCGTTACCGTCTCTATCATCTCTGTTAATCTATTTGCATCGTTCTATCAATTCACCTAACAATCTATCTGTCTGTCTACCTTTCTGTCTATCTGTTAGCCTTGTCGTTATAACTCGCTCGTCTAATTAACCTACTTGCAATTTACGCCTCTCTTTTTTCCCCTCTTCTCTCCACTTTTTCTCTCCATCCGTTCCTCCCTTGTCTATTTCTCCTCAGCACTCTCTCTCTCTCTCTCTCTCTCTCTCTCTCTCTCTCTCTCTCTCTCAAACGCTGCAGGCTGTGAGACGAGAGTAGTTTGGCAGCATTCAATGCAGGGTGAGAGGGGTGAAAAAAAGTGATGAAAGTGAATGAAAGTGTGTAGAGGAGAACACGGGTAGATGAATAAGAGAGGTGAAACAGACAGACGAAGATCGAGGGAGGGAAGGAAGAAATGAAGGGAGACGGAGACAGGAAAGGAACGTGAGAATGGGATAGAAAAGAAAGCGAGGAAAGGAAGGAAAGAAAGAGGGAATGAGTGAAAGTGACTAAAAGAAAGAAAGAAGGGAAGGGAAAGAAAGAAACAGGAAAGGAAAAGCTAGAGAACAAGTAAAGGAGGGACAGAAAGGAATACCATGAATATGACCCAGACGTGAAGAAAAAATGCTCTAACTAAGACTTTCTGTACGAGAAGGGGTGATGAAAATGATGATAGTATGAAGATAAAAGTGAATAATGAAGATGGTATAAGGACGAATGAATAATGATGATGGTATAAGGATGAATGAATAATGTAGATGGTATAAGAATGAATAAATAATGAAGATGCTATCAGGACGAATGAATAATGAAGATGATATAAGGACGAATGAATAATGTAGTTGATATAATGACGAATGAATAATGAAGATTGTATAAGGACGAATGAATAATGAAGATGGTATAAGGACGAGAGTGGATAATGAAGATGGTATAAGGACGAAAGTGAATAATGAAGATGGTATAAGGACGAAAGTGAATAATTAGGAAACTGAGTGAGTAAGGTGATGTGGTGATGAATGTGTAGGAGAGAGAGAGAGAGAGAGAGAGAGAGAGAGAGAGAGAGAGAAGGCAGGCCCTTGAAATTATTAAAAACCGACGTCCAGAAACACAGAGAACAAAACACCTCCCGAACCTAAATAAATTAAAACCTAAGCATTCGCCAACGAGTACGTACCGCCCGCCATCATTAAAAGAACTAGATCAGTAATCCTCTGGCAATCGGAGGCACATCATCGCAGCTTCGCCAAAATTATTAACAAAGAAGCCAGATATCTCGTTACACTGCCCACTATGGTTGGATGCAATTTGCCACTTGATTTTGAGATATTTTGGTAGAAGGCAGACACATAGAGGCAGGCGATTACATTATCACCTCACTAGGCAGGCAAAAACAAGGAGCTGTGAATTATATCCATAGTTTCAGCCCATTCATGAAAAATCTTGAAACTGGAATTTTCAAAATTTAATAAACTGAATACTCAGACAATTTTATCTCTTCTGTCCGCAGTTGCATTCTGTAATATTTTTCCTACAGGGTGGGTTGTTAACAGCGCTTCACTTGAAACTCACCTGATGATATGTATGTATTGCGGGGGGGGGGGGTATTCTGCGGGCCATTGGGGGTAAGAGATTAATAAATGATGCAAGACAGATACTTATAAAGACAAGCCGAACCCACACTACACGAAATATAGAGTACCCGGCAAAATGAAAGGGCAGTGTCATATATACACTAAACTGTATGTGCAGACGATTTTATAGTCAGTTCAGGAGAGGTTTTCCAGCTGGAGGGGTTAGATATAGCATTAATTAACCCCTTCACTATACCCTGTTCACTTTATCCAGGACTAAAGCTGTCTTGTCTCTATTTTGGCTGCTGAAATGTAGCTATAGATTAACTCTAGAATATGATGCTAGTCACGAAGAAGTTTTATGAAAAGGATGTAGAGCCTTAGTATTGTCTTATCATGCTATTGAGCTGTGGGAATTAAGCTGTAAAGGACGACAATCTGAGTGAAGTTAAAGTGAATGAACTATAACAAAGGTTTATCCTAACTTGCCTTAAAACGTCTGGAAATAGCAAGAAGAGACTAGAAAAACGCGTTATCGGATTGAAGGAATTAAAATAAGGTAACAACAAGAACAGCAACAACAAAGTGCCAACAAATCATACACTGAACCATGAATTAATCTAAAGGGAGCGAAGTGTGTATATTTTCATCTGTCCCTTTTTTAGAATCTTAGGAGAGCGAGAAGCCAAAAGAGTTATTAAAACCAAATCTGTAATCAAAGTATACTACACCACTGATGCCTAAAGGAATATGTAGGGCGTGAAGTATATGCTTTTTTTTATTTTTTTAATGTGTACAGCGAGAGGCCCAAGAAATTATTCATGGAACCTGTCGAGCTGGGTCTTTCATCACAGCTAAATTTTCAATACTGGTCAGTTGGCTCTTCCTCAGCCTTTCTCTTCCTTTATATCCTCGTTATTCATTTATTTTATCTTCTACTTCCTCTGTGTATTCTCTCCTTGCTCTATGTCCTATTACATTCTTTTTTCACAGCCAAATTATCAACAACGAAAGGCTCCTGGCTTCTTCTCTGTCTTTTTCTCCCTTATTCCTCCATATTCCTTCCCTTCTTTTATTATTATCGTCTCTTCCCTCTACATATTCTTCTGTTGCTTTTCCTATGATTTATTCTGTTATTTTGTTTCATCATCCCCAAGTGAAAAACGGGAGGTTAATTGTCTTTTTCTCTGCCTTTTTCTTCTCTCATATCTCATATTCTCTCTATTCTTTCTCCACCTTATCTATTTGTTCTCTTCCTACTATGCATTTTTCTGTTCCTTGTTCTGCGCATTATTTCATTTTTTTCTGTTATGCCCTAATTTTAACAAAGGAGGTCTATTGATATTTTCTCGGCCTATTTCTTCCCCTATATCCCCTCCATTCCTTCTCTTGTCACGCTTTTATCTTTCGTTCCCTCTGTGCATTTTTGTATTGCTTCTATGCTTTATTTTATTACTTTTTCCAATTACTCCCAAATTATCAACGATGAAATTTTATTGTGTTTTTCTCGGTTCTTTCCCTTCTCTCAGTCATTTCATCTTTGTCGTCTTAAACTCAGTTCTAATAATTTTCAGTCACAACCAAATTTTCAACAACAGAGGACTTCTAGCTTTTTCTCTGTCTTCTCGGTCTCGTTTTCCCCTCATACCCTCCATATTCCTACCCTTTACATATTTACTGTATTTCTTCTGTCCCATCTATGCCTTCAGCCTTTCCATGGTCTTTGCTTTATTCACTTTTTTCTTTCAATTACAGCTAAGTCTTTAACACTGGAGTTTTATTGGCTTTTCTCTATTTTTTTCCCTCTCGTATATCTTCCTTATTCCCTTCAATTCACGAGATCAAAAGAGAATAATTGATGGTACTAAAAACTGCGACATAATGGCAGGATAGTATGAGAGAGGCGTAAGTTTTTATGCATTAACGAAGGACACATGAGCTGAGACCCGGAAAAACTTTCACTTTCAAATTTACACACACACACATACACACACACACATACACACACACACACACACACACACACACACACACACACACACACACATATATATATATATATATATATATATATATATATATATATCAAGATATATATATATATATATATATATATATATATATATATATTCCTGATCTATCAGAAGCCCCGCCGACATGTCGTAAAAATACCCCCGCTAATATACCAATACACCAGTCCTGTATGAGACAGTCCTAGCATGTATTCATTATGGACGGTGGGTGTTAGCGCCGAAGTGGTGACATGTAGAGGTGCATGGCATGGTATGTAGGAGGACTGCTGGGCCTTGATAGCAGGCTGTGAAGCCTATGCCCAGAGTCGGACAGATAAAAAATATATATATATATATATATATATATATATATATATATATATATAGAGAGATATAGAGATAGAGATATATATATATAGAGAGATAGATATATATAGATATATATATAGAGATAGATAGATAGATGTAGATAGATAGATATAAATATATAGATAGATAGATAGATAGATAGATAGATATAGCTATAGATATATATAATCATCATCATCAGCCGTTTGAGTGTCCACTGCAGGACCGGCCTATCGCGACCCAGGTGGGGACGATACAGCCTATGTATCTACCTAGTGGCTTAGGCTGTCTGATAGAGATTGTATGTAGGGTGGGAAATGCTTGTGTGTCTGTAGTGATGGAGTGGTTTTGGATATGTGTGTAGTCTGTGAACGAAGTCTAAACGGCCTGCGCAAGCTGACTGGATGCAAGCATACTTTCCACTACACGACACTGGTTCAACCACAGCACCCCTTTGTCCGCCAAAGCAGTACGTGGCCGGAAGAACGCTCCTAAAATTTATTACCCTGCCGGGCGCGAACCCTCGCCCTCCTACTTACGAAAACCCACACTCTACCACTGCATCACAGAGGCTCCATCTAACTGTCTATATATATATATATAACATCATCATCATCATCATCAGCCGTTTGAATATCCACTACAGGACCGGCCTATCCCAACCGAAGTGGGGACGATACAGCCAATGTATCTCTACCAAGTGGCTTAGGCTGTCTAGTAAAGATTGTATGTAGGGTGAGAAGTGCTTGTAAGTGTAATTGTTGTGATGGAGTGGCTTTGGATGTGTGTGTAGTCCGTGAACCAAGTGTAATCGGCTGGTGCAAGCATACTTTATAGTATGCGACACTGGTTCGACCACAGAACCCCTGATGTCCGCCAAAACAGTACGGGGCCAGAAGAACGCTCCCAGAGTTTATTATCCTGGCGGGGCGCAAACCCTCGTTCTTCAGTGTACGAAAATGCACACTTTACCACAGAAGCTCCATATATATATATATATATATATATATATATATATATATATATATATATATATATATATATATATAAAGACAAAAAATAAGATCATCATAATAAAGTAAAAAAAATCATAAGATCTGTTC
Source organism: Coenobita brevimanus (assembly GCF_032717465.1). NCBI lineage: Eukaryota > Metazoa > Arthropoda > Malacostraca > Decapoda > Coenobitidae > Coenobita > Coenobita brevimanus. Next base: position 26,239,908 of record NC_137057.1, read on the forward strand.
ACTCCAGTTTACCCGGACACATTGTAATCGACTTCATCAGCCGTTTAGTGTCAGTTTTACGTTAATGTTGCTATTGGCAGATGATTTTTATTTGTAAGAGAGCACCCTGGTAATGAAGGGGTGAATGAAGGCCATATCTAACCACTCCAGTTCGTAAGTTTATCTTAATCCTAAGAAAATCGTCTTGAGCCAGCAAGATTATGTCAGTAGCATGCGTCACCTGATTCAACGGGACAACAGACAGATTATGAAGGCAGTGGGACTGACGACTGAGGGAGACGTTTACAAAGCTGATCAGATGGTTAATATAGATCATATATCAGGGGCCTGTCCACATCTTCATGTACTCATTTATAACAGTTTTAAAAATTAACACTTACTTCTTCCTGCATGAACCTCTGTTGCATAGAAGCAAAGTCGACCTACCTCCATCTGCAAAGAGAGAGAGAGAGAGAGAGAGAGAGAGAGAGAGAGAGAGAGAGAGAGAGAGAGAGAGAGAGAGAGAGAGAGAGAGATTGTAGTTTTTAAAAATTCTGTGTTTACAGTTATACTTGTTCAGTGTTTTCATTATATGATAATGTGACTGTATATAGGACAGGTGATGTGTTGTTGTGCTTATATGTTTATGATAAATCTTACGTATTTGTGCTTTAGTATTATATCTTTTTGTTCTTGAGGGCTTTGACTGTTTCAGTGTTGTATGGATATTTGTTGTATGTACATATTACTTTAGATAGTGAGAAAATGGCAGAGTATAAGAGCATAGTGGAAGAAAGATTGGGAAGATATGAATTAGAGCAGACGGAAGGAGTGAAAGACGTCGTAAGGTATTCATGGAAGAGATAAGCGCAGCATATGAGGTGGTTTGTGGAGTGAGCAGGAGATGCAGGGGTGTGCAAGGGACAGCATGGTGGAATGATGAGGTGAAGCGAGCTGTGGAACAAAAGAAGAAGGCATATAGTGAATGGCTAGCGAGTAGAGGTAGGGGAGATGAGAGAGGGATATATGTGAGCAGGAGAAGAGAGGTGAAAAGACTGGTGAAGGAGAGTAAGGAGAAAGTGGATGAAGAGTTTGGGAGGAATCTGAGTGTGAAATGGAGGGGGAGTAAGAAATTGTTTTGGAAGGAGGTAAAGAAAGTAAGGCACTGTGAAAGGGGTAATAGTAGGGGCGTGAAAGATAGGAATAATAGATTGTTGGTGGAGAAGAGAGAGAAACTGAGGAGAAGGAAGGAGCACTTTGAGGATTTGTTGAATGTAAAGAGTGAGAGCAGTACAAGTATAAGTGGTTGGGGAATGGCTGGGAGAAGCAGAGATGAGAGGAGAGAGGCAGAGATCAGTAGGGCGGAAGTAGTGGAAGCACTGAAGGAGATCAGGATGGGAAAGGCCCCAGGAATTGATGCAGTGTGTGGTGAAATGCTGAGGTATGGGTGTGAGATTGTTGTGGAATGGATATGGAAGTTATGTAGATTGGCTTGGGAAGAGGCAAGGGTTCCGGAGAACTGGAAATCAGGTATAATTGTTCCTTTACACAAAGGAAAAAGGGAGAGAGAAATATGTGGTAACCACAGGGGTATTTGCCTTCTTAATGTGACTGGAAAAATACATGGTAGAATTCTCATTGATAGGGTTAGGCATATAACAGAGGAGCTAGTTGTAGAAGAACAAGGGGGATTTAGGAAGGGAAAAGAATGTGTAGATCAGAATCTGTTCTAAGATGTGTAGTGGAGAAGTATGTAGAGAAGGGAAAGAAAGTGTATGCTGCCTTCATGGACTTGGAGAAAGCTTATGACAGAGTAGATATACAAGGTATGTGGAAGTTATTAAGAATATATGGAGTGGAGTGGAAATTGTTGAGTGCTGTGAATAGTATGTGCAAAGGAGCTAGGGCTACGGTGCGAATAGATGGTGAGCTGAGTGAGTTCTTTGATCTCAGTGTGGGACTGAAACAGGATTGTGTGATGTTTCCATGGCTGTTTAATATATACATGGATGGGGTTGTAAAGGGGGTGCAAGGTAGGGCTGTAGATGAGGGGGTGGCTCTAATGAATGAGGGTGAGATTTTTATTATTCCAGTTTTGTTGTTTGCTGATGATACATTACTGCTGAGTGAAGATGAATGGGAGATGCAAGGTTTGGTGAATGAATTTGGGACAATGTGTAGGAAGAGGAATCTGAAAGTTAATGCAAACAAGAGTAAAGTTATGGTGTTTGAGAGGAATGATGTCACAGATTTCACAGTGAGGTTGGATGGTGAGGATATGGAGAATGTGAGTGCATTCAAGTACTTGGGGAGTGTGATGAGTACGGATGGAACTTTGGGAGACGAAGTTCTTGAAAGGGTACAGCAGGGAAGGAAGGCTGTTGGTTCACTGAAAGCAGTGATGAGAAATAGGGAGGTGAGTATGGAAGTTAAGAAGTCACTGCATGATAGCATTGTGATCCCTACCCTACCGTATGGAAGCGAGGCATGGACCTTGCAAGAGAGGAACAAGTCAAGAGTGAGAGCAGTGGAAATGAGTTACTTGTGAGGAGCATGTGGGGGACATGGAGGGACAGGTTGACGAATGAAGAAGTGAAAGAACGTTGTGGGGTGGATGTGGATGTGGTTGAGAAGATCAGGAGAAATACACTGAGGTGGTTTGGACATGTGGAAGAGAATGGAGAATGAAAGACTGACTAAGAGGGTGTATGTAGGTGAGGTGGAGGGAGGGAGAGGGAGGGGAAGACCGAGGATGAGGTGGAGGAATGGAGTTGAGAGGTATATGAGGGAGACGGAAGTGAGTTGGGGGGAGGGTAGTCAATGGTGGGTGACAGAGCGACTTGGTGGCGTTTTGTCTGCGGCCACCCTTTGCGGGATTAGGGCGTCGGGCTATAGATAGATAAATAGACATTTTGTTTTCCTGGTTACCATCTCCTCACAAACTTCCGTAACAAGGGCGACACCTGTTGTTGTATCAGATATGAATATGTAATTGACACTGTTTTAAACTTCAACTAATTTTGATTACTCACTGTATAAACTAAATTAGCTAAATATTACCAAATATATCTGTGTAGTCTATCGCTCCCTCAATGCTTCTTCAGAACCCGGTATACTGGACTCCATATCCAACACAGTTGAGTAACCTTAACCTAGCCCTTCGCACGGAAATTACCATTTTGGATGATTCTAACGTACATAATGTTGAATGGTTAATATATTCTGCCAGGACTGACGATGCTGGCCTAGGGTGTGAGCTGTTTGCAGAATTGTTTAAAACTCAAGGAGTTGGCAATGCAACCAACCATAATACCAGAAAAATCTGACCATAATGCCCATCTCATGGATCTATTCCCGACAAATAATCCAGATCAGTACAGGGTAGATGTACTGTCACCACTTGGATCCTCTGACCACAATCTCATCAAAGCCTCATTAGTTAGCCCCACCAAATCTCCCCGTTCTGAATCTGTCAGGGTGACCTGATGACACTTTGATAGGGCAAACTGGGATGGACTTAGAAATTATCTTGCTGACATTCCATGGCAGCCTTTCTTCTCTAGTGATGTCATTTTTACCGAGTCCTACATTAATGACCTAATACTAGCTGGTATGGATTTATTCATACCAAGTCAACTGTTCAACAAAAGATCGAACTCTCCAAAATGGTTTCATTGCAACTGTGCCAGAGCAACAGCCCAAAAGTCATTAGCATATAACTCTTACTTAAAAAAAAAAAAATCTGAATCACTGTCAATTTAAAATTGCTAGAAACCATGCAAAAGCTGTAATATATCTTGCTAAGTCAAACTTTCATCACAATCAAGCATCAGAACTACTTAACAACCCTAAGGAAAAGAGAATATTCTGGTCAACTCTCAATTCTTTCAAAAATAACTTTAACATGTCATCATCCATTCCAGCACTAAAATCTTCAGATGGCAACATTACAAATGACCCGTGCGGGAAAGCAAATATCTTTTCCAGTATATACATTTACTATAAATTCTACCATAGAGGAAACTAGCCAGAACGTCCCAGTACTAGAACTTGACTCTCCCGAAATTGTTCCACTTAAAATACGGAGAAGACACGTAAAATCCATCCTAGACAATTTTCCAACCAAGAAGACTCCAGGCCCAGATGGAATTCCTCCAATTGCTTTGAAAAAGTGTTCCCCAGAACTTGCTTTCGTTCTAGCTAAATTATGCAGACTATGCATATGTACTTCTTCTTTCCCTAATTCATGGAAAGAAGCCAATATTCACCCAATTCCAAAGAAAGGAAGTTCCTTTGACCCCCTCTGATAACAGATCAATAGCTGTCACATCTTCTCTTGGTAGTCTTTGAAATTTTAATTAACCCAGCGCCTCCTGGCAGATTTTTCACCAATGCCTCCCCCCTTCCAATCCCGGCAGATTTTCACAAAAGTTTTTTTTTTTTTGCTCAAACCTCCGCTTTTTATGAGAAGCATTGGAAAATACCCCCCCAAGAGTGTTCACATGAGCTTATAAGTGCGTCATACAGGTATCCTTCGGAACACCTGGTACCGTCTTCTCAGGAGCCTCGCTGCTGCTGTCAAGTTTTCTATGGTAGGGGTAACTATTGCAAACCACTCAGAATAAGTACGATTTTTGTTCATTTGGTACAAATTTATATGTAGTACAAGAACATATTGCCTTTCACACAATAATATAGGTGATATAAGCATTGTTTCACTCACTGAACACATCAACATATCACACCTTCCTTGGTAATGTTACCTCCTCATCACTTCTGCTCGTTTCTTCCTCTGGCGCCAAGTAATCTTTGTCCTCCACACCATTATCGATTGGGGAATCACTCTTGCCTTGAATATCGTCGTTGGAGAGACCACGGCGTGATATGTCTTCACTACCCAGGTCACTGCTAACAGATGAGTTGCCGAGACAATGGCGCATGGGGGACTTGCAAGGTCAAGCAGTGTCGCCCCCTGGTGGCGGGTAGAGGAAGGTCTCCCACATATGCCTACCAAAAATCACCCACGAAACTTTAAAAATGTGCAAATGTAGGACCTCGCAATTGCAGAACATACCAGTACGTTGAGAGGTGTCAGCCTGAAAAAAAGTTGTGATGTACCAATACGTTGACGGGACCCAGCGGCTTAATAAGCACATAGCAAAACATCTTGAATCCAACAACTTAATTAGTGATAGACAATATGGTTTTCGCCAGGAAAGATCCACCACTGACATACTCAATCTCCTGACTCATACCATCCATCAGTCAATTGACTAACATGGAGGAGCTCATGCAGTAGCCCTTGATATTTCTAAAACTTTCAACAGAGTGTGGCACCTTTCCTTGCTGTCCAAACTCCCTTACTATTGACTAGCATCTTTTGTTCCTCTGCTTTCCTCATATCTCAGCGACAGAAAAATAAGACTGAAAGTACAGTAGATAATGTATATTCCAATTTCCACTCCATTAACGCCGGCCTGTCACAGAGATGATTTCTGGCGCCAGCCCTGTTCCTGGTTCATATTCATGATCTCTTATCTGTCACCCACAGACCCATCCATTCATATGCAGATGACTCAACACTTCACAGTTCATTCACACTCAAACACCCGTTTACAAAGTCAACTTTCAATTCAGCACAGCCATCTTCATAAATCAAGACATATCTACGATCAATGACCTGGCATTAAACAACCTTGTCTCATTCAATGCTAGTAAAACTAAATATATACAGTTTACTAATAGAGAGATATTCCAAGATTCCTATGTTACCTTCAATGCTACTAATATTCCCATCTCCAAAAGTATTGAAATTCTTGGTGTCTCACTTAACAATGCTCTCAGATGGACCTCTCATGTCAGATCACTTGTTAAAATCGCCTCAAAAAACTTGGATTATTGTACAGAGTCTGTAACTTCTTCACTGACGAGCAGTTAACTAAAATTTATGAGAGTCATGTGCGCTCTCAGCTTGAATATTGCACATCCTTGTGGAATGGATGTGGAGAGGTTGCATTAAAACAACTAGACAAAATTCAGAACAAAGCTTTTGAAATTTTTAATAACCCTGCTATTTTAAATAAACAACCTTCCCTACACGTAAGAAGGAATGTTGCCTCCTCTGTATTATTTTACAGATATTTTTATGGCAAATGCTCAGACGAAGTAGTGTCCATTGTGTCACCTCTCCATGCCTTCCCTCGTGCTACACAGGAATCTGGTGGCACTCATGACTGGAATATCACACACCCATACTGCAGAACATCAGCCTATCAGAATTCTTTTATTCCCCGACCTTTATCTCTTTGGAACTCGCTTCCTCGGAGTTGTTTCCCCCCAAACTTCAACCTACAGCGTTCAAGTCCAACTGTTACAGATATTTTATGAATGGAGAATGCCAATAATCTGGTGTATGGATTGTTTTTGTTTTATTCATTTGTCTTTCCTTCCTCTGCTCAATTAAAAAAAAAAAAAATCTCGAAAAAATATGCATGCAGACATATCCCTGTATGCCCTGGTCAAAGTTTAAGAGTGTGCTTTCCCTTGTTTGTGTTCTAGTTTCGATGGACAGAAAAAAAAAAAAAATGAAACAGATACAGTATAGCTAAAAGTTAATACTAAAGATCTGCTAAAACATGGCTGTGGTAAATAAAAGGCATAAGAAAGAGTAAGATGATACGGAGAAACAGAGAAAGCACAAATAGAATGCCTCCGAGATGATAATGTTTATTGCCTCTCTTACCAAATATGAGTAATGTTATATACCCCTCAGTTTGGGTCAGTGTCTCTCACCAGAAACAGAAAAGTTGACAAAGACAAATATCAGACTTCAAGTGCCTTTGCTTTTTGTGCTAGCCCTGGCCGGGGCAGAAGCTTCATTGTTGAAAGTGACAGCCAAAATATCCTTCAAAAGAAAATTAATCGCGATCAGATTTGTAATGTCAACTCTCAATGACTGTTTGCAGTTCCTTCAGAAATATGTTTCAGAGTTTGGAGTTTTATTACATATACAAAACACGAAAAATCAACGTCAGTGCTATAATCGGTTCATCACGTGGTGCCCTGGGTGACTAACACATTCGAATCCGTACACAGCATGAAGTCTTGTATTTTTTTAAAAAATAAAATCGTTTGGCAACACCTGCTAACAAAGTGAATCATACAGACAGGGTTAAAAATATGTAACAGGATACAGAAAATAAATACTTCGATTTCTAACCAATTTATATGAACGCTGTTCTCAGTCAGATGAAAATGAGTAACAAAGGCATCAAATACAGCATGTACTGCATATACAACGTATACAGAACATGAAAGCCACCCAGTTGCCTGTTATAAGGTGACATATTAAAAACTTATGTTCGGGCTTTAAAAAAAGTACTTCATTTTATCCTGATACTGTACAGTCAAAGATACAACTACTGTATCTTCCAAGTTCCGTCTGAAGTAAATTTACAGCTGGAGAAATACAATGAAAACCCTGTCTCTAGTAGTGCGTGTTTCAGATGGTTAAACCTTTACGCTATGTATTCATCAAACTTTGGGAAGATACTTGTTTCTTTCTCTGTACATTATGTTGGACTTTAAAAAATGATTTTGTAAACATTTTCTGAGCAGTATTATTTTCCCAATGAACAGGTTAATTGGCAATTTTTTTTACAATATTCATATGGTCCCTTTTATTAACAACTTAAATTGTATTAATCTACTGTAGTAATGTTACCAATAAAAACCTTACACATTTTCATACACCCCAGTCGGTAAATGAAGCAATATAATAATGCAAATATCCACATTATTTAACCATAATTTTGTAAAACTCAGAATGGTTTTTACCTTCCACCTGACAAAGTCAGAGAAGGGTATTGTTATCACTGTTGGCTGTTCATAGAATTGGGAGGCAGAGCAGCTGGGCAGCTGGCTGGGAGTAGAGATTTCTTTTTCGGAGCAAATCTCATAAAGTATTAAATATAGTCATGAAAATTCACATGGTTATGTGCCTCATAGTGAACTGGTGCCTTGTGATAGGTAGAATGCTGTGTCTTAAATAGTTTTTTTTTTTTTTTTTTTTAATAATGGAAATGTAAAAAAGACGTAGAGATTTCGCTTCCAGAGCAAAACTCGGAAAGTATTAACTATAGAGTCATGAAATTTTCACATAGTTTTGTGTCTTATAGTGAATTGATGCCTTTTGATAGGTAGAGTGGTGTCGTATTTTTTTTATTTTTTTATGAAAAAGTAAAAAGAAACAAGAAAAAAAAAATCCACACATTTCAATGCTCCCTGCACAAGGAATCTGGAGGTATCAGGTTATGGTTACCACAGACGGACCACTGAAATTTTATAATTTTAATGTTTCTGTGTTATACAAGGGGAGGAAGGGTGAGGGCCGTTATGCTCTTGGTTAGGTGCAGGGAGGTGGGGGGTATGTGCTTGGTCAGGTGTAGGGTTGAAACGATGATGACGACGATGATGATGATGATGATGATGATGATGATAGTTGAGACGATGACAATAGCGATTATGATGATGACGGTAGTGTTGGTGGTGATGGTCATGACGATGATGATGGTGATGGTGGTAGATGATGATGATGATGATGATTATGGTAGTGGTAGTGTTCGTTGAGATGATGATGAATGGGGGTGGTATTCGTGATGATGATAATGGTGGAGGTAGAGGTAGTGGAGATGATGATGATGATGATGATGATGATGATGATGATGATGATGATGATGATGGTGATGATGATAGCAGTGACGATGGTTTACTGAGATGTTGATGATGGTAGTTGAGATGATGATTTTCTCAGTCATCATTTAAAATTTATTGTTTCTGTGTTATACAGGAGGAGGAGGAGACGAGGGCCGTTATGCACTGGGATAGGTGTGCAGGTGAGGGGGGGGGGGGGGTATGTGCTTGGAAAGCTCTGGTTTACTGAGATGTTGATGATGGTAGTTGAGATGATGATTTTCTCAGTCATCATTTAAAATTTATTGTTTCTGTGTTATACAGGAGGAGGAGGAGACGAGGGCCGTTATGCACTGGGATAGGTGTGCAGGTGAGGGGGGGGGGTATGTGCTTGGAAAGCTGGAGAGTTGCAACAGCGTAGAGTTACCTATGCTTATTTCTGAAGGGATCGATATTTTCTGAAAACACTGACCTTTATGTACTTTTATTGAGCGTTTCCTTCGGGAAGGCGGTGGCAGAATGGATAGAGAGGCGGCCTGCAATCCTAATGGACCCAGGTTCGAATCCCGGCTGGGGCAGGGAACAGTTTAAGGATTTGAATTAAAAAAAAAAAAAACAGACTTTTCTGATCTACCAGATGACCCGCCGACATGTCATAAAAGTACCCCCGCTAATACCAGTACACCAGTCTTTTGTGTGACAGCCCTAGCAGGTATTCAATATGGATGGTGAGTGTTAGCGGCGCGGCGCCGAAATGGTGACATGTGGATATGTAGGAGGACTACTGGACCCCAAGGAGGACTACTGGGACTTGAGGATAGGCCCTGAAGCCTTTGCCCAGAGTCGGACACGTAAAAAAAAAAAAAAAAAGCCCCCCCCCCACCACCTACGAACTGTAGCCCTAAAGCTCTGGACACCTTTCATATTTTTAAAGTGACAACATACTTGAATCTCGGGACATTTTTTCAATTTACTGGATAATCTATATACCTAATTTGCATGTAGTTCACTAAAACTCCTACATGGTTGGAAACTGGCGTGCACGCGCTCACACACACACAGCCATACTATATATATATATACATATATATATATATATATATATATATAGCCAATCCTCACCCTGCCCCCGGGTGGGAAAGGAGGTCCGGATGATGATAATGATGATAATTATGTATTTATATATTTGTATCCATCCATCCATCCATCAACCGATCCTTTGCTGTCCCATGAGGAGCGTAGGAACCCAGGGCTAGGCTAGTTGGTTCTGACATTTAAGATGAGAGTAACTAGCCTCACTCATCCCTGAGGGGCATAAGGTGGGCAATAAACCTAAGCCACTCCATGGATAAAAACTTACACAGGCTCAATCCATTTGGAGCGCCTTAATTACCCACTAAACCATCTAGTGCCCTAATTTGGATATATGGTTACCACCTAGCGTAGTCAATGGCTTCCTGGTGTACAGGAAACCACTTGGCTTGTCATTCAGTGTAGAGTCATTCATAGGCAGAAGGAAGAGGAATGAATGAAGGAACGAAAGATAGATGAGGGAGTGTAAAGTCACCCGTAGGCAGAAGGAAGAGGAAAGAATGAAGGAAAGAAAGACAGAAGAGGAAGGAAGGAAGAGAGGAAAGAGAAGACACCCAAAGCAGCACTACATCGAGTGAGTGGATGGTGAGCCATCTCACCCACCAGCAAAATATATATATATATATATATATATATATATATATATATATTTATATATATATATATCTATATATATATATATACATATACATACAGAGAGAGAGAGAGAGAGAGAGAGAGAGAGAGAGAGAGAGAGAGAGAGAGAGAGAGAGAGAGAGGGGGAGAGAGATAGAAAGGAATCTAGAGAGATCAGGTTGTGGTTACCATGAACAAACTACAGAAATTTTTTAGTTTCAACGTCTCTCTGTTATAAAGGTGGAGGAGTGGTAAGGGCCGTTATAAAGTACACAGCTGACGCAATCTCATTTCAATTACCAACAATTTAGAAAATTATAGTGCTACTGACACAGGCCATGTAAATCAGCATTTCAAAACTTTATGTATAGTCGATTTTATGTACAGTATCTTATGAAACACAGAAACTATTTGTTTTGAAGTACCCTACACTCTTTATTTCAGTGCCATGAACTGTTCGAATGGATTATTTTTTTACTCCCACGCTGATATTGTGTTTACTGAGAAGATGCTTATTCAACGCAATTGCCCATATGAGTTAACAGAGTCTGATAGTTTTCCATGATTAAAATGTAATGCTTTCGTCCTTTACCCACGTAGACAGCAAAAACGTTGAAACAATGACGCGAACCGATCTGCCCGTGACTTGGTCTTTGTATAGTTACCTTTGGAGATATTTGTTTCCGTTGTAAACTCTGGACACCATCTTTATATATAATACATAAACAGCCTCTTCTTGCAATACTATGAGGCATGTGGTACCCAGTTTGTGTGTGTGCACGTGCGTGTGAAAGAAGTTTCAATCAATGGTCGGAGAGAGATTTGCACCACTGACCATCCTCGAAGAAAGCAGTGCAGACCTCGAGTCATCAGTCAACACTTTCAACACAGCAATACTTGAAACAGCCAGAGATATTGTAGAAGCAAGAACGTCCAAAAAAGCCATGGGCCACAACAGAGATCTTACAACTGTGCGACAAGAGACGAGCATTGAAGAACAAGAAAAACGATCCCCATGGAACCGAGATGTACAGAGCAGCAAACTACAAAGTCAGGAGAGAGATGAAGAAAGCCAAACAAACCTGGATTGAGCAACAATGTGAAGAAATTGAAGGCAACCTGCAGAGAAACAACACCAAAAGGGCTTATCAAGTGGTAAAAGATCTCACCACTAAGAAGCAGGGAAGACCTATAACCATTCAAAACAAGGAGGGGACAGAATACTGTTCAGAGCTATTTGAGGAGAAAGAAGTAATGTACAGGTGGACAGAATACTGTTCAGAGCTATTTGAGGAGAAAGAAGTAATGTACAGGTGGACAGAATACTGTTCATAGCTATACAGCCATCAAATCAATGGAGACCCAGAGGTGCTGAACTGCTCACAACCAAGATTTGAAGGCGACACACACCTAGTCTTACGTGACGAGGTGGAAGCAGCAATCAAGTCACTGAAACAAGGGAAGTCAGCTGGAGTGGAAAACATACCTGCCGAACTGGTTTAAGCAGGAGCTGACGTGATGATCAACACAGTCACTGTCATTTGCAACAAGATCTGGAGCACTGGTATACGAGTATGGCCTACTCCATGGAGCAAATCACTTATCATTACTTTGCCCAAGAAACGGAACCTACAGCTGTGCCAGAACTATCGCACCATCAGCCTGATTAGCCACCCAACCAAAGTTATGCTGAAAGTCTTACTAAACAGATTGAAACCTGAAGTACAAACCAATATTACCGAGGAACAAGCAGGGTTTCGAGCTAGGAGGAGCACTGTCGAACATATATTCAACTTGAGAATAATATGCGAGAATTATCTACAGCATCGGCAAGCCCTCTACCATGTCATTGTAGACTTTAAAAAGGTCTTCGACCGGGTATGAATTGACGCATTATGGTCAACCATGAAAAAGTACAGCATCAACGCCAAGCTTGTTGAAGTGGTCAAACAGCTGCATGACAAGGCCACAAGTGCTGACTTCCTGAAAGGCAAAAATGGCGAATAGTTCCGCACCATTGCTGAAGTACGACAAGGATGTCTCTTATCACCTACTCTCTTCAGCATCGTTCTAGAGAAAATAATGGAGGACGCATAAGAAGAGCATGAAGGCAAAGTTTCAACTGGAGGAAGAACCATCACCAATCTCCTTTTTGAGGAGGATATCGACGGACTCAGAGGCAGTGAGGAGGAACTGGTTAATCTGGTCAGACATCTGCACTCGATATGGAGATCATTGCCGAAAAAACTAAGATCATGACCAACAACACCCAGGGCATCATCTCAGATATCAGAATCAATGATAAAACCTTAGAAACAGTGAAGACTTTAAAGTACATGGACTCCATCATGGCAGACGAAGGTTCAAAACCTGAGATAGTGGCAAGCACTGCACAAACATAATCTATTCTTGCGAGACTCAGAACCATCTGGAAGGACAGAAATATCAGGTTGCGCCACAAGATACACCTGGTGCGCTCTCTTGTCTTCTCTGTGTTCCTATATGCCTGTGAAACGTGGACACTAGCAGCAGAGTTGCAACGAAAAATTCCGGCAACAGAAATGCGATGTTACACGAAAGTCCTAGGCATTCACTACACAGACCATGGGACTAATGAGAAAATTGCCAGATGGTAGAAAATACAATAGGACCTCATGATGACCTTCTCACAGTCGTTAAAAAGGGGAAGCTTAAATGGTAAGGACATGTTTCTCAATCAAGAGGCCTTGCAAAAACATTCCTATAACGAACAGAGACAGGAAAACGGAGAAGAGTGGGACAGAGGAAAAGATGGGAAGAAAACATCCAAGAATAGACAGGAATGATGTTCAAGGAGTCCCAGAGAGCAGTGAAGGACAGGGATGGATGGAGAGAAGTGGTCAAGTCTTTACTGGTGCCCCAACATCAACAAGACGTCATGGGATAGGAAGGAAGGAAGGATGATGGTGTGCGTGTGTGTGTGTGTGTGTGTGTGTGTGTGTGTGTGTGTGTGTGTGTGTGTGTGTTGTTTTACTTTTCTTTGGGTGGGAGGAGAGGGAAGAGTGGGATGGTGAGTTGGTTGAGAATGTGACAATGCAGAAATGAATTCATACTGTACTGTATCTTGCAGCCGTCAGCCAACACTCATTAGGGTGCAACACAACGCTGAATCCTTCTGCTATCTCTCCAATTACGCCCACCAACATAAACATAGTCCTGGTGACGTATGACAGTCCCTCTTATTTCTACCCTACCAGTTAATTACAGCACAAGGCAAACTAATGTTCTCAAGCTCCTATGACTCAATCAGCTGTATAACATCGTCTTACAGTAGCTGGAACAGATTACTGGAATTGTGTCGCCCATGAAACAGCTATCATTCGTATGGAATTTATGAAAACTATTTCAGTAACAGTATGATAGGATTGATAGGGAGGCTTTGTGGACTGTTTTGAAATTGTACGGACTTGATGGTAGATTGTTAAAAGGGGCGAAAAGTTTTTATGTAAACAGTAGAGTGTTTGTAAGAGTGGGAAATACTGTGAGTGATTGGTTTCCCGTAAGAGTGCGGCTGCGGCAGGGATGTGTGATGTCGCCTTGGTTGTGTAATATCTATATGGATGGTTTGTAAGAGAGGTGAATGCAAGAGTGTTAGGTGGAGGATTGAGTCTTGTGAATGCTAATGGTAAAGAGTGGAATATGAATCAGTTGCTCTTTGCGGATTATACTGCACTGGTGGCTGATTCAGAGGAGAGATTGAGGCAGCTGGTAGAGGAGCTTGGAAAAGTGCATGAAAGGAGAAAATTGGGAGTAAATAAGAACAAGAGTAAAGTGACGAAGTGTACGAGGTTGGCAGATGGTATGAGGATGAATATAGTTTTGAGTGGTGAGTTGCTTCAGGAGGTAGAGTGTTTTAAGTATTTAGGATCACATGTTGCTGTGGATGGAAGAATAGATGTAGATGTGAAGTTTAGAATGAATGAATTAGGAAAGGTGCTGGGAGGAATGAAATAAGTGTTTCGATGTCGTTCGCTTAGAATAGATGTAAAGAGAAGCCTGTAAGAGGGCGTAGTGGTACCGACCGCGTTATTTGGGGCTGAAGCATGGAATATGGGTGTAGCAGAGAGGAATAGTTTGAATATAATGGAGATGAGGTGTCTGAGGGGTATGTGTGGAGTGACGCGTATGAATCGAGCGAGAAATGAAGTGCGAAGGAGAACTGGAGTTATGAGGGAGATGGCTGATCGAACTGAGCAGTGTTGCAATAGTTTGGGCATATGGAGGGAATGGATGAAGAGCGATTAGAGAAAAAGATAGCTGGATCGGGTGTGAGAGGTGTAAGGCTGAGATGGAGACCACGAATAGGATGGATGGACAGTGTGAAGAGAGCGTTAGATGCGAGCGGGATGTCTGTTGAGCAAGGAAGAGTGGCTGAGTGTGATAGGAATGACTGGAGGGAAATTGCACATGAGTAAATGATGACACGGGCTTGCGGGGATATTCTCCCACATTTGGTCTGATCAGCTGATCAGGTCAGGTGCGGGTAAGGGGTTGGGTCCATTATGATGTGGCAGGGGTAAACCAGCTCTGCTGGTTGACCTTCGTGCTGTGTTCTGCAGAGAGGATCTGCTCCTCCTCTTGGGGATAAGATACAACTGAATGTGTGTGTGTGGATGAGTATATTGGGAGTGTGTCGCACTGTCTCGGCTACCCTCTTCTCTTTGGGGGAAACAGCCTAGGTATATAAATAGATTTCAGTACCAAAAAGATATAAATAGCATAGAAAGAATATTAACCCACTGCGAAAAACTGATATTAACCGCTTGTCTCTGGCTACTCTCCACAGCACACCTCCGGTCCTAGGAGGTCTTACGTGAATGCGCTACAGTTGGAGTCCAAGTGATGGCAGGGTTATTGTGTCATGTGTGCATCGTTGATCCGGACCAAGGCACCTACACCAGACTGGCACTTTTACTCTCGTTGCTTAAGTAAGCTCCCTAACACCTATTCGTCAACCATTTATTTTTAAATATGGTTGGTTTACATCTTTTTGTACTGTATTTATGCAGAGTATGGCGATACTGGAAGGATTTATGCAACACAGAATAACACACCAGAGAAGGGCAATGTGTAAAGGAAAATAAGTAGCTCAGGAAGAGGTGTTAGGAACCTTCCTTAGTACCTCCCCTTTAACGATATATTTTTCAATATGGGTGGTAAAATCCTTATGAACGTTTACTTATGCATAGTATTTCTATATTGGATGGATGTATGTAACAGACGAGGACAGTATGGTCTGATGATCAAATAAATCGCTTTGGAAGAGATGTTTGGGAGGTTCCTTAACACCTCTTTCCTAGTTATTTATTTTTGGCTACGGGTGGTTAATATCTTTTTGTGAGTTCTTTATGCAGAGTATGGCGATACTGGGAGGATTTATGTAACACAGAAGAGGATAGTAAGGTGTAATTTTAAACTAATCCTTTAGAAACAGATGTTAGGTAGCTTCTCTAACTTCTCTTCCTTAGTTATTTCTTTTGTGATATGGCTGGTTAATATTCTTTTGTGCTTTATTTAGGCCATTAGCTCCAAGAGTTCCTGTGCGAAGGACTTTGCCGGATGGGTACTAAGCGTACCGTCCTCTCCTGTCGGCTCATAGTCGCGAAGCTCATAGGTCCCTACCCCTGGGTTCCCTTGTTTACTAACTTTTGAAAATGCCTAGTTCCTTCTTCCATTGAGGACACTGGGCGGAAATGGGTTAAGCAGAGTATGAGAATGTACGTAACAAGGAAGAGGACAGTATGGTGTAATAAACAAAGAAAAAATCACTTAGGAAAAGACGTTACGGAGCTTCCTTAACCTACGAGAATATGGCCGTGACTGACACAGTTGTGCTATCGACAGGCGGTTTGGTTCAGGTCCACCAGTGGCTTCTCCTGGGATTAACCACTTCACCCCCACCACGCCTTTGTCTTCCACAGTATTTCCTGATTAGCATAAAATGTATCATTACTGTTACAACCTGGCAGTCAAGATGAAGTGATGATAAATTTAGGCCAAGTTAGTGTGAGAAGGGTATAGTCAATATATTTAATTAATTAATTAATTTATTTATTCTATTATTATTATTATTATTATCAACGAATTGTTCCTCACAAATTGAAATGGTGCTAATGGTACCACAGAAACCCATGTTATAAGGCTATCTGGTATGATGATATCGAAAAATTTTCCCAAAGTCCCCCTTTTGGCCCTCTTGAAGATTTTTTACCCCCTCCCTCCAGATCATACCTAATATATATTTATTGTAGTAAACAGACAACCTCTAGGAACATCAATGGGTATAAAAAAGGGTTAATTAGAGTGTACAAAGTGGTAAATAAGTGGTGATTAGTTACCATGACAAGAAATGGAGCAATGCTTGGATGTCGGGGAAGGGTGTATCACTCTCACTTTTAATAAATAATATATTCTTAGTGCCTGTAGCTCCTTCAGGAAAGTAATAAAATGTTTATGTAAACATGCATACAGACATGGCGCCAGGCTGCCTCTTTTGTTACATAACTTACGTAGCTGGTATCATGCTTTCAGTTCAGCTCATGTCCATCTGCACTTCTCACTCTCACCGTTAATCAATAATAAAATAATCTTAGTGCCTGTAGCTCCCTGTGAGGAAAATAATACAATGTTTACATAAACATGCATGCAAAAGCGTGGCACCAGGCCATGTTGACATGCACCACACAGGACTTTCAACTATCGGCACACAACAAACCATGTTTGGGGGGACCAGTTTCTGGGATTTTCCTGCACAAACAAGATTCTTCCCCATGTAACAGGAGTCAAGGTAGGGTTTATCTCTCAGTGTAAATGGTAAAAACTGCAAATGGAACTCATGTAATTGGCGGGGTCACTGTAAATGCATAAGATGGTGAAATGGACAACCCAACATTGTGTACTGTACTGAGTAAATGATTTCTTTTGTCGTAGCTATATATATATATATATATATATATATATATATATATATATATATATATATATATATATATATATATATATATATATCTCCCATCATCATCATCATCCAATCCTACATTGCCCCATGAGGAGCATAGGAGCCCGGGGCTAGGCAGTTGGTCCTGACATTTAAGATGAGAGTATGGATATACTGTATATATATATATATATATATATATATATATATATATATATATATATATATATATATATATATATCATTCATTATTTTTTATTTAAGAATTATTACCTCTTGTCAGGATGCTTTTCTTTCCTTTACCGGTGACTTTACATTGAGTGACAAGCCAAATGGTTTCCTGTAAGCCAAGAAACCATTTACAGCACGGGGTGATAACCATATAACCAAACCATACGTGCTCCCTACGTGTCAGCAAGTGGGTTGGTGGGGGGTTAGTGCCCCTCCCTGTAAAACAAATAACTCAGAGTCGAATGGCCACCCCTTACGGGATTATGGCATCTGGCAATAGATAGATAGATAGATAGATTATTATTATTGATGCTGTTCTTGTTGTTGCTGCTGCTGCTGCTCCTGCTGTTGTTGTTGTTGTTGTTGTTGTCGATTATATTCTAGTTTCTGCCAGAACATTTTATTCGGGTTTGGAGAGTGTTTTCGAACTGGAGTGGTTAGATATGGTCTCCATTAGTCCCCTACTCCCCTCACAACCTGATTCTCTCTCTCTCTCTCTCTCTCTCTCTCTGAAGGTGAAGAAAATAATTTGAAAGTTGCAAGAACAAATTTAAACATGTCACCGAACTGAAGGGATTAAGACGTATATCAGAGAGTTTACGAGAATACAGCCAGAAGACAACACGATATATACTGTACTCCTGCAGTGAGTATAATGGACAGTGAGGTGGTGGTGCAGTGGAAAGAGAAGTGAGATTGGGACGGTGGCATTGTGGGATAGATTAGATATAGCCCGCCTTTACAAGGCGGAGCGAAAATGTTTTTGCCCGCCTGTGTGTGTGTGTGTGTGTGTGTGTGTGTGTGTGTATGTGTGTTCCCATTATATCTCATGAACGGCTTGAGCTATCAGCATGAAACCTTCAGAGTATCAAGATATGGCCAAAATCTTGGCCGACTACGAAAATGGGCATTGTGGATCAAGGTCAAGGTCACCAAAATGGTTGCCAAAGGTCAACTAGTTTTATCGGCCTCCCTTAGCACCATTATATCTCATAAACGGCTTGAGGTGTCAACATGACACCTTCAGAGTATCAAGACTTGGCCATCAGCATACTCTGGCGGGCGATTAGCATTCGGCTCTCGAATGCATTTCTTTCATTTGGGAGTGTTTTTGCGTCTACAAAGTCGTATTCATTGCCCTTTCACACGATGCCACCTAATTGTCCATTGAAAACACACACACACACACACACACACACACACACACACACACTTGTACCGTAACACAAGTCTGAATGACATCCCTGGCGTATCACAATGATGATGATGGGTATTAGTGCCCTAGTGGTGATGTTTGGAATTGTTACTGGGAATTATCCCTCGGGTGTGTAATAAGTTGGTTACCTCACCCCCGTACAGTAGACGAACTTCCTGATCTATGTTTTGTTTATTTATTTGTTTATTTATTTATAGATATAAATATTCATGTATGTATGTATGCATATTTTCCATACGGAGAAGAAGAAATCAGAGGCCCAAAGTCCGCAAGTTACTTCTTAAAAAAAAAAAAAAAACTAATTTCGAATATGATTAATAAACGGATGACTTTCCACTCCCTCTTCTGTCTTTCTTTCCTTCATTCTTTCCTCTTCCTTCTGTCTGTGGGTGACTACACTGAGTGACAAGCCAAATGATTCCTGTACACCAGGAAACCATTTACTACGCTGTGTGGTAACCATATAACCAAATTATGGCGCCTGGTGGTTTAGTGGGTAATTCCGGCGCTCCAATCGGATTGAGCCGGTGAAGGTTTATATCCAAGGGAGGGTTGGGGTTTATTGCTCAAGTAATGCCACTCAGGGATGAGTGAGGCTGGTCACTCTCATCCTAAATGTCAGGACCAACTGCCTAGCCCCGAGCTCCTACGCCCCTCACGGGGCAGCGTAGGATTGGATGATGAATGGATGGATGGATTAATAAAAAAGTATATTTGCTAGTTTCCCTGATCAAAACAATGTCAAAATCTAATGGGACTTGGCCCAGCTTGTTAACAATAACAGTTATAATGGTCGATGTCCCACTTCACAAGATGGAACTCTTGAACGTGTCAAGGATGTCATAACCTAATGAAATCCTGCTGCACCACCACCAACACCACCTGTTACCAGCACTGATATTACCACAGCGACTATTACTGCCATCTCTTATGTTGCTGCTTCTGTAATTACCAATACCACCACCACCACCAGTCCCCTTCCCACTTATTTATCCACTACAGTATAACCACCACTAGCATAGCCACAACCACCACCACCGCTATCACCAACACTATCACTACCATCGCCACCACCACCTGTTGCTGCTTACGTTACTATTACCACTACCACTTAATTACTTTTCCGATATGAATACTACCATCGTCACTACCACCACCACATCATAGCTGCAACGACCTACCACCACAACCACCACCATTACCCCTATCAACATCATTACCACGCAACTACCATCATTTCACTACTATCACACCAACTCCACTACCATGACCACTACCACCACTACCACCATCACCACCATTACCAGTTCTCCATACACCACAACAAGCGTATCCCTGTTGACCCCAATTAACACATGAAACGTTGATACTCGTAAGCTTAAACCCCCTCGTCACAACACAGTATAACCATCACACAACTTAATCATCCATTCACTCATTCATTCAGGCCTTCATTACCTCACCAGGAGTGTAGAGGCCCGGGGTTAGGCTATTCAGTCTAGATAAACATATTACCCACCCTTCCATCCATCATCCATACCCCTATTACTTAACCAGGAGCGTGGGGACTCCCGGCTAGGCTAATCAGTCCAGACAAACATATTACTTATTCATCCACTCATCCGTTCAATCTTTTACTGTCACATCAGCAGCGTAGAGGTCCAAGGCTAGGCTATGATCTCAAGACATAACCCTTCACTGCGATGACGTATTAGTCTAGTTTGTTCTTGCTGTCTACAGACGAATTTCACTTTGATGACGCATTATTATTCACTTCTTGATCTCTGCAGACAGTTTTACTTAGCTCAGGAGATTCCTTGAGAAATATAGTCGACATCAGAAATAAATAAATAAAAAACTAAAAAAGAACTCATCAAAACTAAATAATAACTAGAACACCGTAAAACTGTCTAACGACAATTTTCACAAAACCTTCCAATAGCCACTGGCTACAAGAAGCAGAGCTATAAAGAGATCTTAAGTTTAAGGTCACTGACCTTCTGCATGTCACCTTACGTCATCACATTCTATAAATAGTCCACCGAGTTTTGTGGTTTTAGTTTTAATCCTTCATGGAAAATTAGCAGATATCCGGAAACGTCCCAGTTTTTGACCTCAAGCGATCTTAGAGAATAATAAGCCGATTAGAGCCATGCTCCTTGCCGGACTGCGTCCGCCTAAAAGATATATTGTACTAAAATTTTAGCTTCCTTACTTAAGCGGATCTTGCGATAGCGTGGCTGTCTCACATTTCTGTGCTCCGGATAATGTCCAGAAATCCGCTTGATGAACTCCCACTTTATTTGACCAAAAGAAGCGGACAGATTGCCGACTAAGCTGACCAAGTTTGAAGGCTCTATGCGAAATAACCTTTGAAATATTGCAATTATAATTGAAGTAATAATAATAATATTAATAATAATAATAAGAGTAATAGTATTACTACTACTGCTACTACTACTACTACTACTACTACTACTAACTAGAATTCTGAAATTGCAGAAGAAATATTCAAAGAAATCCACATAACAAATGAAAATACCTTCATCATTGTAAACTAATGTTAAGGGTCTTTTGGCCAAACTGGGCCACGGCCTAGGCAGTAGGCCCAAAAAATGTTTTTAAAAATCGTTTTTTAGTCTTAATTCCTTTCAAGTTCGTCATATCGACATGAAACCAAAACCTAAAAGCGCATCTTTCAAATCTGCATCCTATAACATGCCTCATTACATCAGGGATGTTACCCCCCAGTTAGTGGTAGAGGAGTCGATGCCAGGCGGTTCGGGCCTAAAATTTCAAAATGGCATAAAATCGACAATTTTTACCCGATTTACCCCAAATTTGATATGTGACATCTTTGACTAGACATCCTGTTGTGTTTATACGTCAACACTAAAATGACTGCCGGGGACGGGTTTGCTTCTTGTTATTTAGATGGCTTTACACTGACTACATAATTAGCCTCCTAACAAACGTACCCAGCGGCAGCAAGACATATCACAGGTAAAAAACTTGCGACTATAATATACCCACGGTCTGCATGATTACAAATACCAGTTCATAAAAAAACACATACAAAACAGTATATATATATATATATATATATATATATATATATATATATATATATATATATATATATATATATATATATATATATATATATATATATACACACACGAGATATGTTCAATAAGTTATGAGAAAATTTCAGGAGAGGCATTAAATATCATTCAGTCAGAATGCTACTTCATGGTGAAGTACACATATATACATAGTCTATAAAATGACTAACTGGCACCTTCCTATCTGCCTAGGTTTCAGCGCAGCGGTGTACGTGGTGGAACCAGTTTGATCCGGTTGGCCGATCCGTCAACACTTGACAAGATGCAGGGAAACGTGGAGCAACGTTACGCCATCAAATTTTGTGTTAAACTTAAGAAAACCAAAAAAGAAGCTTATGGAATGTTAGAGGAGGCCTATGGGGATGAATTGATGACCAAAGCAAGATTACAGATGGTTTAACCGATTTTCTGAAGGAAATGAACAGGTTGAGGATGAACCCAGATCTGGAGCACCGAACAGTGCACGTAAGGAGGAAAACATTGAGGAAGTGCAAAGGTTAGTGATGCAAAACCGTCGAGTTACTGTGAGGATGATATCTGAAGCTGTTGGTATTAGTATTGGCACAGTGGAGACAGTTCCACAAAGTTTGTGCCAATGCCGTGCCAAAGATCCTCTCCGACGACCAGAGACAGTTTCGTATGGAATGTTGCACTGACAATCTCGATGTGATAGAGGTTGATTCAAGTTTCTTGAATAAGGTAGTGACTTGCGACGAGAGTTGGGTGTTCACCTATGACGCTGAGAGCAAAGTCAGAGTGCCCAGTGGAAGCACATGTCCTCCCTAAGGCCCAAGAAGGCAAAGATGAGCAGGTCGCAAGAGAAGGCCATGGTCATTCCTTTCTTTGATTCCCAGGAGCTCATTCACGTTGAATGGGTTCCTGAGGGCCAAACCGTCAATAAGGAGTATTACCTTAAAGTTCTGAAAAGGTTCAGGGAGAAGATGAGGAAGAAGAGGCCGCAGCAGTGGAGCAGTGGAGAGTGGTGGTTCCACCAGGACAATGCCCCATGCCACAGGTCAACGCTGGTGACCACCTGGATGGCCAACAGGGGCATGAAAGTGGTACAACACCCACCCTACAGCCCTGACCTGGCCCCTGGTGACTTCCTCCTGTTCCCACGCATGAAAGACAGCCTCAGGGGAATCAGATTCCAGTCAACACAGGAGGTGAAAGAGGCATCGGAAAATTACCTGAAGGGACTGCAGAAGAAGGACTGGGAGGAGGTCTTCCAGGATTGGGCGAGACGCCTGCAGAAGTGTGTAGATGCGAGAGGCCATTATTTTGAAGGAGACAAAGTTTTGTAAGCTTATGAAAATAGTGTCTCTCCTGAAATTTTCTCATTACTTATTGAACATACCTCGTATATATATCCACTATGATAAGCAACACTATCTCTGACTAAGCTGACCTTTTCCTTGTGGATATCAGCATATCTATGAATCGCTGGTTATTGATTTAATTGCATATATATATATATATATATATATATATATATATATATATATATATAAAATCAGGTATTTTACTTATTTGTAAAATACCTGATTATAGAAGTACAGATTAAAGCAATGATATCTTTAATAATTAATGTGCCTTTTAAATTTCTAGAGATAAACCTGAACGACAATGATAACGAAACTAACTAAAGTCGCGACTGGACGCATACGGACAACAATCAGCGACTGATTTAAACTCATTGTTTTCGTTCACATTACGAGATTCTATTATAGCTGCATGGTTCAGCTATTATTTTCTTATAGGGTTTGCTCTTTTCTCATTTCTTCCTTCCATCAGGGGGGGCGCGGTAGCACAGTGGTAGCGCGCTGGACTTGTAATCGGGGGATTGCAAGTTCGAGCCTCGCCCGGGCTGCCGTGCCGGGAGGGGTAGCTCCCTCCTGTAACCCTAGCGGGGCTATATAGTCCAATACAGGGCTTAGCTCGGGGGAACTCCATTTTTTTCTTCCTTCCATCATTAACAAAAATTCGGTTCATTGTACAATGATGTAATCCATTTACTTTCCTGGCTTCTCTCTGTCGAGGGGACAGAGATATATCATGCTTGAGGAAAGGGTGCGTGGTGACCAGGGATAGGGTGTCCGTCTGCCTGTCTGTATGTCTGTCTCTTTTGATACTTATGAAAATGTTCAGGAAAATCAAACACCAAACTTAGTAATGTAAGAAATTATTTTACTGAATATGACTATGAATACAAACAAATTCAGATTTTTAAAGCTACTGTTACCTATGAAGGTAATGTAAATATTAATGTTCATTATACATATTGAGAATAGCATGTATTGGCTCCAATGAGGTGTGTGTGTGTGTGTGCTCACACAAATCATTCTTATTAGAAGATAAGCTAAGCGTATCTAGGGTAAGGTTGTATATTAGCAGATGAGGTAATGCAGGGCATGGTGTAGACTGTAGATTGTGACACTTTGTAGTAGTGGTGGGAAAAACATTCGAACCTTTACAGGACCTCGGGACCACCTTGCAATTAACGTCCTAATTCCCGCCACAGTCTCTGACTGTGTCCGTACGCATCCAGTTGCGACTTTACTTAGTTTTGTTATCAGTGTCGTTCAGGTTTATCTCTAACAATTTAAAAGGCATATATTTATCATTTAAGATATCATTGCTTTAATTTGTATCTGTACAAGCCGGTATCTTACAAATTAATGAGGGCCTTGGTTGGAGTACAGAATCAATTTGGAGCACATTCAGACAACGGAAATTGACCAATCACAGCCCGAGAGCTTCGCGCAGTGTTACCAAATCCGACTGTCCTCAGCTGACAAAATCAGTGCGTCAGACTCCGTGAAACCGACAATTATGATTTTTTTTTTTTTCATGTGTGTGTGTGTGTGTGTGTGTGTGTGTGTGTGTGTGAATTAAATAAAAAGAGTATTTAAGGAACAGAAACAAACACAACTATACACTTGATGTAAAATTAAGGCTATGAAGAAAATTGACTGGATATAAGGGAAAATATTTGATAAATTAAGAAAATAAGTGAAAGAGCGAAAATAAAATAAGGAGAAAGAGGTATATGAAAATAAAGAAAAGAACAGAGATAAAAGGGCAACGATATGATATAGCAAAAACAAACAAATGAAAAGCCAAACGAGTAAAAGAAATTGAAAATTTGAAACAAAATAATAAATGGAAAGCAATACCTTTCAGATTTACCAACCAACGAATATACCGTGAAAATTCATATGAGCTCTTTGATTTTCTCTCTGGATTCACACTACCAACCTTCTCCTACATGTGTAGTTTTAATGTAACCTCATTGCTCACTAATGTTTACTTGATTGAAATGATTGTGTGTACATTCAGTTTTAAATGATGTGGATAAATTCATGGGTATGAGTAAAAATTTCTTTAAGAAACTGATTTCTGGTTGTATTAAGGACTGACATTTTTTGTTTGATAATGAGGTGTATAAACAGATAGACAGTGTGGCTATGGGCTCGCCTCTGGGTCCCACTATGGCTCATGTTTTTCTCTGCTTTTGGGAGAAGAAATGGTTGGATAGTTGTACTGTACACTTTAAACCCATCCTTTGTCGTAAATATGTGGATGACACTCCACTTATATTTCAAGATGAAAGCCATGCTCCACTCTTTCTGAACTACCTAAATAAACATCAGACCATAAAATTTACCATGGAATCTGAAATTAACGGTAAACTCCATTTCCTTGACTTACTAATACAGAAGTTAAGTGGCACTCTGGTTATGTCTGTATATCGAAAGCCTACTTTCTCTGGTTTGGGTACTAGCAATTTTAGTTATTGTCCATTTATTTTTAACGTAAATGCAATTAGAACACTTTTGTACAGAGCTTATAACCTAACTACTGCTTACAACCTATTCCATAAGGAGGTTACATTTTTGAGGAATTTCGTTGCTAACAATGGATTCAGTACTGCTCTTTTGGATTATTACGTTCAAAAATTCTTAGCCAAAATTTACAGTCCAAAGCAGCTTGTATTTACAGTGAGTAAGGATGAAATGTCTCTTTGTCTACCTTTTCTTCGTACTGTGACAGAAAAGAGAGAGAGGGCACTCAAATACAACTTCTCTATTTTCTCTCCTCAAGTAAAGTTCCGGTTTGTTCATAGGAATGATTTTATGATTCAGTCATTTTTTTCATTACAAAGACCGACTACCGACTGCCCTCCGCTCATCAGTCGTTTATGAATATAAGTGCCCTAGTTGCCATACAGGGTATATTGGAAGCACAATACAAGCTCTCAAGCTAAGGGTTGATGAGCACAGAGGTCAGTCGTGCACGTCAGGTCTCCCTGTGAGTGACCCTCCTCACCAAGGATGGCCTGACGGGGTGGGGTGGGGGTTGGGGGGTCACCCCCCAATGTAGTGTTCCGAGTTGGTCAAAACTGGAGAGTGGAGACTTTTTATTTATTTACTTTTTTTTTTTTACGTAAAAGGAGATGTCTCCAAGAGGACAAAATATTTTTTACGTTTTTCTTTATATATATATATATATATATATATATATATATATGTGTGTGTGTGTGTGTGTGTGTGTGTGTTTAGAGGACTATAGTTTCCTTCCTGTCAGGGGAATAATCTAAGCCAGAATCAAGTACCATATGATAATTAATCAATGTAACTGGACATTGACCCCCTTCACGCATGGAACGGTGGCAATGAGGGAGGGGGGATCATTGATTTGGTTTGTTTATGTCTAGTTGGTCAAACCGTAACGCCAAACGGATCAAGTTGGTCAAAATTGTCCTTACCCCTGCCCCCCAATCACATACTTCTCAGGCCATCGCTGATCCTCACTCAGATGTAAGGGAAGATTCTTATCATTGTAATACTTCTGTTGATCCCAAGAATTTCTGTATAATAGACACATGTACCAGTAACAATCTAAGAATATTAGAATCCATTCATAATTATAAACGAAAACTGGCCCTAAACAATTGGCAGTCTGCTGTCCTTCTGAATATATTGTGCAGCTTAAGTCCCCCCTGTAATTTATTTATTTTTTTTCCTTTTTCATATGAGTACGATGAGCTCAAGCTCAAATAGTTCTTTTAGGGTGTTAATTACCTTACAACAATCAATTGATCTTTTTGGAGAAACTCATGCAGTAGCTCTTGATATTTCTAAAGCTTTCGACAGAGTATGGCGCCGTTCCCTGCTGTCCACACTCCTTTGCTATGGACTAATGTCTTTTGTTCCTTTGATTTCTTCATATCTTAGTGACAGGAAAATAAGTGTAAAAATAGATGATGTATATTCCAATTTCCACTCAGTTAATGCCGGTGTGCTGCAGGGATCAGTTCTGGCGCCAACCCTATTTCTGGTTCATATTAATGATCTCTTATCTGTCACCCACAATCCCATTCACTCATATGCAGATGACTCAACACTACATAGTTCATTCACACTCAGACATCCATTTACAAAGTATAATAGCTCTACTTCTCAACTCAGTACAGCCATCTCCATAAATCAAGATCTATCTACAATCAGTGAATGGGGACAAAACAACCTTGTCTCTTTTAATGCTAGTTATAACATATACAGTTTACTAATAGACAGATATTGCCAGATTCGTACATTACCTTCAGTGCTACTAATATTCCCATTTCCAAAAGCATTGAAATTCTTGGCGTCTCACTTAACATGTGCCCTCAGCAGAACCTCTCATGTCAGATCACTTGCTAAAACCGCCTCAAAGAAACTTGGATTATTGTACAGAGTCCGTAACTTCTTCGCCGATGAGCAGTTAGCTATAATTTATAAGAGTCATGTGCACTCTCAGCTTGAATATTGCTCACCCTTGTGGAATGGTTGTGGAGAGGTTGCATTAAGGCAACTAGACAAAATTCAGAAAAAAGCTGTTAGAATCATTAACAACCCTGCCATTACATATAAACTACCTCCCCTGCAGGTAAGAAGGAATGTTGTTTCCCTTGCATTATTATACAGATATTTTTTTTTGCAAATGCTCAGACGAAGTTGCGTCCATGGTGCCACCCCTCCATGCCTTCCCTCGTGCTACACGGGCATCTGGTAGCGCTCATGACTGGAATGTCACTCAGCCATACTGCAGAACTTCTGCCTATCAGAATTCTTTCATTCCCCGAACTGCATCTCTCTGGAACTCGCTTCCCCAGAGTTGTTTTCCTCCAAATTTCAACCCATAACTGTTCAAGTCTAACTGTTACAGATATTTTATGAACAGAGGACACCAGTCATCTGGTGTATGGATTATTTTTTTTTTACTCATTTGTTTTTCCTTCCTCCGTTCTGTTATTTATAAAAAAAATAAAACAGGTCATTTTTATCTTTTCAGATCCACTGATGATGACATAGATGAATAATTGTCGAAACGTCTGGATAAAATAATAATCCTGTTCGTTGCAACACTGGTATTGCATTTCCTACATAAGTTGCGGATCACTCAGAACAAGCCTCTCTGTCTCTCTCTCTCTCTCTCTCTCTCTCTCTCTCTCTATCTATCTATCTCTCTTTAGGCTGCTTTCCCAAGGAAAGGGAGGTAGCCGAGACAGGACGACACACTCCCAATTTATTAATCCACTCAAAACACATTCATTCGCATCGTAACTCCAAAGAGAGAGAGAGAGAGAGAGAGAGAGGTGAGTATGCAGTTTGGTGGCATTACTTAAACATCAGACCCAGGCGCTAAGGCGAAAAAAAAAAAAAATTGTGTGTGTGTGTGTGTGTGTGTGTGTGTGTGTGTGTGTGTGTGTGATTTTTTGGAGGATTCAGTTTCTCATGTATCCTTTTTCTCTCTATTGCTGTTGATCTTTTTATGTTTTTATTTTTTCTTGTGCAGGTAAGAAGAAATATACGAATGCATCCCTCTTGTGGGAATTTGTTTCCTACTTTACCTTTAGGTCTCTTTATTACCTGCCTCGATGTAACTCTCTCTCTCTCTCTCTCTCTCTCTCTCTCTCTCTGTTCCGCTGTTATCTTCTTCCTCTTTATCTTCCTCCCTCTTTCCCCACCTTTAAACTGCATTTTTTTTTTCTTTATACTTTCCTTTTTTTACTTTTTATATTCCCAAACATCATTATATATATATATATATTTTTTTTTCGGTTTCTCTTGTCTTTCCTTTTTTTTTACTCCACTTTTCCTCATTTTGTTCCCTGTCATTCTCGCCTTTACTTTTCTCTGTTTATTATTTTTTTAATGTTTTTTTCCGTATATGATTTTTGTTCTTTTTGTATAATACACTCATTCCTGCGCATATTTTCCTCATTGCCGCCTTTCATACCACTTTATTGCATTATCCGTTATTTGCACAAAAGTTGTTTCCTTTTTCAGGTCCTTTTTCTCTGTGCAGATCCTTTCATCGTTTTACCTAATTCTCTCTTTTTCTGTTTCCCTACACAGTTTTTAATTTCATTTCGTCCTTTTTATTGTTAACTATTTTTTTTGTACTCTTCAAACAATTTTTCCAATTTATTCCATTATGTTTTCGTTTCTCGGTGCTATTTTTCTTCTTTCTTTCGTTTTCTCACCCTTTTGATTGCTTCACCTTTTGCCGTTTGCATTTATCAGTCCCATATAAAAAAAAAACTCCCTCTTCTCATTCTGTAAGTCTTTGTATTTATTTATTTATTTATTCATTTATATATTTATTTTTGTCTGTTCTCTTATCTCTCCTCAGTATTCATCTTCTAATTCATTCATTTCTGACTTTTTTACCTTTTTTTTTTTTTCCGATTGACATTTTTTTTTTTAATGTTTTCATTTTGTCGGTCGATCACGTCTCTGAATACGTTTACTTCTCTCTCCTTTCCTTTGTTAATCTTCACTTCCCTTCATTTCAACCTTCCATTACCGTTTTATTGCTTTCTCTTGTTCTTATTTCTCATTGCCAGTCTGGCTTTTATCCATTCTCCTGTTTCTTCATGCATTCCAATATTTCATTCGTATCACCATTAATTTTATTTTTATTTTTCTTCCCTTGCTCCTTTTTGTATCTCTCTTTTCTCTGTCTTCCTTCCTTCCTTCCTGCCTATACATTCCTTTATAGCCTCATATTTCTGTTCATCAGGCTTTTTCCTTTCCCCTCTCCTACCTTTCTTAATTCCTTTGTGTGTTTGGTTGTCTTCCTCTTGTTTATCATGTCCTCTTTCCTTTTATGACCGTCATTTCGTGAAAAAAATTCTTACTTTTTGTCATCTATCTTTCCTTCCTCCATACCTCTCTCTCTCTCTCTCTCACACACACACACACACACACACACACACACACACACACACACACACACACTAAAAACTCCTTCCCAGCAATTTCTCTTTCCTGTTTATCTCTCCCGTTTATCTCTCACTCGTCTTCCACCCCAGCATCCTTTCTTCCCTTTTTCCCCTCCTTCCTTCATTACTTCCCTTCTCTCTCCTTCCGTCCTTCCTTCTCCCCGCTCTCCCTCCCGCATTCCTTCCCTCCCCTCTCCATCTCTCCCCTCTCCTTCCCTCCCTCCTTCCCACCTTCTCTCCCTTCCTTTCATCTTTCTTTCTTATCTACCGTCCTTTCGTTTTTCCTCTGTAATTCTTCTTGTCTATATTCCTGTCTTTCGTCTCTTCCTTCATTTCTTTCATTTTTCCATCTTTTCCTTTTTCCTTTTCATTTTCCTTCCTTCCTTCCTTCTTTCCTCCCTCCCTCCCTCTCTCCCTTGCATAATCTGCACTTAGCATCTTCCACAATTTAATCTGTTCTGTCCTCTTACCTCTTCTATGCAATGGAACCATTATCTTGGTGTTAGTCGAAGCTCGTTTATCTAGCTTTCGATAAGTCCAACGGAGAGCCAGAGACGTTGTCGTTGTTGTTGTTGCTGTTGCTGCTCTTATTTTTTATTTCTTCTTCTTGCTGGAGCCCTAGGGTCATCTAAAATGTGAACGCAATGGATAGTAGTGAATTTATAAAGCGACATGTAGAGGTGTACGATATGTAGGAGGACTACTGGGCCTTGGGAACAGGCTGTGAAGTCTATGCCCAGAGGCGAGCACATAAAAAAAAAAAATCTTTATTCCAAATACCACCTGATTATGAAATTAACACATTACCTGAGTTGTTGAAGCAGGCAGAATCCAAGTATTCAAAAGTGCAAGAAATTTCCCAGTTACTTCAGACATAGGCCAGAAACAAGGTTTGTTTCCTCTCTTACATGTATAATAATCTAGAGAACACGTACAAATGAAGCTCTTCCATACGGTAACGCGTTTGAATAAACTATGTGCCCTAATTGGGCACGTTCTTTGGGTGCCTAGTGGTTATATCGTCGTTTTTAAATGTTTGGAGTATAGAATCATTGCAAAGATTCAAATCGATTTTTTTCTGGAGAGCAAGAGAAAAAGGAAAAAAAAAATCTACACACCAGATAACAGGAAAGGTAGAAAAAAGTCCACACACCAGATAACAGGTGTCTCCCATTAAAAAAAAAAAAAAAAAAAAAAAAAAAACTAACAGTGGCGCTTCAACTGCTGTAGGTTAAAGTTTTGGGAGAAACTAATCTGGGGAAGCGAGTTGCAAAAAGTATAAATTCGGGGAAAAATAAAGATTGATAGGCAGAAGTTCTGCAATATGGCAGTGTGACAGTGTAGTAATGAGCGCTGCCAGATGCACGCATAGCACTGGGGAAGGCGTGCAAACTATCTCAGTGAATGTAACTTTGTCTGACCCTTTGCCATAGATGTATCTGTAGAATAATACAAGTGAGGTAACATTCCTTGTTACTTCTGGGGGGAGCCAGTTCGTTTGTAATTACTGAGTTATTAATTATTTTTATATAATAGCTTTGTTCTGAATTTTGTCCAGTTGCTTAAAGCAAGCATTCCACATCCACTTATAAGGGTGAGCAATATTCGAGCCGTGAGCGCACATGACTCTTGTAAATTATAGCTAATTGGTCATCAGTGAAGACGTTATGAATTATGTAAAATTATCCAGTTTCTTGGAGGCGATTTTAACAAGGGATTTAACGTCAGATGTCCAACTGAGGGTAATATTCAGTGAAACACCGAGAATTTTAATACTTTTAGAGACAGGAATATTGATTGAATCCAAGGTAATCTAGGAATTAGGCAATATCTTCCTGTTAATGAAACGGATATATTTAGTTATCCTAATATTATATAAGACAACTTTGTTGTTCCCATTAAGTGATCTTCGATAAATCTTGATGTATGGAAGTTGCTGTCCTGAGTTGGGATTTAGATAAATCAAACGTTGTGAATGTGTGCTTAGGTGTGAAGGAACTGTGATGCATTGAGTCTTCTGTCTATGAGTTCTGTCTATGAGTGAGTGAGAAGGCGGACACCCGAACAGTGGTCCATGTAGTGCATGCACTGGAGCATGGAGCAAAGAATATTCAAGTGCGTACTGTAGACACAGACGTTATAGTCATCCTTGTGGGCGAATTACATGACCTGATTGCGACTTGTATTTTGGTCAACATATGGGTAGCCTTGGGTATGGGCAAAAACTACAGGTTTTACCACATAAACTCCATTTGTGCAAGCCTCGGTGAGCCCAAATCACGAGCATTACCTGTGTTCCATGCATTTTCAGGTTGCGACACAACCTCTGCCTTCAATGGCAAGGGTAAGAAGTCGGTTTGGCAGGCTTGGCAGGTTTATGAAGACGTGACAGAGACCCTTGTGTATCTCGCTGGTCATCCCTTCCAGTTGCTGGATGCCGAAGACGAACATTTCAAGAAGCTAGAGAGATTGACTGTCATATTGTATGACAGAACCAGCCCTTTGAGTTCAGTCAACGAAACAAGAAGGGAGCTCTTTTGTCAGAAGAATCGAGCAATGGACAGACTGCCACCCACCAGTGATGCACTCCCGCAGCATGTCCACCACGCAGTGTATCAAGCAGGAATCTGGACGGCCAGCAGACAAACACAGCTTGTGGTTCCTTCCCCACAGGATTTTGCCTGGACCATGGTATCTGGGTCATGGGTACCAGTTTGGATGACTATTCCAGAAGTGTCCAGATCGTGCAGGGAACTGATCAAATGCTCCTGCAAAGGGGTACTGCTCCGTCTGCAAGTGTGTTAAAGGAAATGTAGATTGTTCACCACTTTGTAAGTGCAAATGTATTAGATAAATAGGACAACAGTCTAAAGAGGAGAGGCTGACGGCACTGGGGGATATAGTGTAGGCATTTGCCTAGTAGTTGCTGTGGGAGATACTGAATTGATTTCAACATGTTTTCATAAACATCATAATTTCCAATAAAATTTTTTTAAGTTCTTTCCCTACAATGATTGTAGTTACTTTTATAAAAAATTAGTCTAGTACATTTTTTTTTTTATAATATGTATTTTTAATGTATGTTTCAATTATATCAATAAAATATCACAGTACAGAAAGCAATTTCCTTTCCATGTAATGTCTATAATGATGATAATCTTTAAAATGGGAAAATTTTATGAAATATTTGCTCAACACCTAAAAAACCCTAAATACCTCGTAAACGGTGAATCAGATAAAAAAAAGTGTCCCGAATAAAAAAAGATGCAAAATTTTATTTCCTTTCTAGCAGTTGTTTCAGATTTAATGTATCTTTAACCAATATAGTTTTATTACAATTAAAAAAAAATTACTCAAAAACTCAAAAAACCTCATTATCTCATAAACGGTGAACCGGATAAAAAAAGTGCATAGAACAAAAAAGATGTAAAATTTAACTTCTTTTCAGAAGTGTGGTATCAAATTTCATGTATCTTCAACCAATATCGTCTAATCACGATTTTTATTATCTTAGAAAAATGCCATTTTTCCACCTTCAGTATAGGGTATCTATATATATTTTTTAAATTTTCCGGAGGGCACCTCTTCTGAAATTCATCATTAGACCCTAAGGAAGCCTCATACCAAATTCGGTGCTTTTATCTGCTGCGTAATGATAATGGCAAAATTTGCCGCTAAGCCACCTGACTATTATGGGTGAAATACTAAAGATAATTTATATGAATGAGGAACAGGGTTGTAGCCACAGCTGATCCTTTTGGCACAACATTGAGTAGGAATTGGACTATACATCATCTACCTTTACTCCTATTTTTATGTTGCTGAGAAATCACTGGGACAAAAGATGATGGGCGATAGCAAAAGAGACTAGATACCAGGGAAAGGTGCCACACTGTCAAAAGCTTTAGAAATATCAATGGCTACTGCATGGGTTTCACTATGTTGGTAAGTTGACTGATGGATGGAATGAGTAAGGAGATTGAGTATTATCAACAGTGAATTTTTCATGGCGAGAACCATACTGTCTGTTACTAATTTAGTTGTTGGATTTAAAATGTTTAACAGCATGCTTAGTAATGACAATCTCAAATACTTTACCAAGATATGATGTGATAGCTACTGGTCTGTAATCAGAGGAATCAGAGAAACTTCCTTTCTTTGGAAATGGGTTGTTGTTGGCTTCTTTCCAAGAATAAAAAAAAATAAAATAATATGTAAGCATGGTCTGAATAATTTAGCTAGTACACGGGGAAGTGCTGGGGGAGCACTTTTTCACAAAATATGGAGGAATTCAATCTGCACGTGGAGCTTTGATGGTTGGTAAATTGTCTTGGATAGATTTTTCATATACAGTCTGGATTATTAGTGAAGCAATTTTTGGAGAGTCAAGTTCTAGTACAGGAGCTTACTGACAGACTTGCTAAGACAGAGTTTCTGGTAAAAGCTGACAAGAATATTAGCTTTCCACGAGGGTTTTAAAGTGTTTTGATCTGACAATTTTAGTGGGGGAATGGATGATGACTTGTTAAAGGTAGTATTGAAAGAGCTGAGAGTTGACCAGAATATTCCATTGTCATTTGGATTTGTTTTAATATATCAGATGACTTCGTGTGAATAATGTTTGATATGGCAAGATTTCTTATTGCTTTTGTGTGGTTTCTAGCAATTTTAAAGCGGCTGAGGGATTCACTAATTTCTTTCTATAAGCAAGGGGTGATGAAGACCTTTGGGTCGTTGCTGTGGCACAATTGGCGTCGAATCACTTTGGGCAGTCCGGCCTTTTAGTAAATTGTTGAGTGGACATCAATAATTCCTAACCAACATTTATTAAGTCATTAATGTGGGACTATGTGGAACTGACGTAATTGGAGAAGAAAAACTGCCAAATCACCTGGATAATTTCTATATCCATCCCAGTCTGCTCTTTTAAATTGCCAGCTGGTCACCCTGACTGGTTCAGAACGGGAAGGTTTGGGGCAACTGACGAGTTAGGCCTTGGTGAGATTGAGGTTGAAGGATCCAAATGGTGACAATACTTTTGTCCTCAGTTGACGTGGGTCATTTGTCAAGAATAGGTTCAAGAGACCGGCGCTATGGACAGGATTATCTGGTATTCTGGTTGATTGTTTTACCAGTTGAGTGATATTAAACGATTCTGCAAACAGCTCGCATTCTAGACCTTCATCGTCAGGCCTGACAGAATGCAAGAAGCATTCAATATTATGGACTTTAAAATAATTATGAAGATGTGTTTAGATGCCAGGCCCTGGAATAATCAAATACAAATGTTCGTTCATCTCCCCTGCCTCTTTCTCATTCGTGGATTCATAGATGGCTGAAAAGAGACGAAATGGACTGATGCATATTATTACCCACAGATGAACGATAATATGCACCTTACTCCAGTACTTACTATTAAGCGTCTGTGAATACGCGATGAAAGAGAGGCAAGAGAGGTGAACGGATTACAGCATTTGATTGCATATTCATACTGCGTCTCAGGCCAAGCGAACAAAAAAAAAAAAAAGTGTGGCCGTAGCAACGAGCTATGTTTAAAAGATCGAGAGCAGCAACACCAAGAAGGAAAAAAATAACAATTTCTTTTTGGTAAATGTAAAAACACACAAACAAACGAACACACACACACACACACACACACACACACACACACACACACACACACACACACACACACCACACACACACACACACACACACACACACACACACACACACACCCTTACTCTCATCATCTCACCTAGTTAATTATACTCGTGACTAAACAGACAAGCAAAAAAACAAGCATCACGATCCAACAGGCAACTGCAGCCATTTCCACAAGGTTAGATAAGCATGGAAATTAGAAGGGAAGTAGTCCTGTTGTACAACCTGAGGCAAAAGGTTACTTGATATTTCACCTGTTCTTCTCACACTCCCCTGCTGGCGAATATTCAAAAGCTGAGAAGGGACGCTAAGATTTCACCTCTTCTACTTGCCATTTTCCTTTACCAGCTAATGTTCCTAGGCTGAGATAGGCGTCGTATGTTTCTCTGCCATAATATTTCACCTCCTCTACTTTTCTTTTTCCTCTGGTTGCTAATATTCCTAAGGTGATTGAGGTTTGTTATTTTCTCAGCCCTATTAATTCACTTCTAATTTTCACCATGTCTCCGTTGGCTAATAGTCCTGAGCTAAACGGGACTTGCTAAGTTACTCCGCCCTAATATTTCAACTCCGCTTATCACATTTCTCTGCTGGCTAGTATTCCTAAGCTGAGACGGGCTTGGTATGTTTTTCTGTTCGATTGTTTCTTCTCATCTACTTGTCAAATTCATCTCCGGGCAAATATTTCTAAGCTGCGAGATGCTTGGCATGTTCCTTGATCCTAATATATCACTTCTACTTTTCACAATTCTCTGTCGACTAATAGTCCTAAGTTGAGAAGAGCTTGGTGTGTTTATCAGCTAAAATATTTCATTTCTTGTATTTCTCACATTCCCTTGCTGGTTAGTATTTATAAAACTGAGAGGTGCTTGCCACATTTCTTTACTCACAGATGATGTTCACGGATACAGTACGTTAGGAAATAGTCACAAACCTACCCTAAATGTGCCTAAGTGTGAAGTAGGCACAGAGTAACATTAGACCAGCTTTTGCCCCTGCCTGTACTTGTTGGGATCATCGGAGAGCTTTGTCCTTTTAAGTAAAAGAGCCAACAATGCAGCTGGGGAATTATAATGGGAGTAATTTTGTCGAGAAATCCCAGGGTGTGTTGGATTTTTAGCAGCGCCAAACTGATGTGATGTGGACTGGATTCATGCCTACATAGAGTCACAGTACTTATATATGTATACCTACAGTACATCATGCACACATAGATGCCATAAGCACAGATATCATACATACAGAGACCAACACATACACACAGATACAGCACACGTACGGTACATACAATAATAGATACGACACTCGGAAAGAGTTACTTTAAATTGCACACACACACACACACACACACACACACACACACACACACACACACACACACACTCTACACTCTGTTATTCTCTCTCTCTCTCTCTCTCTCTCTCTCTCTTTCACACACACACACACACACACATTCGAAGAGAGAGAGAGAGAGAGAGAGAGAGAGAGAGAGAGAGAGAAGAACAACAAGAAAGAAGACAAAGTTGGAGAGAAAGGTTTGAAAGTGAGCGCAAAGTAGAGCATATACGAATTACAGATAACAGAAGACCTACCTCTGTCTATAGCTAGTTGTCTTAATCCCTTAAGGGGTGGTCACATATAAATCGCCTCCATATTGCCCTGTCCCCTGCCATTACGCTGCCCACTCCCCATCTCACAGCACCTCTCCACTCCTTCCCTCCATCTCACTGTCTGTTTCCCACCCCACCTCTTCCTCTCTCCACCTCACTCGCATACACTCTCCACGTTAGTCACTCACTCTCCATCCTCTCCACATGGCCAAACCACCTCAATGTATTCCTCCTGGCGCTTTCTATCACATCCACATCCACACCACAACACTCCTTCACGTCCTCATTTGTCAATCTCTCCATGTGACTCCACAAGTTCCTCTCAAGTAACTCATTTCCACTGTTGTCAGTCTTGACTAGTGTTCTTCAAACAACGTCCATGCTTTGCTTCCATACGTTAGAGTTGTTATCATAATACTGTCATGCAGCGACTTTCACTTCCATGTTTACTTCCTTATTTCTTATCACTGCTTTCAAAGAACCGGCAACCTTTCTTCTATGTTGAGCCCTTTCAAGTACTTTATCCTCGAAACTTCCATCCTTACTCGTCACAGTACTCAAGTACTTAAATGCACTCACATTTTCCTTTTCCTCACCATCCAGCCTCACTGTATGTTATTGAGTGACTTTGTTACTTTCGAAGACTACAACTTTCCTCTTCCCTACATTCAACTTCAGATTCGGTCTCTCTCTCCTAGGTTCATAAACCACGCCTTGCAGTTCCCCTTTATCTTCACTTAACAATACAGTATCATCTGCAGACAGCTGAGCAGGAAGTTTCCAAAGGCTGCCCCCTCTCATTAGGGCCGCCCAACATCCAGTGCCCAACCTTCTATCTGCTGTGTAATTCCATCCATACACAGACTGAACAACCATGGAGAAATGACACATCCCTGTTCCAGTCCAACATTCAGACAGAAAAATGCACTCAGTTCAAAATCAACACTCACTGCTACCTTATCACTCTAATACATACTCTTCACGGCATTCAATAGCTTCCCATTTCCTCCAAAAATGTTAATAATTTCCATATTCCTTGTCTCTGCACTCTGTCATATGCTTTCTCCAAATCCACAAAAGCGTCATTTAGTTTTTCTTTCTCTTCTCAAGAAACTTTCACTATCCACCTGAGGATGAATATCTGATCTACACAGCACTTCCTAAAACCTCCATTTTCTTCTCCAATTAATTGCTCTGTTATTTCCCTAACTCATTCAATAAGTAACCTGCCATATACTTCTCCTATTACACTAAGAGGACAAATGCCCCTATGATTACCACACGCTTCTTTTACCCCACTTTCTATTATACAGCAAAATCATTATACCTGACTTCCAAACCTCTGGGACTCTACATTCCTCTAAAGCCAATCTGCACATCTTCCGTATCCATTCAGCTAATTTCTCTCC
This sequence comes from Coenobita brevimanus, assembly GCF_032717465.1. Classification (NCBI taxonomy): domain Eukaryota; kingdom Metazoa; phylum Arthropoda; class Malacostraca; order Decapoda; family Coenobitidae; genus Coenobita; species Coenobita brevimanus. Next base: position 26,278,788 of record NC_137057.1, read on the forward strand.
TCCATGCTCAACATTTCACCACACATCCCGTCAAGTCTTAGGGCTTTCCCCATTATGACTTTCTTCTTTGCTTCCACTACTTCCATCCAATTGATCTCTTCTTCCCATCTCATCTTCCTCCTTCTCCCAGCCATTCCCCAGCCACTTACACTAGCATTATTTTCTCTCTCTGTGTTTAGCAATGCTTTTAAATGTTCTTTCCAACTGCTCACTATTTATCTTCTCTACTAGCACTCTGCTATATTCATCTTTTACTCCCCTACTATCTTTGTTATCACCTTGTCTCCCTTTACCTTGCAGAACATTTTCTTAATTCCTTTTGCTTAATGTTAAAATTCCTTAAAAGTCCCAAATCCACTTTCTTCGTACTCTAACTAGACTTTCCACCTCATTCTCTACACGTATTGTACCTCTCTATTGCATCTCTCAACTTTCTCCATGCCTCTGCTTCCCATCTACCCGCTATATGCTGTCTTCATTTGCTCCACATTATGTTTTACATCTTCATTCATTTTTAGCACCCTATTTCGTCCTCTCTTCACCCCACACACCACCTCATATGCCGCACAGATTTCGTCTGTGAATACCTTGCGCACATCATCAACCTCCCCCATCTCCTCTAAATCACATTTACCAATTAGCTTCTTCACTTCTCTCTAATATTCTTCGTCTTTTTATCCTCTTGCAACCTTTCAACTCTTTGTATGAGCTGCATCCTCCTGCCCTTCCCTCCTTTTTATCCATTGCATTAGACTTTCACCACCAACAAGTGGTGGTCAGAGTCCACTTCTAAAACCTCTGTATGTTGTCTCATCCAGATCATATCTTCTCATTTTCTCATCCACAAACACATAATCAGTCATTGCTTTCCGTTCATTCACTTCACCACCCACCCTTCTCATCACTCGCCACGTATACCTGTGGATCATTTTGTTCCTAATGAGGGTATTGGCTTTCACCAATCCCCTCCCGACACAGACGTCCACTAGAGCACTGCCGTTCTCATCTACTTCTGCAGGCACACCTGACTCACCAATTACTCCACCTTCCTTCCCATTCCCTACTTTTCCACTCATATCTCCAATCAAAAACACAATATTACTCCTCTCAGGCTTTTCTATGCATGCCTCCACATTTCCCACAACACTTCTTTCACTCTGTTCGCACGGTCCTCTGTTAGTGCATATGCACACGTTTGATTACCTGCTTCTTTTCTTGCTCACACAGTACTTGAACCAGCTGATCCATACTCCCTTAAATTCTCCTTCCATCTCTTGCACACAACAATACATACATCTTCCTTTGCCCTCTCATTCTCATCTTCTCCCACACATTATACCCAATACATTTTTCAATTCTCTTACACTCTCACCTCACCATTTGGTTGCAGGTCAATCCACATACGCACACTTTTCCATCGTCATGCACATGGACGACTTCTCTCTCTCTCTCTCTCTCTCTCTCTCTCTCTCTCTCTTGTTCCATATAAATATATATTTTTAATTTTCTGCAGCTCCAAATTTTTCACCACGAGGAGTGAGAATTCTGAGCCTCTGATTTGGATACTTTTTAAAGTGCGTTTTTGTATACTTGAGGAGATTTTACCTCCTGCTTCACACACACACACACACACACACACACACACACACACACACACACACACACACACACACACACACACACACACACACACACACACTTCCCATCCATCTCTCTTTCCATCCTTCACCTATCCCTGCCACTCTATTCTCTTCCCTCCCTCTCTCTCTCTCTCTCTCTCTCTCTCTCTCTCTCTCTCTCTCTCTCTCTCCCTTTTTCTTCTTTTACAGTGTCTCGCCTTCCACTCCATTCCACTTCTCTACTCCCTACATCCCTCCTCCCCTCACACACACACACACACACACACACACACACACACACACAAGCCTCTCGGGACATGTAACTTTGCCGTTGTATCTGGTACAAAGTGTGCCCACGTTCGAGAGAGCGAGAGAGAGAGAGAGAGAGAGAGAGAGAGTGTGCGTGTGTGCGTGTGCGTGTGTGTGCGTGTGTGCGTGTGCGTGTGTGTGTGTGTCTGTGTGTGTGCGTGTGTGTGTGTCTGTGTGTGTGTGTGTGTGTGTGTGTGTGTGTGTGTGTGTGTGTGTGTGTGTGTGTGTGTGTGTGTGTGTGTGTGTGTGTGTGTGTGTGTGTGTGTGTGTGTGTGCGTGTGTGTGTGTGTGTGTGTTTGTGTGTGTGTGTGTGTGTGTGTGTGTGTGTGTGTGTGTGTGTATCATATGGAGAATTAAAGGAAAAGAAGACAGAATGGGTTAGCCTGGATGGTGAAGATAGATCAATTTGTAGATAGATTACAAGACTGACATAAGTAGACAGATGCTGAAATGGATAGATATCGATTAAATGATGAATGGGCATAAACAGATAGGGGGATGATAGCTAGTTGGACAGATAGATAGCTGATTGATAGAGACCGACAGGTAAACAGATAGATAGGTAGATAAAACATTTTAAGTTAGCTAAGATGATAGATATTGAAAATTAGATAAGTGGATAGGCAGCTGTTGACAAAATAATTATTTAAGTACATATGTATATGGATTGATAGGCATACCTAGTCTGAATAATAAACATTCAGATACAAAAATACATAGGCAGATAGGTAAATATATAGTAAGAGAGAAAGTAAGAACGAGTGTGACAGAGAGAAAAGCAGAGCTTTAAAATAATATGCGAAATAATAGCGGAAACAAAAATTTCCCTAAAAAATAATTATGCCTTAGACAATCAAAAGAAGCATGTGGTTGGGAGATCTGCTACTATTTTGTAATAGTCCAGCCTTAATTATGTGATGAAAATGGCGTCAACTTAAAAACTGAATTGTAAAATAAAAATGAGAGAATGAAAAAGTTCGTGAAAAAATGATATTTATATAAATACAAAGAAAGGCATTGTACAGATAGACTGATAAAAACATTATTGAGAACCTGGTGTACAAATAACAATCTAAAACATGTTAGACACAGGCAGTTGGAAGAATAGAAAGTTAGATAGGTACATACATAGACAGACTGGAGGACATATAGACCAATATAGCCTGTGCGGAAAAAAAAAAAAAAAAAAACGAAACCACTGAAAAAATGTCAATAAGGGTTTAAGAAGAAAAAAAATACCGAAAAAAATAACTACAACTAGGATAACAGAAAGTGGCCGGAAGTTGGGAGATGAGCTATTAAATTAAAATAGTCCAACCTTAATTAACTAAAGATAATGGCGTCTAAGCTCAAGAAATAGAATGCAAATTTCTAATGTGAGAAATAAATGAATAAAAGAAAGTATACAGGAAAAGATATATAAGCTCTAAATAAATGAAAATGAAAGTGGTATTATGAATGGAAATATATTCAGAAGGAAATTGAGAAACATATCAGAAACCATAAAAATAGCAAGAGGCACTCAACGTGAAAAATTAAAAAAGTTTAAAAGAAAAACATGGACAACGAATGAAAAATTTAAAATGTGAGAAATGTATTATAAAACGTAAAGAGAAATGAAATGTGAAAAAAATACCTTCGTGCAAAATGCAAGGAATATTATGAAACAAGTATCATCGGAAAAAATCTGAAGATTAAAGGAAGAATAATGTTATAAATGAACAAGAAAAATATGCAAATAACAATTAAGAAAAACAAAAGAATGCAATATAATCTGAACAATCATATAATTCGATGAAAGTTTTGAAGTAAATTGTTTACTATTCCACTTATTGTGAGAAAAGGATATAACGGCTCATTGAGCCTTGTAAATACATAGATGAATAGTTGGACAACCAGAGAGCTTAACTGGCAGATATATAGACACTGATACTCCGTATATCAGTACGAAGTAGAGTGTAGTATTCTGTATTGCGATGTATGTCCGTGTGTGTGTGTGTGTGTGTGTGTGTGTGTGTGTGTGTGTGTGATCTGTTATGGAGTATACATGTGAAAGTGAGAAAGAGAGAGCTGAGAGTACGTAAATCACCACTTGCATGTGTTTGGAGAGAGAGAGAGAGAGAGAGAGAGAGAGAGAGAGAGAGAGAGAATGAGTTCCTTTGAATATAGTGCTAAATGTAATGCTAAATTCAACGTTATATGTCATACGAAGTGGTAGAAATTTAAAAGAGAACCAGAGTAAGAAAATGAGCGATCATGAGAAAAACATTCGATGAAGTACAGTAAGAGAAAGAGCGAGAAAGTAAAAGACCACGAGAGTGAGAAAGTGAATGAAAGTGAGCGGCCAAGAGAGAGAGAGAGAGAGAGAGAGAGAGACAGACAGACAGACAGAGATACAGACAGACAGACAGAGACAGAGAGAGAAAGTTAGCTAGAAATCCAATTGCCTTGCGAATAGGATGAAAAAGATAAGCCTGAGAGGGGAACAGAGAGAAAGACATAAATGAATATATATATATATATATATATATATATATATATATATATATATATATATATATATATATATATATATATATATATATGTGTGTGTGTGTGTGTGTGTGTGTGTGTAAAAGTTTAACGCTCTGGCCGGGAATCCGAGACATTTAGACAAATCAGGCACTATTACCACTACACCATGGCATAATAAAAGCTAAACCATCTTAATTCAACGACGAACCAGGTAAATCAGTTATGGGAGGATATAATTCAACCCAAACTTATATGATGATACCTATTTCACTAATCAGGACTTTTGCTTAGCCCCACGGAACTCGGTAAGTGACAGAGCAGTTTTTATCTATCCCAGCCAGTACACAAGCGTCTTCCATTTCATATCTGGACAAACATACAATAAACGTAGGCTATGTACCTAAGTGGAAAGTTTTTAACACTTTCGCCCGGAATCGAACCCGAGACCTCTAGAAGTCAATGCCTGACCTCGATCTAGAGATCTCTGGTTCGATTCCCGGCTACAGCGTTAAAAACTTTCCACATATGTATGCTACACACGTGTAATATATATATAAATATATATATATATATATATATATATATATATATATATATATATATATATATATACATATATATATATATATATATATATATATATATATATATATATATATATATATATATATATATATATATATATATATATATATATATATATTGTTACATAGCCTATGATTTCATCATCCTTTGTGTAATTCCTAACGTACAGTGTGCTGCCTGTTTGATCACGAGCGTGTTCTACCTCACTCCCCCCTTCTACCGTTATAGTAGAGTAAGTCGTTCTTTCTGTTGTTCAGAGCGGGATTGTCAACTCTTTGTCCCCTTGGCCTCATTTGCGCGTCCTTCTTACAAGTTGTATCAAGCTCTGCCGGTCCCTTTATAATGAGTGCAGTCTCTACATTAATTGCCACTTAGATCTACTCCTCATTTTGTTCACATCTCTGTCCTCCCCTGTACAGTTATTATTGTGAGTGCTCAGGAAGTCTCCAACCATCTAGCAGCTGTGTAATTTGAGTATAAGTGTTATTGCATTTTGTTCTGTACTGTATAGCATAAGTTGTTAATTTGTAGGCCTAGTGAGGTTTTTGTAATTCATGTAGGGTTATTATTGTTAGCCATTGTTCATAATAGTTTGTATCGTAATAATTTATCTTGCATTAACTGAGCATTACCCAATGTATTTTCATGTTATCAGGGCTGACTTAGGTAAATTTACTCTTGCTAATTTCGTGTTAATAGAGGCTATTACAGTTAACCATATATTTAACCTGTTTTTTGCCATTACATTATCCTTATGAGTCCTGAATGTTTTGTTGTTAGTTTGAGCATTAAACTTTAACTTGTAATTTTACCTAACTCTTTTGTTTTGAACCTGGAACTTTACGGGACAGTAGTGATTTTTAGTATTCTCACTTAAAGTGTACATTATCTTTCTCTGTTCCGTAACATAAATTTGGCGACCTCTCATCAGGATATTCAGGATATTATCATAAGGATATTGCTTGATATTTTGTGACTGTTACTTATTCATGATGTCTACTATTACTACACTTGATGAAGCCAAAGATTTTTTGTCAAATGTGCAAACAGTGTGTGATGTAGAAAACAGAATAAAGAATGAACTTAAGCTTGTTGCTCAACAATTGGGAATTGCTGTTCGCTCTCATCATTCTAAAGATCATATTGTTGACATGATTAATGAAAGCTTGTTGAATGTAACTCCTCCAAATGAGCAAACGCAGATTGAATTAGCTAAGTTACAGCTAGCCCTGCAGGAGGCTCGTGCTAAGGAGGCGGAGTCTCAGGCTAAGGAGGCGGAGTTTCAGGCTCGTGCTAAGGAGGCTGAGGCACAAGTTGAAATTGCTAGGATTCAGGCAGACCATGAGTATCGCATGAAAGAAGGTGGAACTGGATCATCTAGCTCTGATGATTTTGATGTGGCTAAAAATGTTAAACTTGTCCCTCCTTTTAATGAATTTGATTTAACAAAGTATTTTCAGTTGTTTGAGAGGGTAGCTACAGGTTATAATTGGCCCAAAAAGTATTGGCCAGTACTCCTTCAAACTGTTCTCACCGGTAAAGCTCAAGTAACTTATGCATCTTTGCCTCAGGATCAATCTGATAATTATGATGTAGTTAAGAGCTTGATTCTTAAGGCCTATGAGCTTGTTCCTGAAGCTTATAGAGTAAAATTTAGGACAACTTACAAGCAAGATAAGCAATCCCACATTGAGTATGCAAAAATCAAAGAAGATCTGTTAGAGCAGTGGTTAAATTCTAAGAATGTGGATTCTGATTTTGACAAATTTAAGCAGATGATTTTGCTGGAGGACTTCAAAAGGTGTATTTATAAAGATGTAAGCCTATATCTTGATGAGAAAAGAATAGATAATTTGTCTGATGCTGCAGTCTTAGCTGATGAATATGTTCTCACTCACAAGAGATATTCTAGAGAAAAAAGGAAAGCTGAGAGTAAGTACGTTGCCTCTATTCAGAGTACAGGTAACAGGAAAGATAATAAAGATGATGTTTCTCAGGAAGTAAATACCAGCTTCACCTCTAGATTTCAGAAAAGTAAATGTACTTATTGTAGTAATCTTGGTCATACTACGGAGAAATGTTTCAGGAGACAGCGTGATGTGAAGAAAAAGGAGTCTTTAAATATTCAGTCAATTGGGCTAGTGTCCACCCTTGAGAGTTCCCAGAATTCTTTAACCGAGTTAACTGAACCTGCTTTGAGGGGTAACTTAAATTCTCATGATGGAGCTCCTGTTTTGAGCAGTAACGTGGGTGACACTCTCAAGAGTTCATGTGCTAATTTCCTGTCTGATGGTTTTGTCAGTCCTCTGGACAGTAATGACAGGAAATCAGTTAAAATATATTCTGACACAGGTGCTTGCCAATCCCTTATGCTGACCAGTGTTCTAGGCTCTAATGTTAATTCCTCTGATGAAACTGTAGTCTTACAAGGTGTAGGGAATAATTACTTCTCTGTCCCTCTGTGCAGAGTGAATTTAGAGTCTGGTTTTGCTAATGGTTCCGCTATGGTTGGGTTGGTTCAGACACTCCCAATGTCAGGTGTAACTTTCTTACTTGGAAATGATATTGGTGGAAGTCAAGTGTGTCCAGCTCCTCAGTTGTCTAGTGAACCAGTGGCTGCGACCCAGGATTCTGATGTCCCTGATGTGTTCCCTGCATGTGCTGTCACTAGGGCTAAGTCTAAAGTTACTGGTGATTTAGAGGTTAATGATGATGATGATGTTATCCTAGCTGACACTTTTCTTGCTAATTTGGACCACTCACCAGATGAGGCAGTACCCCGTAGTGTTGATAATTTGTCTCGTCAAGAGTTGGTTGAGTTGCAGGTTGCTGACCCTGAGTTGAAAGGTCTAGCTAACTCTGCTTGCAGTGAGGAAGAGTCAGCTGGTGCTTCTACTTGTTATTATATAAAGTCAGGAGTACTTATGAGGAAGTGGAGACCCCCAACAGCATCAGCCGACTGTGAATGGGAGGTTGTACATCAAGTTGTCATCTCTCGTGTTTGCAGGCAGGATATCATTAGAGTGGCTCATGATTCCAGTTTGGCAGAACACCTTGGAGTGAGGAAGACTGTGGCATGCATTTTGAAACACTTCTACTGGCCAGGTATCTTCAGGGATGTTTCCTGGTATTGTAAGTCTTGTCACACCTGTCAAGTTGTGGGGAAGTGTAATCAGACCGAAAAGGTTGCACCTCTAGTTACCATTCCTCCTTTTGAGGCGCCATTCACCCGTGTGTTGGTGGATATTGTGGGCCCTCTTCCTAAGACTTCTTCAGGATTTTCTTATGTGTTGACCCTGATTGATATGGCTACTCGTTATCCTGAAGCCATTCCACTTAGAAATATCTCAGCAAAGAACGTGGTTAAGGAAATGCTAGGGTTCTTCACAAAGTTTGGTCTGCCCAAGGAGGTACAGTCCGACCGGGGAAGTAATTTCATGTTAAATGTTTTCAAGCAGTCTCTGAAAGAGTTGGGCATCACCCAGATCACGTCTTCAGCTTACCATCCCCAGACCCAAGGAGCGTTGGAGAGATATCATCAAACACTCAAATCGATGCTCAAGAAATACTGTTTGGAACATCAGAAAGACTGGGATAAAGGTCTTCCATTTGTTGTATTTGCCGCAAGAGAATCTCCAAATGAATCACTGGGCTTCTCACCTTTTGAACTACTGTTTGGCCATGAAGTAAGAGGACCCCTTAAGCTACTCAAGGAATGCTGGCTGTTGGAGGAAGATGACGACAACCTGCTGGAGTATGTGACGAAGTTCAAAGAACGGCTGTCCACTGCTTTACAGCTGGCGAGAGAGAATTTAGGAGCTGCTCAGGAGAAGATGAAGACTTGGTATGATAAGAAGTCCAGGTTACGCCACTTTCAGCCAGGAGATCAGGTTTTGATTCTGCTACCAGTTCATGGGCAACCTCTTCAAGCCAAGTTTAGTGGTCCTTATTTCGTGGAGAAGAAACTCAGTGATGTCAACTATGTCATCGCCACACCAGATCGTAGAAAGAGCAAGCAACTATGTCACATCAACATGCTAAAGTTATATCACAGGCGGGACGAAAATAATCCAGTCTGCACTGTAGCTGTTCCATCGGAGTCTGCAAGTGAAGTTCTCCCATGCAGCATGAGCCTGAGTGATAGTTTGGGGAAGAATCCTGATATCATGAATGATCTCCAGACTAAGCTTTCTCATCTACCTCCCGAGGAAAGGCAGGAGTTTTCGGCATTACTGCAGGAGTACCCGCAAGTGTTCCGTGCCACTCCAGGAAGAAGCACTGTGTTGATGCATGATGTCGATGTTGGAGATGCAATGCCAATTAAACTGCCTCCTTACCGTGTGAACCCAGTGAAAGTTCCTCTCATCCAGAAGGAGCTTGGCTACCTGTTGGACCACAAGATGATTGAGCCTTGTCAGAGCGAGTGGAGTTCTCCTGTCACTCTAGTCCCTAAGCCAGGTGGGTCACAGTGGCTTTGCATCGACTACAGACGTGTTAATCAGATAACCAAAACAGACACTTACCCTCTTCCTCGTGTGGAAGATTGCATAGACAAGATCGGAAAGGCTAGGTACATAAGTAAGTTTGATTTGTTAAAGGGATACTGGCAAGTACCTATGACTGAACGTGCTAGGGAGATCTCATGTTTTGTAACACTAGGAAAGACTTTTGCATGTTCTGTCATGCCATATGGTATGAAGAATGCACCATCCACTTTTCAGAAGCTCATGAATGTTGTAACAGAGGGTTTGGCAGGGTGTGTTGTTTATATTGATGATGTATTAATCTTCAGTGACAACTGGAAAGATCACCTATGCCATGTCAGTAAATTTCTTGAGCGTTAGGTTCAGGCTGATCTTGTAGCTAATTTATCAGAGTGTGAGTTTGGTGAAGCTAAAGTTCAGCACCTTGGGTACGTAATTGGTGATGGACATGTTGCACCACCAGGAGCTAAGGTTCAGGTTATAAGTGATCTTCCCAGACCTAAAAGTAGGAAAGAGCTACAAAGATTTTTGGGAATGGTAGGTTATTACAGGAGATTTGTTCTTAACTTTTCAATTCTTGTATCACCACTTACAGATCTACTGAAAAAGGGAGTTAAATTTGTCTGGACCGATAACTGTGAATCCTCTTTCAACAAACTTAAAGCTATCCTATTAAGTCATCCAGTGCTCGCTACTCCAAATTTTGCTAAGCCTTTTAAGATGGCTGTTGACGCAAGTTATACAGGAGCTGGGGCTGTTTTGCTGCAAGAGGATGATCAGGGTATTGAACACCCTGTATATTATTACAGTAAGAAGTTCACTGCACCTCAAAAGAACTACTCAACTATTGAAAAAGAGCTTTTGGCCTTGATTTTGGGTTTACAGCATTTTTCGTTTTATTTGTGTTCTGGTTTTGACCCCATAGTCATTTATACCGATCATAACCCACTGAAATTAGTTTAAAGATAAAAATCAGAGATTGACAAGTTGGAGTCTACTTCTTCAGGAGTATTCATTAGACATACAACATGTCAAGGGGAAAGAAAATGTTATTGCAGATTGCTTATCTAGACTTTAGACAGATTGTTTTAGAGTAATATGAGAAATTTCCTTTTGTAAATTTCTTTTTTCTTTGTGGGGAGGTGTTACATAGCCTATGATTTCATCATCCTTTGTGTAATTCTAACGTACAGTGTGCTGCCTGTTTGATCACGAGCGTGTTCTACCTCACTCCCCCCTTCTACCGTTATAGTAGAGTAAGTCGTTCTTTCTGTTGTTCAGAGCGGGATTGTCAACTCTTTGTCCCCTTGGCCTCATTTGCGCGTCCTTCTTACAAGTTGTATCAAGCTCTGCCGGCCCCTATATAATGAGCGCAGTCTCTACATTAATTGCCACTTAGATCGACTCCTCATTTTGTTCACATCTCTGTCCTCCCCTGTACAGTTATTATTGTGAGTGCTCAGGAAGTCTCCAACCATCTAGCAGCTGTGTAATTTGAGTATAAGTGTTATTGCATTTTGTTCTTGTACTGTATAGCATAAGTTGTTAATTTGTAGGTCTAGTGAGGTTTTTGTAATTCATGTAGGGTTCTTATTGTTAGCCATTGTTCATAATAGTTTGTATCTGTAATAATTTATCTTGCATTAACTGAGGATTACCCAGTGTATTTTCATTTTATCAGGGCTGACTTAGGTAAATTTACTCTTGCTAATTTCGTGTTAATAGAGGCTATTGCAGTTAACAATATATTTTACCTGTTTTTTGCCATTACATTATCCTTATGAGTCCTGAATGTTTTGTTGTTAGTTTGAGCATTAAACTTTAACTTGTAATTTTACCTAACTCTTTTGTTTTGAACCTGGAACTTTACGGGACAGTAGTGATTTTTAGTATTCTCACTTAAAGTGTACATTATCTTTCTCTGTTCCGTAACAATATATATATATATATATATATATATATATATATATATATATATATATATATATATATATATATATATATATATATATATTTGTCGATTTTGACTCATTTATTTTTCACTCTATCAGACTTTGAAAAGTTTGCACCATTCTTTTATAAATCATTGACAATTTTGGCTCATTTTTTAAAGGATATTTTTGAAAACCTTTACTAATTTGCAGTTACATGTTGATGATTTTGTCTCATTTAATAACTACGGAAATTTTTTAAGTCATTGCACAATTTTTAAATCACTTATTGTCAGTTTTGATTTTCCTGTTACGGTCTGTCTTTACTTCCGTTTCACTACTAGAGGGTGAGTTACTTAAATATTCCATTGATTTTAGTTAACGATATTATACTAACATGCTTGAATTTTCGAGATGGTAAATTTAGAGGAATTTGGCCCTGAGTCTTTTACCCTTATATTAGAGTTTTATTATATAGGCCATTTACGAGTCTTTACTACCCCTAAGTACAGCAGCTGAATACATAGTAACCCCCCTTCCCCCCTTGTTTTGGCAGCTCACTATTGAAATGACAGTTTTTTTTTTTTTGTCACTCAGTTTTTCCAAATAACTGATCTTGAAGATTATTTTTTATTTGTCTATTTTTTCTTATGTAATTTTGATGGTATATTGATCAATGGAGATTATTATTTTTTAAATAATTTTCCATTAGTTATTTTGACAACGGAAGAATAATTTTTTCCCCTCCCAACTCAGTCAGGAAACCAACAAGATGGAAGATGTGGCCCGGGCTCACGCATTATCTTTTTAAACCCTATTACCACCTTCCAATTATACTCAGAGGTTAAAGCAAATTTGAAGGTAACTGGCGATGCAAGAAATTGGTAGTGCATAAAAAGCTTCCTTATACTCTTATGACTTATTTTTAAAAGCATTATTTCGTTCTCCCTACAGTCAGGCTATTATATTCATCTAGGAGATAGTCTTATTATTGAAGAGAAAAAAAATTATGTGCATTAAATAATTATACTGATTATTATATCATTGCAGCAAGGAAAATTAGGAAACTAATAATCCATGAACAGTACAATTGGTTATTGGACAAGCACTGATATTATTATTAAATATTATTGTTTTTTGAGGGGAAAAATATTGAATGCTCCCACTAAAACTGTCCGTTTTATGAGTTAAATATATATATATATATATATATATATATATATATATATATATATATATATATATATATATATTTTATCGGATGGAGCATTCACCTTGACGAGAGAGAGAGAGAGAGAGAGAGAGAGAGAGAGAGAGAGAGAGAGAGGGAGGGAGGGAGGGAGGGAGAGAGAGAAAAATTAAAAGTATATAATACATGAGATGAAAACACTTACAGATAAACAAATACACAGATTGCTGAGAGAGAGAGAGAGAGAGAGAGAGAGAGAGAGAGAGAGAGAGAGAATTAAGTTACGAATGCTGTCAAAATCAAAATTGTCAGTATCCAGCAAAGAAAAAGAACTTGTCAAGAAAAGTTATGTTATATCGAGACACCACAATAACTAATAATTTTATCAGAAATGTTTAAGGTCATGCAGAAGAGTCCGTAAACATCGCTCCTCTAGCAACTCGCCTGGGGGAATCTTATGACCGTTCAGTCTGCGGGTGTGGGCGTGGGTGTGGCTCTGGGTCTAGGAAATGAATAATGATGCAGAGCAGACCACGATATTACTGAGCCGTCCCCGTAACACAAAAGGAATCGCCCGGTGGAGTGGATAAGAAACGTTTCAAATGAAGCAATGTGCATTTAATTTTATTCATAATTTTATAATAATAATAATAATAATAATAATAATAATAATAATTATTATTATTATTATTTTCTCGTTTCGGATTATATATGGGCACTGAAAGCCTAGCCCCAAGCCCCTACGCATTAGATGGAGGAAAAAGAGGATTTAATGACCGGTAGAACGAATTAATGGTGTTTTTTTTCTCTCTCTCTTTTTATAGGTAGAACGAAATAATGATTTTTTTTTTTTTTCATTCTTTACATGTAGAAGGAATTAATGGTGTCTTTTTTGCTCTCTCTCTTTACAGGTAGAACGAACTAATGGTGTTTTTTTTTTCTCTTTTTACAGGTAGAACGAATTAATTGTTTTTTTTTAATTTTTCCTCTCTTTACAGGCAGAACGAATTAATGTTTTTTTTTTCTCTCTCTCTTTACAGGTAGAAAGAATTAATGGTGTTTTTTTTCTTTTCGGGTAGAATAAATTAATGGTGTTTTTTTTCTCTTTACAGATAGAACGAATTAATGGTGTTTTTTTCTCTTTACAGGTAGAACAAATTAATGTTGTCTTTTTTCTCTTTACAGGTAGAACAAATTAATGTTGTCTTTTTTCTCTTTACGGGTAGAACGAATTAATGGTGTCTTTTTTCTCTCTCTGACATATACGAAATATATTTTTATGCAAGGAAGAAGGAACCAAAGGTTGGAAGCCTACATAATTATTTCCTCCAAGAGAAAATAAAAACAAGATGACAGAGAGCAAAACTCAAGATTCATTCATATAGAGATGTCTGGGCACACTGCGTTTAAAAGACTGGTGGTCATAGGCAGTTGGAAATACAAGCAGAGGAAGAGAGTTCCAGAGCTGACCTGTTGTATACATAAAGGACTAGGGGTAACGGTTAACTCTTGCAGTCGGAAAGAAAAGGGATGAGAAGTTGCTGCAAGACGAGTGTTGCACCCCCGCCGTAGTGGTGGAGGGATACATGTAGACAGTTTATAGGAACAGTGACCATTGAAGCAGTGATAGAAAACAGATAAAGATGTAACAGTGCGGCGAAGAGACAAAGGTTGAGGGGAGCCAGTGGGGGGAGGAAAGTTAATAAGACGAAAAGCCTTTGAATCTTCCTTGTTGAGAAGAGCTGTATGTGGGAAGCCTCTCCACACATGAGAGTTGTACTCTACACAGGGGTGAATAAAACCTGTGAATAAAGTCAACGACTGTGCAGGGGCAAGTAAGGCATGGAGTCAGCTTAGGACTCCTGATCTCTTGGAAGCAGATTTTACGAGAGAGGTAATATGATATTTCCAAGATAAATCTCGAAAGAATAAAACCCCAGGTATGTTCAGAGATGATGTAGAACTGAATTGGAACATTCTAAAAACTAGAGAATTCTCCTGAGGAAGATTTTGATGAGCTGGAAATGTAAGAACTGAGCATTTGATGCATTAAAAACAACAAGATTACTTTTACCCCAACCAAAGATAAAAGCCAAGTCAGACCTTAAGTGTACCACAATTTCATCCCTTGATTATTTAAGTAACTACTGAGATAGATGCAGCAAGAAGCTGATGGACAGGTGAATGTTGGAGTCATCAGCATATATGTGGATAGGGTTAGATGTACAGTTTGGAAGGCAATTGGTGAATAGAAGAAAGAGAGTTGGTGATAAGAGAGAGCCCTGAGGAACACTAATAATGATAACTGTAGGGGAAGAAAGTTGGCCCTCTTCAACTGCATTTTTTTTAATGCGAGGAAGAAAGAACCAAAGGCCAAAGGAGCTATAGAACAACCAGAAAAGAAACTAGAGATGAAGGCAAATATAGAAGGGTAGAAACCATAGGAGGGTAGTTTGGAAATTAAAGATTTATGCCAAACTCGATCAAAATCCTTTGAGATGTCAAGTGCAACGGCAAAGCTTTCTCCAGACCTGCGTAGAGATATAAAAGTGATGAGATTCAGGTGTTGGTTGGCTCTAGTAACTCATGTAGACCTTCTCCTTGTAGTCAGGTGGCTTAGCGGCAAAGTTTACTATTATCGTTACACAGCGGATAAAAGCACCGAATTTGGTATGAGGCTTCCTTAGGGTCTAATGATGAATTTTAGAAGGGGTGCCCTCTGGAAAATTTAAAAAAATATATAGATACCCTATACTGAAGGTGGAAAAATAGCATTTTCTAAGATAATAAAAATCGTGATTAGACGATATTGGTTGAAGATACATAAAATTTGATACCATAATTCTGAAAGGAAATTAAATTCTACATCTTTTTTGTTCTATGCACTTTTTTGATCTGATTCACCGTTTATGAGATAATGATTTTTTTTAGTTCTTGAGTGAATTTTTTTGAACTGTAATAAAACTATATAGGTTAAAGATACTTTAAATTTGAAACCACTGTTAGAAAGAAAATTAAATTTTGCATCTTTTTTATACGTGACACTTTTTCTTTATGATTCACCGTTTACGAGAAAATTAATTCAGTATGTCCCACGGCAACTAATAGGCAAATGCCTGCACTTAATCCTTTGCTCCAATGCATGCACTACATGGACCACTATTCGGGCGTCCGCCTCCTCATGATTGCAGTTTTGCGTGGGAGTGCTGGCACCGATAGACTCCACAGTTTCCCATGAGGTGATCGTGCAGGGAACTGATCAAATGCTCCTGCAAAGGGGACTGCTCCGTCTGCAAGTGTGTTAAAACAAATGTAGATTGTTCACTACTTTGTAAGTGCAACTGTATTAGATAAATTGGACAACAGGCTAAAGAGGACAGGCTGACGGCACTGGGGAATATAATGCAGGCATTTGTCTATTAGTTGCTGTGGGAGATACTTAATTGATTTCAACATTTTTTCATAAACATCATAATTTAGAATTTAAAAAATTTAAATTCTTTCCCTGCAATGATTGTAGTTACTTTTACAAAAGTTTAGTCTAGTACATTTTTTGTGAAATTATGTATTTTTAATGGATGTTTCAATAATAATAATATCACAGTACAGAATGCAATTTCCTTTCCGTGTAATGGCTATAATGATGATAATTTTTGAAATGGAAAAATTTTATGAAATATTTACTCAACACCTAAAAAACCCTAAATACCTCGTAAACGGTGAATCAGATAAAAAAAAGTGTCCCGAATAAAAAAGATGCAAAATTTAATTTCCTTTCTAATAGTGGTTTCAAATTTAAAGTATATTTAACCAATATAGTTTTATTACAGTTAAAAGAAAATCACTCAAAAACTAAGAAAAAATCATTATCTCATAAACGGTGAATCAGATAAAAGTGCATACATAGTAAAAGATGTAAAATTTAATTTCCTTTCAGAAGTATGGTATCAAATTGTATGTATCTTCAACCAATATTATCTAATCACGATTTTTATTGTCTTAGGAAAATGCCATTTTTCCATCTTCAACAGAGGGTATCTATATATTTTTTAAAAATTTTCCGGAGGGCACCCCTCCTAAAATTCATCATTAGACCCTAAGGAAGCCTCATACCAAATTCGGTGCTTTTATCCGCCGTGTAACGAAAATATCGCTAAGCCACGTGACTTGTTGTGGACAGCATTAGAACAAGCTTGATTAAACCATTTTTTTTTTTTTTAGTCACAGGATAAGAGAAAGGAAAGTAAACTTCCATATCCGTGCGAACACCCTTCGTATTGCACGAGGCACACTCAAATTGCTCTTGGCCATGGAAGCAATAATCATTCCAGGGAAAATCAATGTAGAACTAAATGAGTGCCTTCCAATCAGCAGCTCCAAAGTACCACAGCCCATTTCTTGGGAAGGTCTACAGGCCTTACTGGGGCTACAGGAAAGACTAAGGTAATAAAGTTGTGACTGAAGGAACCCAACGGAGAGGAAAGAGTAACATCAGAAACTTAACGAGTAGTTATGAGGAAAAGGTCAAGTATGTTGGAACCATCCAAGGAGGTCAGGTAAGGATGGGTTGCTGTACAATCTGCTCTTGGTCATTAAGGACTGAAACTACGTAGGCTTGTTCGCAAGGTTACTCAGTGAGAGGAGAGGAGAGCCAAAGGTGACGGTGAGCACTGAAATTACCTAGAATGGAGATTTCAGAAACTGGAGAAACTAATAGAATGTTTTCCATCTTTGAAGTAGGATAGGCAAAGAATTTTTCATAGTCTATAGATTTAAGGGATAGTACACTGTACAGATATATTTAGTCAGAGAATGACAGAATAGCCAATGCCACAGAGAAGATAATTCATAAGATTCAGGTTCAGGAAATACAAGAGCAAGATATGTTGTTGCACACATGAAGTGCTTGAAAGGCTTCAGCAGGAACCAGAGGTTGCTGATTCACTGAAAGCAGTGATAAGAAATGGGAAAGTGAGCATGAAAGTAAATAAAGTCGCTGCATGACAGTACTGTGATCCCCACTTTCACATATGGAAGCAAAACTTAGACCTTGTTTGAAAGACGCAAGTCGAGAGTGGGAACAGTGGAAATAAGTTATTTGAACGGAGCATGTGGAGTTACGTGGAGAAACAGACTGACTTATGAAGAAGTGAAAGAGCTTTGTGGTGTGGAAGTGGATATGATGGAAAGATTTTGGAGAAAATACATTGTGGTTTGGCCATGTGGAGAGGATGGAGTGAGAGGCGAACGAGGAAAGTGTATGTGAGTGAGGTGGAGACAGGGAGGAGGAGACCGAGTATGAGAAGGAGGGATGGAATGGAGAGGTATATGAAGGAGGGAGGTGTAAGTTAGGGAGAGGGCAGCGGAATTGCAGGGATTACGGCGTCTGTCTGTAGATGGACAGACATATATATAGATAGATAGTATACACAACAGCCACCTTCGGCTTTCATGTGTTTCGAGAAAGTAGGAGGGTACTGAGAAATAATTAGTGTCAATTGCCTCTAACAGCTGAGACTCAGTTAGGAAGAGAAGGTGAGATTTACAGAAACAAAGGTTGTATTCAACAGAGAGAAAATTAGAGGAAAGGCCACGTAATGAGCATGAAGTGAATGAGACAGACAGTTCCAGGCATCTCAGTTGGCCGTCACCGGGAGAGGGGTGGATGGTGGAGGTCTACGAGGCTTC
This sequence comes from Coenobita brevimanus, assembly GCF_032717465.1. Taxonomy (NCBI): domain Eukaryota; kingdom Metazoa; phylum Arthropoda; class Malacostraca; order Decapoda; family Coenobitidae; genus Coenobita; species Coenobita brevimanus. The sequence continues at coordinate 26,297,107 of NC_137057.1, forward strand.
GTGCTGACATTCCATTTTTCTGAATTTAGAATAGAAAGCGTGATTGCAATGTACTTATAGCCTGATGCTGACTGATGCAGGAGCTCGTATAAGACAGTATGTTGGCTTACACTATGCGTTACTGAAAAACTGAAAAAGTTCAGCAAATGGGGATGGTCAGTGGCTAGTCCCAAGGGCTAATGAAACGGGAGCAGCGGCTCTCCCTGACTTTAGCTATCCATCCACCTTCGGAGAACCACCCTTTTCAACAGGTGTTCCAGTCTACTGTCTGGAAATGAACGATGTTGAACACAATTAACACGAGTAAAGATGAAAACAGTGATATCTTATCGGGATCATTTCCAGTATAATGCGTTCACTTTAACTAGGAGCAAAATTACCATATCTCCTTGAATGCTGAGCAATAGCAAAAAAAATAGAAAATGACAGCAATCATGTATAATCGCTATGTGAAGAATGCTAAACTTTAGTAGGGTCTTTTTCTGCCACTGATCTACGGGAAATACATCTGCAAAAGGACGAGATTTTCCGCCAAGTTAGAATGCTGGAACTGTAGTTCCTCACCCTGCCCTAGGGTGGGAAAGGAGGTAAAGATGATGGTGATGATGAACTGTAATTTCACCAAACAAAATTAGTGAAAATCACTTCTCCTGGATGATCAGGGTATCACTGACTGACTAATTGATGCAGATGCAGCAGTTTCCCCAAATCTGAAATAAATAAGAAAAAAAAATACTTGCCTGACCTTAGCAAGGAAAATCTCAAGAGGAAAGAAAAACTAACCCTTCCACCTACTGTACCAGCCATCCCTTCCACCCACTGTACCAGCCATCCCTTCCACCCACTGTACCAGCCATCCCTTCCACCCACTGTACCTGCCTCTCCTTCAACACACCCCTCTCGCTTCTTTCTTTAGTAATACCTCTTCCATAGCGATTTATTTCGCCTGTCAAGCCCTAACATTCTCTTACAAGTTATTTATATCATTTTACTATCGAAACAATTTCCACTAGTAACCTAAAGGAGGGAGGTGAGAAGTGAAAAAGAAATCGCTAAGGATGAGGTGTTACGATATCGCTAAAGCCACTCAGAATTCAACAGTCTCATGTACAGAATAAATATGCAGAGTAAGAGGGGTTACAAAATCTCCACTATAGCACTCTCCCCCTCAAGACGTCTTCACTTCTTTGTTACTACAGTCTCTGGCGGGTCTTGGAAAAAGTCTGAATTTAGTATCTGTGCAAAATAAATTGCTAAGGAAGATGTGTTTCGCAATCTCCTCTGTAGCAGTCTCCCCACTCAACCCACTGTTTCCCTTCTTCGGTACTACGGCCTCTCATTCGCCCCCTGAGAAAAGCCGAATTTAGTGGCTATCAAGACCCACGTCAGACTCCACTACACCGTCCGTATTTATGGCGGCACGAGTTGGAGAGCAGCGGGGAGAAGGGCAAACTTGGGATTGGCTGGAGCGGGGGAGATGGATTGGTGGAGAGGGGGTAAGAGGGAGAGGGAGGGAGAAGGATGAAAGAGATTAGTTGGTGAGGAAGAGCTAGGGAGGGGGAGATAAGGAAAGAGAAGTGAGTGGGAGGGGACAAGAGGGAGGGAGAGGACGAGGAACTTTGAGGTAGAGAGGAAGAATAACTAGGAAGGGGTTGAAAATTTGAGATAGACTGAGGTAGAGAGAAGGAAAGGTATGAAGAGAATGGAGTTAGAAGGAGGGGTGAGAGATGGAAGGGAAGAAAAGGTGAGTGCGGAAGGGAAAGAAGAGAGTGGAGGGAGGTATGATGGAGACAGAGGTAGGTAAGAGGAAGAAAGTAGGGAGGAAGATGGAGTAGGATGGGAGAGAGGAAATGGAAAGGTGGGAAGGCGATGGAGTAAAACTGGAGATAGAACTGACTGTTCAGATATAGTTTTCCTGTGATTTTGGTTCAGTTTTACAAGTTTGCTTTACCCTTTCCTGTGTTTTAGTTCCGATTCTGGGCATAGACTAGACAATCCGTTTCCTGAAATCTACATATGTTACCACTTGGCCACACTAAACACACACACACACACACACACACACACACACACACACACACACACACACACACACACACACACAAACTCTGTCTGTCTGTCTGTCTTTGTCTCTGTCTCTGTCTCTGTCTCTCTGTCTGTCTCTGTCTCTGTCTTTGTCTGTCTGTCTGTCTGTCTGTCTGTCTGTCTCTCTCTCTCTCTCTCTCTCTCTCTCTCTCTCTCAGCTATGTATGTACTATTGCTACATGATCGAACCGTTAATACCGAATGAGGTAATCAATGTCTCTTTCACAAAGTAACTGTGTCACTCTTAAGGAACGTGAATATTAACTGTATATAATTTACATCAAACACTTACCGGTAATCATTTTAGCACATTTTTTTTTTTTTTTCAGATTAGGAAGGGAGCTTCAAATTTTGGTGATAATAATAAATAGGTATCACTGTAAGTATTTAAGTAGTGTAATACTAAGATATGGAACTTAGGTAATTCCTATTGTGTTATTATTTTGCACATTTGATTTGAAGTCTGGTAGTCTAGTGGACTGGGGCGTCTCTCGGGATGAAGGTTATGTGTTGTGTGTACGTTGATTCCAGTCCCTAAAACGTGGCTGGATTATTGTTGTTATCATTACCTCTGCCAAGGATGTTATGTTTTACCCATCATTGGTTTGTTTGTCTGTTTGTCTGTCTGCCTGTTAGCAGGATTACTTAAAAAGTTATCAACGGTTTTTGATGAAATTTTTTGGAAGGGTGGGCCATGGGCCAAGGAAAAAATTATTAAATTTTGGGGCGGAACCGCAATATCCCGCACAATATCTTCAGAAGTTCTCATTGAATTCAATAAAATTTTGTGGAAAGGTGGACCATGGACCAAGACATAATTATTTAAATTTGGAGGTTGATCCGGATCCGTATCCTTTTTAATGGCAATCGCATTGGCGGAGGGCTGTGCTCTCTGAGCTCTTTCTAGTTGTTCTTAACAGCTTCACGTTCTGTTTAGTTCTCATTGATATTGTAGGTATTTTTTCTGCGGGGGGGGGGTGAGAGGGGGAGAAAGGATCTAGAAGGCCAGCATTCATGACCGTTTAAGAAAGACTTGAAATCTTCAGGAGTGATGTATCATGGTTTTGGGCTTTTTTTTTTTTTCTTTGGTATAAAAATTTGTTTCCTAGCCCGGGCGCCGCACTAGTGCCCTCTGTTATTGATTGATTTTTTTTTTCTCTCAATTTTTGCTCCACTGCTCAGCAAAAAATACTGAATCGATTGCTTTGCAAATGTTCCAGTATGTAGTCGTCAATATATTCAAGGGCACATGGGTATTGATAATGAGATCCAACCAATACTTTTTGAGATATTGAGGAAAATCAAAATGGCCGCCTCATGCCTGAAAGTGCTAAATTGGAAAGTTTTTGGCCGATTCTGACAACTCGGTGGAAATCTAGTGGGTCATGAGTGAACATGATTTATATACTATGAATGACGTTGACCTTGATCTTAAGGTCACAGGTCAAAATCAGTAAAAAAAAAAAAAAAAAAAGTCATCTATCTACATCCATATACCTAGGCTGCTTCCCCAAGGAAAAGGAGGTAGCCGAGTCAGGACGACACACTCCCAATTTACTCATCCACTCAAACACATTCATTCGCATCTTAGCCCCAAAGGGGAGAAGGGACAGATCCTCACCGCACCACACCGCACGAGGGTCAACTGAGCAGTGTAATCAGTGACATCCGCAGCAGGGCCCGACAACAGAGCTGGTTTACCCCTGCCACATCATAATAGACCCATCCCCTTACCCGCACCTGACCTGATCAGCTGATCAGACCAAATGCGGGAAAATATCCCCTCAGGGCTGCGTCATCATTTATTCATTCACAATTTCTCTCCATTTATTTCTTGTCATGCACAGCCACTCTTCCTTGCTCAACAGACATCCCTCTCGTATCCAACGCTCTCTTCACACTATCCATCCATCCTATTCGTGGTCTTCCTCTCAGCCTTACACCTCTCACATCAGATCTAGTTATCTTTTTCACCAATCGCTCATTATCCATTCTCTCCATATGCCCAAAACATCGCAACACCCTCTGCTCAACTCGATCAGCCATCTCCCGAACAACTCCAGATCTCCTGCGCACTTCATCACTTCTCACTCGATCCATACGCATCACTCCACACATACTCCTCAGACACCTCATCTCCATTACATTCAAACTTTTCCTCTCTACTACGTCCATATTCCATATTTCAGCCCCATATAACGCAGTCGGTACCACAAAACTCTCATACAGCCATCTCTTTACATCCATTCTAAGCGAACGACATCTAAACACTTTTTTCATTTCTCCTAGCACCTTTCCTAATTCATTCATTCTAAACTTCACTTCTGCATATATTTTTCCATCCACAGCAACATGTGACCCTAAATACTTAAAACACTACCTCTACAACAACTCACCATTCAAAACTATATTCATCCCCCTACCATCTACCAACCTCGTACACTTCATCACTTTACTGTTATTCTCATTTACTTTCAATTTCCTCCTTTCACACACCCTTCCAATCTCCTCTACCAACTGTCTCAATCTCTCCTCTGAATCTGCCACCAGTGCAGTATCATCTGCAAACAGCAGCTGCTTCAGATTCCACTCTTTACCATCAACATTCACCAGACTCAGACCTCCACCCAAAACTCTTGCATTCATCTCCCTTACAACACCATCAGTCATACCAAACCTAAAACAAAAGTATTTTCGTCTGGAGTATGGAGTTTTTTGAATATTGGTTCAGCAATTTCATAATTATAGTTGTTATTATTATTGTTATGATTATGATGATTATTATTATTATTATTATTATTATGACAGAATAGATAGGCAAGGTATGTGGAAGGTATTAAGAATATATGGAGTGGAGGGGAAATTGTTGAGTGCTGTAAAGAGTATGTACGAGGGAGCTAGGGCTACGGTGCGAGTGGATGGTGAGCTGAGTGAGTTCTTTGATCTCAATGTGGGACTGAAACAGGGGTGTGTGATGTCTCCATGGCTGTTTAATATATATATGGATGGGGTTGTAAAGGAGGTGCAAGGTAAGGCAGTGGATGTGGGGCTGGCCCTAATGAATGAGGGTGAGATTTGGAAGCTTCCGGTGTTGCTGTTTGCTGATGATACAGTATTGTTGAGTGAAGATGAATGGGAGTTGCAAGGTTTGGTGAATGAATTTGGGACAGTGTGTAGGAGGAGGAAGCTGAAAGTTAATGTAAACAAAATTAAAGTTATGGTGTTTGAGAGGAATGAAGTCACAGAGTGTGCAGTGAGGTTGGATGGTGAGGATATGGAGAATGTGAGTGCATTTAAGTACTTGGGTAGTGTGATGAGTAAGGATGGAACTTTGGGGGATGAAGTACGTGAAAGGGTACAGCAGGGAAGGAAGGTTGTTGGTACACTGAAAGCAGTGATGAGAAATAGGGAGGTGAGTAAGGAAGTTAAGAAATCACTGCATGATAGTATTGTGATCCCTACCCTGACGTATGGAAGCGAGGCGTGGACTTTGCAAGAGGGGAACAAGTCAAGAGTGAGAGCAGTGGAAATGAGTTACTTGAGAGGAGCATGTGGAGTGACTTGGAGGGACAGGTTGACGAATGAAGAAGTGAAGGAACGTTGTGGGGTAGATGTGGATGTGGTTGAGAAGATTAAGAGAAATACACTGAGGTGGTTTGGACATGTGGAGAGAATGGAGAATGAAAGACTGACTAAGAGGGTGTATGTAGGTGAGGTGGAGGGAGGGAGAGGGAGGGGTAGACCGAGGATGAGGTGGAGGGATGGAGTTGAGAGGTATATGAGGGAGGGGGGGGTGAGTTGGCGGGAGGGTAGTCAAATGGTGGGTGACAGAGTGACTTGGAGGCGTTTTGTCTGCGGCCACCCTTTGCGGGATTAGGGCGTCGGGCTATAGATAGATAGATAGATTATTATTAATACTATTATTATTATTACTATATTCATCATTACTATCGTATGTTTGTTGTTGTTGCTGCTGCTGTTGTTATTGTTGTTAATATTTTTATTATTATTACTATTAAACATTAATAATACTTCAGTCATATTATTCCACTAGCGGCATAGGCCAGACACCCACCTTTAAATGATCCGGACTACTCAGCCTTGCCTCGGGGCCCCACATCGCACAAGGGTTAGCATGGAACGGATTTTTTTTTTTTTTTCAATTCCATCGCTGTACATGAACAAGTAATAAATGTAGTGTAATGTACAACTGTGCTCCCTTGTTAGCGTCTTCACCACGGCCTTCTAGTTTTATTTCTGCTGCTGCTACCTTCAGGTTATTTTCTTCAGCTCAGGAGGTATTTTTGGAGCTGGAGGGGTTAGATACAGCCTTCACCAACCCCTTCACCGCCAGACAGCTTTCTAAGCTTTACAAATCTTCTCTAGGTAGCGAAAATGAAATATAAAACCGTCTCCGTACTGATGGGATTTATGTAGCCTACCATGTTACTATGTACTTCTGTGTACTGCTGTGCTCCCCTTTGTAAAACCACTGTATCCTGTAGCGTGTTTTTCAGCTCATTCTTCCTGGTGCCAGACGATTTTATTCAGAATAAAAGAGGATCCTGTCAGTGAAGGGGTTAATGAAGGCTATGCCCCGTATTCTCGTTGGTTAAGGATGCTCCTCAAAACTATTCCTAAGGGATTTATTTTGCATATTACTTCTTACTGTTCTATTTTGTGTTATATAAGTCCTTCAAATATCACCCAAAATAACGTAGAAAACGATAATAACTAGCCATATACAAAAATAAATCTCTAAGCAAAAGGACTTACGGAAGTCACCTAACACCATTTTCTAAGCGATTTATTTTGCTTACTACACCTTAATGTCCTATTCTGCGTCACTGGTACAAAAATCATATCCAAATATAATTAGGTAATGGAGGGTTGTTAGAACGCCTCTTTGCCCTAAGAGAATACGGGACCATAATATAACCCCTTCATTTCGAAAATTGTCTCCTAAGCTGAATAAAATCTTCTGAAGATAGCAGGGTTAAGATTAAATTAACACCTGTTGCGTTTAAATCCTTTTTTTTTCTTCTTCTTTTTTTTACCTCCAGACAATTTTATTCAGCTCAGAGGAGACTTGAACTGCAGGGGATATATACAGGCTAATATTCTCGTCGGGAAAGGAGACCCCAGAACACCTCATCCTTAGCCAATTATTATTGGATATGGCCGGTTAATATCCCTTTGTATGTTATTTATGACGTTATTTGATGTGGTATATGAGGGTGATTTAGTGTGTTGTGGTGTGTGAGGGTGACTTTGTGTGGTCTGATGTGAGAGGGTGAGTGTCTGTGGAGTTGTGTCGTGTGGGAGAGTTACTTTATCTTGGGTAGAGTGTGAGGGTGGTTCTGTGTGCTGTGCCGTGATGTGGTATGGTTGGGGTGTTGTTTGGTGTGTTATGGGAGAGGTTTTATATGGTGTGGCATGGTGTGGGAGGGTGATTTTGTGTGTTGTGGTGTTGTGGTGTGGTATGATGTGTGGAAAGACGATTTATGTGGTGTGGTGTGGTATGCTGTGGAAGGGTGATTTTGTGTGTTGTGGTGTGGTATGATGATGTGTGGGAAGACAATTTATGTGGTGTGGTGTGGTGTGGTGTGGTATGTCAGGGGTTTTGTGTGTTGTGGTGTGGTGTGGTGTGGTATGTCAGGGGTTTTGTGTGTTGTGGTGTGGTGTGACGTTGTCTGGGAGAGATGCTGTCTGGCGTAGTATGGGAAGGGTGTTGTTTGCCGTGGTATGGGAGAGGTTTTGTGTGGTGTGGTAAGGTGTGGGAAAGTGAAATTATGTGTTGTGTTGTATGATGACGTATTGGAAGACGATTTATGTTTTGTGGCATGATGACGACTGGGAAGACGATTTATGTGGTGTAGTGTGGTGTGATGCGGTGTGGTATGTGAGGGACTTTGTTGGGCGTGGTATGTGAGGGTTTTTGTGTGGTGTGATATTGTGTGGTGTGTTGTGGTATGAGAGGAGTGTTGTTTGGCGCGGTATGGGAGAGGTTTTGTGTGGTGTGGTGTCCTAGGGTGATATTCTATTGTGTGTGTGAAGGTGATTTTGTGTGGTATGGGAGGGTGACTTTGTGTCATGTGGTGTGGTATTATGTTGTGTGAGAAGGCGATTTATGTGTTGTGGTGTAGTGTGGTATGGATGGGAGGGGTTTTGTTGGGCTTGGTATGGGAGGGGTTTTGTGTTATGGTTTGGGAGGGCGATCTTACGTGGTGGGGTGTGGGAGGGTAGTCTTCTGTGGTGTGGTATGGGAGGGTGAATTTGTGCGATGCGGTATGGCTTCAGTAAAGATGTTGGTCTAAGGGTACGGCCACACCGAACGCGACGAGCTAGGAGACTTGAGCGGGAAGGGATGAGGCGACACGATAAAACACACTAAATCCTTAGTCGGTGGCCACACTGATTGAGCGGGGATGTTTGTCACCCTGCTCACCCTCCACGCTCGTCGCTATGCAATGCAGCACGTTCCAAAAAGTCGCGCACTGCCTAGCGACATCCCCAGGCCCCAGGTGTTGGCATCATTATTCAGTCGTGCTGTTACTGACTGCACGTTGGGGCGATTGGGTTCTGCTAATTGTCTACTGAACACCTTACTGGAGCCGTGTACCACAGCAGAGCTGTGTGGGATCCTAATGATCCACGCCACAAAAATACTAGCGTGTTGAAGAAGCACTGGGAAGGTATCTATCTATCTAACTATCTATCTATCTATCTATCTATATATATATATTGTTACATAGCCTATGATTTCATCATCCTTTGTGTAATTTTAACGCTCAGTATGCTGCATGTTTGACCACGAGCGTGTTCTCCCTCAGTCCCCCCCTTCTACCGTTATAGTAGAGTAAGTCGTCCTTTCTGTTATTCAGTGCGGGATTGTCAACTGTTTGTCCCCATCGCTTCATTTGCGCATCCTTCTTACAAGTTGTATCAAGCTCTGCCGGCCCCTATATAATGAGCTCAGTCTCTGCATCATTGCCACTTAGATCTGCTCCTCATTTTGTTCACATCTCTGTCCTCCCCTGTACAGATATTATTATTGCGAGTGCTCAAGAAATCTCCAAACATATAGCAGCTGTGTGTAATTTGAGTATAACTGTTGTTGCATTTTTTCTTGTACTGTGTAGCATAGGGTTGATTCTTAGGCCTAGTGAGGTCTTTGTGATTAATGTGGGGTTTTATATCAGTCATTTTAAATAATATTTTGTATCTGTAATAATTTATCTTGCATTAACTGAGCATTACCCGGTGTATTTTCATTTATCAGGGCTGACTTAGATAAATTTACTCTTGCTAATTTCGTGTTAATAGAGGCTATTGCAGTTAACCATATATTTAACCTGTTTATTTGCCATTACATTATCCTTATGAGTCCTGAATGTTTTGTTGTTAGTTTGAGCATTAAACTTTAACTTGTAATTTTACCTAACTCTTTTTGTTTTGAACCTGGAACTTTACGGGACAGTAGTGATTTTTAGTATTCTCACTGTAAGTGTACATTATCTTTCTCTGTTCCGTAACATAAATTTCGCGACCTCTTATCAGGATATTCAGGATATTATCATAAGGATATTGCTTGATATTTTGTGACTGTTACTTATTAATTATGTCTACTATTACTACACTTGATGAAGCCAAAGATTTTTTGTCAAATGTGCAAACAGTGTTGGATGTAGAAAACAGAACAAAGAATGAACTTAAGCTTGTTGCTCAACAATTGGGAATTGCAGTTCATTCTCATCATTCTAAAGATCAAATTGTTGACATAATTAATGAAAGCTTGTTTAATGTAACTCCTCCAAATGAGCAAACGCAGATTGAATTAGCTAAGTTACAGCTAGCCCTGCAGGAGGCAAAAGCTAAGGAGGCTGAATTTCAGGCAAATGCTCGTATTCAGGAGGCACAGATACAGGCACAAATTGAACTTGCCAGGATTCAGGCAGACCATGAGTATCGTATGAAACAAGGTGGAACTGGATCATCTAGCTCTGATGATTTTGATGTGGCTAAAAATGTTAAACTTGTCCCTCCTTTTAATGAATCTGATTTAACAAAGTATTTTCAGTTGTTTGAGAGGGTAGCTACAGGTTTTAATTGGCCTAAGGAGTATTGGCCAGTACTCCTTCAGAGTGTTCTCACCAGTAAAGCTCAAGTAACTTATGCATCTTTGCCTCAGGATCAATCTGATAATTATGATGTAGTTAAGAGCTTGATTCTTAAGGCCTATGAGCTTGTTCCTGAAGCCTATAGAGTAAAATTTAGGACAACTTACAAGCAAGATAAGCAATCCCATGTTGAGTATGCAAAAATCAAAGAAGATCTGTTAGAGCAGTGGTTAAATTCTAAGAATGTGGATTCTGATTTTGGTAAATTTAAGCAGATGATTTTGCTGGAGGATTTCAAGAGGTGTATTTATAAAGATGTAAGCCTATATCTTGATGAGAAAAGAATAGATAATTTGTCTGATGCTGCAGTTTTAGCTGATGAATATGTTCTCACTCACAAGAGATATTCTAAAGAAAAAGGGAAAGCTGAGAGTAAGTACGTTGCCTCTACTCAGAGTACAGGTAACAGGAAAGAGAATAAAGATGATGTTTCTCAGGAAGTAAATACCAGCTTCACCTCTAGATTTCAGAAAAGTAAATGTACTTATTGTAGTAAGCTTGGTCATACTACGGAGAGATGTTTCAGGAGACAGCGTGATGTGAACAAAAAGGAGTCTTTAAATATTCAGTCAATTGGTCTAGTGTCCACTCTTGAGAGTTCCAGAATTCTTTAACCGAGTTAACTGAACCTGCTTTGAGGGGTAACTTAAATTCTCATGATGGAGCTCCTCTTTTGAGCAGTAACGTGGGTGACACTCTCAAGAGTTCATGTGCTAATTTCCTGTCTGATGGTTTTGTCAGTCCTCTGGACAGTAATGACAGGAAATCAGTTCAAATATATCGTGAAACAGGTGCTTGCCAATCCCTTATGCTGACCAGTGTTCTAGGCTCTAATGTTAATTCCTCTGATGAAACTGTAATCTTACAAGGTGTAGGGAATAATTATTTATCTGTCCCTCTGTGCAGAGTAAATTTAGAGTCTGGTTTTGTTAATGGTTCCGTTATGGTTGGGTTGGTTGAGACACTCCCAATGTCAGGTGTAACTTTCTTACTTGGAAATGATATTGGTGGAAGTCAAGTGTGTCCAGCTCCTCAGTTGTCTAGTGAGCCAGTGGCTGCGTCCCAGGATTGTGATGTCCCTGATGTGTTCCCTGCATGTGCTGTCGCTAGGGCTAAGTCTAAAGTTACTGGTGATTTAGAGGATAATGATGATGATGATGTTATCCTAGCTGACACTTTTCTTGCTAATTTGGACCACTCACCAGATGAGGCAGTACCCCGTAGTGTTGATAATTTGTCTCGTCAAGAGTTGGTTGAGTTGCAGGTTGCTGACCCTGAGTTGAAAGGTCTAGCTAACTCTGCTTACAGTGAAGAAGAGTCAGCCGGTGCTTCTACTTGTTATTATGTAAAGTCAGGAGTACTTATGAGGAAGTGGAGACCCCCAACAGCATCAGCCGACTGTGAATGGGAGGTTGTACATCAAGTTGTCATCCCTCGTGTTTGTAGGCAGGATATCATTCGAGTGGCTCATGATACCAGTTTGGCAGGACACCTTGGAGTGAGGAAGACTGTGGCACGCATTTTGAAACACTTCTACTGGCCAGGTATCTTCAGGGATGTTTCCTGGTATTGTAAGTCTTGTCACACCTGTCAAGTTGTGGGGAAGTGTAATCAGACCGAAAAGGTTGCACCTCTAGTTCCCATTCCTCCTTTTGAGGCGCCTTTCACCCATGTGTTGGTGGATATTGTGGGCCCTCTTCCTAAGACTTCTTCAGGATTTTCTTATGTGTTGACCATGATTGATATGGCTACTCGTTATCCTGAAGCCATTCCACTTAGAAACATCTCAGCAAAGAACGTGGTTAAGGAAATGCTAGGGTTCTTCACAAAGTTTGGTCTGCCCAAGGAGGTACAGTCAGACCGGGGAAGTAATTTCATGTCAAACGTTTTCAAGCAGTCTCTGAAAGAGTTGGGCATCACCCAGATCACGTCTTCAGCTTACCATCCCCAGACCCAAGGAGCGTTGGAGAGATATCATCAAACACTCAAATCGATGCTCAAGAAATACTGTTTGGAACATCAGAAAGACTGGGATAAAGGTCTTCCATTCGTTGTGTTTGCCGCAAGAGAATCTCCAAATGAATCACTGGGCTTCTCACCTTTTGAACTACTGTTTGGCCATGAAGTAAGAGGACCCCTTAAGTTACTCAAGGAATGCTGGTTGTCGGAGGAAGATGACGTCAACCTGCTGGAGTATGTAACGAAGTTCAAAGAACGGCTGTCCACTGCTTTACAGCTGGCGAGAGAGAATTTGGGAGCTGCTCAGGAGAAGATGAAGACTTGGTATGATAAGAAGTCCAGGTTACGCCACTTTCAGCCAGGAGATCAGGTTTTGATTCTGCTACCAGTTCATGGGCAACCTCTTCAAGCCAAGTTTAGTGGTCCTTATTTCGTGGAGAAGAAACTCAGTGATGTCAACTATGTCATCGCCACACCAGATCGTAGAAAGAACAAGCAACTATGTCACATCAACATGCTAAAGTTATATCACAGGCGGGACGAAAATAATCCAGTCTGCACTGTAGTTGTTCCACCCGAGTCTGCAAGTGAAGCTCTCCCATGCAGTATGAGCCTGAGTGATAGTTTGGGGAAGAATCCTGATATCATGAATGATCTCCAGACTAAGCTTTCTCATCTACCTCCCAAGGAAAGGCAGGAGTTTTCGGCATTACTGCAGGAGTACCCGCAAGTGTTCCGTGCCACTCCAGGAAGAACCACTGTGTTGATGCATGATGTCGATGTTGGAGACGCAAAGCCAATTAAATTGCCTCCTTACCGTGTGAACCCAGTGAAAGTTCCTCTCATCCAGAAGGAGCTTGGCTACCTGTTGGACCACAAGATGATTGAGCCCTGCCAGAGCGAGTGGAGTTCTCCTGTCACTCTAGTCCCTAAGCCAGGTGGGTCACAGCGGCTTTGCATCGACTACAGACGTGTTAATCAGATAACTAAAACAGACACTTACCCTCTCCCTCGTGTGGAAGATTGCATAGACAAGATCGGAAAGGCTAGGTACATAAGTAAGTTTGATTTGTTAAAGGGATACTGGCAAGTACCTATGACTGAACGTGCTAGGGAGATCTCATGTTTTGTAACACTAGGAAAGACTTTTGCATGTTCTGTAATGCCATATACAGATTGTTTTAGAGTAATAAGAAATTTCCTTTGTATATTTCTTTTTTCTTTGTGGGGAGGTGTTACATAGCCTATGATTTCATCATCCTCTGTGTAATTTTAACGCTCAGTATGCTGCATGTTTGATCACGAGCGTGTTCTGCCTCAGTCCCCCCCTTCTTCCGTTATAGTAGAGTAAGTCGTCCTTTCTGTTATTCAGTGCGGGATTGTCAACTGTTTGTCCCCATCGCTTCATTTGCGCGTCCTTCTTACAAGTTGTATCAAGCTCTGCCGGCCCCTATATAATGAGCTCAGTCTCTGCATCATTGCCACTTAGATCTGCTCCTCATTTTGTTCACATCTCTGTCCTCCCCTGTACAGATATTATTATTGTGAGTGCTCAAGAAATCTCCAAACATCTAGCAGCTGTGTGTAATTTGAGTATAACTGTTGTTGCATTTTTCTTGTACTGTGTAGCATAGGGTTGATTCTTAGGCCTAGTGAGGTCTTTGTGATTAATGTGGGGTTTTATATCAGTCATTTTAAATAATATTTTGTATCTGTAATAATTTATCTTGCATTAACTGAGCATTACCCGGTGTATTTTCATTTATCAGGGCTGACTTAGATAAATTTACTCTTGCTAATTTCGTGTTAATAGAGGCTATTGCAGTTAACCATATATTTAACCTGTTTATTTGCCATTACATTATCCTTATGAGTCCTGAATGTTTTGTTGTTAGTTTGAGCATTAAACTTTAACTTGTAATTTTACCTAACTCTTTTTGTTTTGAACCTGGAACTTTACGGGACAGTAGTGATTTTTAGTATTCTCACTTTAAGTGTACATTATCTTTCTCTGTTCCGTAACAATATATATATATATATATATATATATATAAAATTAAATATTATTTAATAACAGAAACAGAGGAAGGAAAAACAAATGAATTAAAACAAATAATCATACTCCAGATTACTGGTGTCCTCTGTGAATAACTGCATACAGATGGTAAATTATCATCGAGCATTATTTTGTCGTACGATTGCTTATGTAACGTTTGTTCCACTGTTGTCGTAAAACCTATCAAAGACCACTAATGTCTATAATTCATAGTATTTACTGATGTATTCCCTTTGTTACACCATAAGCTTAAAACTAATAAACAAGTGTACACACTATATGAACGTGTATATGTATATATGTAATGAACATCGACAGTTTCATTATTAATGAATATATAAATCTATGATATATAATTCAATAGACAGTGAACTGTCCAGCGGATATTTCTCTATAGGCATGCTTATGACTATCTGTCGCTCGCGAGGTTTCCTCTTCATATTTGGACACGCATTGCGTTGAGGCTCACCTTGCTGCTCATCGCTAGATGCTACCTCCCCGCTCGTCGCGTTCGGTGTGGCCGTAACCTAATGGAATGAATCAGCTGACGCTCAAAAATCACTGATAAAAGAGATAGACTGCCACATTTCACCAGAATATATATATATATATATATATATATATATATATATATATATATATATATATATATATATATATATATATGTGTGTGTGTGTGTGTGTGTGTGTGTGTGAATGCAGAAAAGAAATGAATAGAACACACTGAATTGGAGTAACGGAGTCAAATAACCCCACAATGAACAACGAAATGGACTAGGAAATAGTAGCTGACGTGGGACTAGGCTTGTAAAGCATAATATCAGAGTGGATACGTTAGCCGGTGTACAGAGATAATCTTCTCGCCTTGAGAAATCATGTCCCCTGTGCTTTGCGCATGCGCCGTCGACTGCCAAATACATGCAAGACGTACGAATCATTTACTCTGTAACTCTTGGAGAGAAACCGAACCGAGAGACTAAATAACCAGCTACGAATTCTTCTCTCCTAGAGATGGAGGATGAATGATTAGTACGTCTGACATGTATCTGGCAGCCGATGGAGCATGCGCAACGCATAGGTGAAAAGATTTTCAAGGGATATCTCGCTGCAGCTGCAGCAAATAAGCCACCAGCGCTAACTGGTTAACCAGTTTTTTAGGCCCGAAATGAGATCTTGTCCACTCCAATACTGCCCTGAAAATTAATTTTAAAAAATGGCTTTAAGGGGATTGGAATCCTTGTTTAGAGAGGATTAGCTCAAATGGTTTCAATTGTATCGTTCTTTTTAGGAATCTGATTTATATTTTGGTAGAATATGGAAACATCTACATGGATTGCGGTCTATTTTTGAGTAGATATGATTCTGTGCATACTTAATCCCTTCGTATTTCGTCATAATTAAAACACTGGCACAAGTTGTTCGATGGTAGAGTTTTAAGAGGGTATGTTCAAAGGTTTCTTTTCGTCACAGTTTTCTTGCACCTATGACACTTTGTGGTGGGTGAGGGCACGTTTCGTACACTCACTCGATGTAGTAAATACCCTCATGAACTTCACCGGATGAAAAGTTGAATGGTTTTCTGTAACCCATGAAACCATTTTAATAAGTTGGCTAATGACACTTTAACCAAACCGACGCCTTGTGGCCACTTTTAGCCGATGTTGTCAATAGAGGCCTACATTCCCATTCTTCCCTAAGCCACAACCCTCCTTTCCGACATCAGGGAGGGGACTGAGAGACGTTTGTATTATTGTATAGCCGGGCAGCAGGGCTCCCACTTTGCCAGTCTAGGATTTCCCCAGATGGATGTGAAAATTTCCCTAGATTGGTCACAATATCCCCCAAATGCATTAAATAGTATATGAAAAACTTTATTATAATAAGACCAACTGGGAATACTGAAAGCTCAAAAATATAAGTTTTTATTTTCATTAGATGATTATAATATCTGCCTATGATCGTAATTCTCTATCAGGTACTGTATATGAACTTAAATGTTGTACACATCTGATAAGCAACTGGCAAGTATCATACAGTAGGCCTACTACATTGTTTTGAAGAAACTCCCCGTCTTAAAAGGGTTTGCAAAAGAATAATTTTTTAGTGACTTACTATACTTAAAAAAAAAAAAAAAAAAGCACAACTTTCATTCATTAGAAAAAAAGGGGGGGGGGAGGAACTAAGGACAGTAGCTTACAATGAAGTGGAACCATGAATACATGCTTTTAATACCCTTGTTATTCTATTTATGAAGAAAAAAAATAGTACATGATATTCTTCAAGTAAAATCATATATGTTTTGTAGAAATACATATATATACAGTATATACAGAA
The DNA here is from genome assembly GCF_032717465.1 of Coenobita brevimanus. Taxonomy (NCBI): domain Eukaryota; kingdom Metazoa; phylum Arthropoda; class Malacostraca; order Decapoda; family Coenobitidae; genus Coenobita; species Coenobita brevimanus. Next base: position 26,313,721 of record NC_137057.1, read on the forward strand.
AAAAAAAAATAGTTGCCTATTTGGAAACTGGAGTAAGCATTTATATCTTAATTGAAAACGAGTTGAGAAATATACAAGCATGATTTAATTACACATTACTTAGAAGTTAGAATTCCACTAAAATGTTTGCTACTATGCTTTGCTAAGAAAAAAAAAATACTGTGCCCTTATTTCCACTAAACATTATGTTTTGGTAAAAAAAAAAAAAAAATACTGTGGCCTTATTTCCACTAAACATTATCCATCATAGAACAGGTTTACAAGCAGATTAACCCTCTGACAGGGCTAATGACAGTATGACACTTGTTATATTGAGTAACCCCAGACGATTATATTAAGCAGATATAAAACTACAGGCACTAAAAGGGTTTAACAACTGTACTCGATCTCCCCTTTTCATGGCAGTGGTGTCCCATTCCAGAAATTTGGACCTTTTTCTGATACTGATCCAAGATTTCCCTACATTTCCCAAAATTTTTCCATTTCCCTAGATTTGTCACTAAAATCATTCAAATTCTCCAATCTAGTGAAATTTCCCCAAAAAGTGGGAGCGCTGCCGGGCAGCTCCATCAACACGTCATGGTGCCACCATGTGAAAACATCCCTTTCTAGCACCAGCACACAAGGTGGAACTGAAATAAGAATTTAATACATAAATAATCGTAATGAAATAGGAATTAAAACCTAAATATTCTCTCTCTCCCTCCCTCTCTCTCTCTCTCTCTCTCTCTCTCTCTCTCTCTAAGCACCCCAAGCAACAGTTGATACCCACCCATAATTACACCTATTACATTTGCATACCGTCTTAAGCACAGGTAATGTTCGCCTACTAAGGTAATTTTCCCGTGAACTTCAAACGGAAAATGGCCAAGGGTAAGCAGGCTCTATTTGCGTTTTGCATCATTCTGGAATTAGCGTACGCTTTCGAGTTTGTATCTCGAAGCTCGTGCAAGAGAGAAGTATTAATATTTTGTTTCGGAAGATTTGCTGTATGTATGTTGGATCAAAATTTCATATCGAAAATTCTTGAGAAATTTTGTTTCAAAATAATTCATAATCTCATAGAAAAATTTTGCACTAATTCATATTAAAGTTTTGCACTGAAAATTCTTGGGATAATTAAGTTTCACGGAATCCATTTATCAGAAGATCTGATATATGCTCTTTAAACATTTTGCAATGAATAAGTGATTTCAGAATTATTTCTTTAAAATTATTTTGGAAACTAAGTCCCATGGAATACATATATGAGAAGATCTTTAAAATCCCTCAAATATTTTTGCAACAAACTAGCAGCATGGAAATTGTTTCAAAAACTCTTGGGAAAATTAAGTTAAATCGAAAAATGCTCGGAACATTTTTCTGTGCAAAAACTAAGCCGTACCATCTTAATGTCTATAACGGTTCAGGCTTTCATAGAACAACGTGTCATCTTGAACTCTGAACGCTTCCCCTTAACCTCTGTTTGATCTGCATCGAAATAACTTCTTCCCCTCCCCTTCCAGAATGTATACGAGTATGTCAATATTTATCCAAAAATACTAAATGAGTTACTTAGTAAATATTAATACTTAAATGCCTACATAGAGACATTTTTTACCTAGTTATTGAGATACACATTAGAGACCTGGCGGGGGAGACACAATCTGATCGCACTATGGGTGGCACTACCACAATGCGGCCAGGTTGTGTTAGGAAGAATTCTGCCACCGTATTTCCTGCGTGTCGTAAAAGGCGACTAAAAGGGACGGGGTGAGGGGACTAGGGACCTCCTCCAATGTTTTTTTAGTTCCTACAGTGAGATAGGGCATAGAAAGAGAACGGGGATTGAGCTATCCCTGTACCTGAAGACTGGGTCTGTGAATGTGCGTGGATGTAGTACGCTTGAGGGTAAAAGGGAGGAGACTGGGAGAATGTTTGTGAGAAGAAAGTTGGATGTGTTAGCTTTGAGTGAAACAAAGATGAAAGGGAAAAGTGAGCCTAAGTTGGGAAGTGTGAATGGAAGGATGTCAGGTGTTGACAGAGGAAGGGCGGGAGAAGGTGTGGCCTTGTTAGTCAGCCCGGAAGTGCAGCAGTGTGTGATTGAGTGAAAGGAGGTGTCATCTAGACTGATGTGGGTGAAATGGAAATTTAGACGCGAGCTGTAGGTATTTGTGAGTGCATATGGGCCTGGTAGTAAAAGGGATGCAGAAGAGAGGGAGTCTTTCTGGAATGATGTTGATGAGTGTCTGCAGAGTTTTGGAGCAAATGTGAATGTGGTAATGATGGAAGATCTGAATACTAAGTGGGTAATGTAGCAGCTAAAGGTGTAGTTGGTATTCATGGTGTGCCTGCAAGAAATGAAAATAGGAACAGAATGATACGGAAGCGTGTTGAGCGAAAGATGGTGATTGGAAATACCTTGTTTGAGACGAAATTATTTATAAGTATACATGAGTGAGACAGGAGGATGGAAGGGTCGTTGATAGAGCACTGATGGACTATGTGGTTGTGTCCAGGAATGTAATAGGAAGATTGTTGGATGTGAGAGTTTTGAGATGGGAGGGTGGAGGTATGTCTGACTACTACCTGGTGGAGGGAAAGTTGAGTAATTATGAGGCGGGTGAGATCTGGGAGAATTAGGTGTGGCAGGGAGGTTTTGAAATAAAGGGAAGTTAATGGTGGTGCGACGAGGTAAGTATGGCATTGGCTGAGAAGAGACGTGCATGTGAAGTGTGGCTGTAGAGGAAGGATGACGTGTCACATGAAAGGTATATGGAAAAGATGAATAGGGCGAGAAGGGCTGTGCGTGATGCTAAAGTGGCAGCAGATGAGAGGCAAGGTAGGCGGTTAATTGATGATTTTCAACAGAATTAGAAAATGTTTTGGACGGGAGTGAAAAGGGTGAGAAAGGGAGAGTCTGGTAAGGAAGAGCGAGTAAAAGCAGAGGATGGAAGCATGATAACTAAGATGGATGCAGTAAGGAAGAGATGGGCAGAGTATTTTGAAAGACTGTTAAATGTAGTGGAGGAAAGGGAGGCTGAGGCTGAGGCAGACGGAGGGGTGCAAGGAATAAATGTGTTGGGAGAGTTGAATGATTCTTTGATCACGATGGAGGAAGTGCAAGAGGCAGTTAAAATGAAAACAGGGAAAGCTGCAGGTATGGATGGGTGTGTTGTGGAATGCCTGAAAGACGGTGGAGCGAACTATTGTTGAATGGTTAGTAAGATTGCTGAATGTGTGTTTTATGAGTGGTATGGTGCCGATTGACCGGGGAAGTGCTTGTGTGGTTCCTTTGTATAAAGGTAAAGGTGATGAGGAAAAGTTTAAGAATATAAACTAAGCTGCTGAAAGAAGTTTAAAGGAGTTTCATGGGAGAAGAAGAAGAAAGGGTTGCGTGGGAGTGAATCGAGGCAAAAGAAATGGATTTCAGGCCGAGTTTGGACTGAGTTAGGGAAAGTGTGGTGGGCCCGCTGGGTCTGTGTAGTCTGTGTAACTCTGTGTAACTTTAAACGATAACAGTGAAAAAAACACTAAGAAGGCCTATCTTTGTGTCAATTTCTAAAGTAGTTATCTCTCTACTGGTATCTATCTATGTCTATCCATTTGTATTTCTGTCTATCTGTTAATCTATCCATCTGTTAGTTTGTATTCTGTCCGTTTATCTCTCTTTACCTGTCCTTCTATCTGTCTATCTCTACCGGTCTATCTGTATAATTATCGTTTTTTTCTGTCTATTTGTATATATGTCTATCTATCTCTAGATATATATTTGTCTATATATCTATTTATATATAGGCGTACTGTAGATCTTACACTAGAACAGATCAGAACTAGACGATTCCCTTCAGCGATTTTATTAGTCTAAGCCTGAAATAGTTTAATAAAGAAAGATAAATAGATAGCTACATAGATAGATAGATAGATAGGTACGGAGATGGATAGATAGACAGATACATAGATAAGTAGATTGGTAGATAGATGGATAGACTAATACAGTTTAATAGATAGAAATATGTTTGACAATTACAGATAGATAGATAGATACATAACTAGCTCGATCGATGGGCATACTGAATAAGGTAACATTAAACCCTTGCAACTGAGTCTCTCCCAATAATTTAATCGTCAGGAGACATCAAGAATATCATATACACGATGCCGAGATACTGAAGGGTTATTTTGTCTCCCCCTTTCACTTCTTATTTAATTCTTGGTCTCCTTCTCCTGCTCCTTCCAAGTCATTAGTCTTCCTTAACCTTCTCCTTTTGTCACAGCCTCTGCGGCGTGGGTGTAGGGACGGAGAGAGAGAGAGAGAGAGAGAGAGAGAGAGAGAGAGAGAGAGAGAGAGAGAGAGAGAGAGAGAGAGACAGACAGACAGACAGACAGACAGATAGTGAAAGAGACACACACACACACACACACACACACACACACACACACACACACACATATACTGTTACAACCCTACCCCACTGAGGCCAAAACGCAACCTGTTCTGACCCAAATCGTTCGTTCGTGAATGTCGGGATGAAACTTTACTGACCAACGCGTTTTGATGGGTTGCATCCAGGCTATGTCCTTTTCCCACTGCCGAACGAAATGTAGGTGACAGTGATGTGTGGAAAGCCAGAACAGTGAAATGGTGAGACGGGATGTTATGTAAGCACCGAAAAACTGATGAATCGAAATATTTACTCTTACTCACTCGTTTGGCATTAAAGAGAATAAAGTTCAGTGTGTGTGTGTGTGTGTGAGAGAGAGAGAGAGAGGGAGAGAGAGAGAGAGAGAGAGAGAGAGAGAGAGAGAGAGAGAGAGAGAGAGAGAGAGAGTGTGTGTCACGAATTCAAGCGATTGTGTATTTATACAAATTTGTGACATTGTGCTTTGGTGAGGAAACCACGAACCCTAGTGGAATTCCCCCTGGGTATCACTCAGTTCAACCGTCCTCGTATGGACTTCGATCGGGATGGTTTTACAGAACATTAGTCACTGTTTCATAAGTGACCATTCTTATGCAAGACACTAGTGCCTTCACTGAGTGATTTTATTGCCTGTGTATATCGTTCGCCTTCTCTCCGTTGACTGTATAAGTTAGGCCACGCCTACTTCCGGCGAACATGGCCATCTCTTACCCCCTTCCCAGCTTGAACTTAGTCAGTTTTGGACCGCCTCGAGAGTAGGGTCGTTTGTGCCCAGCGTAGAGAGCAGCGTCTTCGTTGTTCAGCGATTTCCTAGATCTCCACCTAGACGGTGATCAGTGAAGTGGTGACATGTAGAGGTGTATGGTATGTAGGAGGACTGCCGGGCCTTGATAGCAGGCTGTGAAGCCTATGCCCAGAGTCTGACACAGACACACACAAAAAAAAATAGATGGTGATCAGTGAAGTGAGCTTAGCAGCGAATAGAAGTGCTTGGTATTCGACACACAGACGTCCAATCTTTCGTAGCTTCAGCTTCGTTCACTCCACTGACCAGTAATTCCGTTCGTTTTTCTAGGCTTAAGTCTGATTAGGTTTTGAATGGGCGAGTGAGTGTATTTCCTTTGTTATTTGAATTCACGAGTCCCTCTGTGACCGTGAATTCCCTTTGTGAATCCATTTTGAGATTCATGTAACGTAAATTTATTTTATCGTAATTAATAAACTTACAGTTCTTTTCTTCGAACTTAATGTAAACTCGTGTTTTTTTCTCCACATTAAGCTTACTTTAGTTGCCGCTCCTAGTTTGCACAAACTCTTTACATTATTCACAACTGGTAGTTAAGCCAGTTCTTCCATATTTAAACATAAATCCGTTGCACCAGCCAGGCGTTAAGCTTTGGCAAGAACCTGCCCATTATTAGTAGTATTAGTATTGATTGTCAGGGGTGGAGTCACTTTCTCAAGAGGATAACAGTACTAACAACCAGCACTTGTGAGTGATTAGTGTCTGCTGTGTTCTCTTGAGAAAGTTTATATAATTCTCATCTTTAGAGAATCGGTGAAGTATACTTGATTTTCACAAGTCAATTCCTTGTCCCTAGGTTCAAGTAATATCAGCATTATTTATTGTTTTATTTTTAAATTCACATTCCCCGTGACATCTGGCGACCTTGCCAGGATATTAACTCCTAGCTCTAAAGTTATTAACGAAATAATACTTACACTTAGGTATTTGTTATCATAAAAGTCTATTGGCACTATCTTACTGGTGGTTATTGATTCAGCTCTAATAATTGTACGTAATAGTTTTCCCAGTCAGTTGCATATTTAAAATTTTCTTTCTTTACCAGTTTAACTAGATAAAACTGGTCACCACCAGCCTGTGCCTATATTCTTTACTTTTGATTATTACCATTTCTCTGTGAAACAGCAGACAGTACTCAGTCTTTAGTTCACTCAGCCTTAGCTGAGTTAGCATCATGGCTACTAATATATATGGTAAGGAAGCCAAGGATATGGGGCTTACCAATCCCTAGGAAATTAAAGAATATGTGCTCTCACAGTACACTCTTGAAGATAGCGTGAAAGTGATGCCCATGAAGAGCATAAAATTGAAAGCAAACATGAGTGAGAGCAGCACAAGGAACGTGAGAGAGAATGTGAACACGAGCAAGAACAACGTGAACATGAGTGAGAACAGCGTGAATACGAGTGAGAACAACGTGAGAGAGAACGTGAACACAAGGATGCCGAGTGCGAGGCACATTAGAAACATTAATTTGAGATGCTGAAGCTCAAGCGAGACTCCTTGGCTTCAGGCACATCTGGTGCAGCTGACCTGAGCTCCATGAGTGCTCTTCGTGCACATGTTCTGGCAACCCCGCACCTCAAGCTTCCTTCATATAAGGAAGGCGAGCGAATCGAGCCATTCATAGCTCGTTTTGAAGACAAGGTGCAGCTGTACCAGCTGGATGAGGCAGCTATGCGGCTCCGGTTTCTTAGCGTGTTTGAGGGCCCTGCCCTCGATATTCTCCACAGAATTCGTGGAGACAATCTCACATATGAGATGATGAAGGCTGCACTCATCAAAGGGTACAGTCTCACAGTTGACAATGCCAGGAGTCAGTTTATGAGGGCGCATCTACAAGAAAAGGAGACTGCTGTTCAGTTCCTCGACCATCTTATTGCTTACTTAGATGATTGATTGGAGAAAGATGAAACCCCTTGCACACGAGAGGAGTTAATTGACCTAATGCAGCACACGCAGCTAGAAAAGTCATGGCCTGCTGAGCTTATGGCTCAGCTTAAGATCTGCTAGGTAAGGGATGTCAGTCAAATGGTGGAAAAGGCTGATGCAACACAATTGGAACAGGAAATCAGACAGGTCTGGGAAGCCATCTCAGACTGAACCCCAGCATCAAGGCCATTCTCAGAGTAATGGCCAAAGTCCAAACAAAGTGCAGGAGAAGGACCAGGGGCAAAATACGCAGAAACCTGATTGGAAGAAGTACAAGCAGTACCCTAACCAGCAGCAGTATCAGCCATGCGATTGACAGTCGGGACAATGCTTTTCAGGACCAGCCCCAGTGTACCAGAGGCAGGAGGCAAACGTAGCCTTCATTCCTCAACAGCAGTATGGTGATGTCGTCCCTAGCAGCACAGGTACTTCCCCATAGTTTACTAGTCCCCTTGCGACAGTGAACCCTCCTCCACAGATGGTTAACACTCCATCTCCCAAGATGGTGATTACGACCCCTCAGGTATCTAATTCTCAGGGCACCTTGTTTGTCGCATCGTTCATTCAGCAGCCTTATCAAATGCTGGCCACTTCCTCCACAGGCCCTCTCACAGGTAACAATGCCTTCTTTGTTCAGCCAGGGTTTGTGGGGGGCGTTCCTGTAAAGGTCCTGAGAGACAGTGGTTCCTCAGGTTGCTCTGTCAGGCATAGTCTAGTTCGGCCTGAGGAGTACACAGGTCGACAGATCCAAGCTCAGCTTATTGATGGATCAGTGAGATTTTTCCCTGAGGCATGTATCCAGGTGGCATCTCCATTTTTCACTCGTACAACACTTGTAGTTGTCATGCCAGAACCTTTGACCTAATAATAGGCAACATACCAGGTGCCAAGTATAATTGCACCGTAGATGACGCTGCTCAGACTTCGGCTGCAGTAACAAGAGCCATGGCCAAGGCTCGAAACTGTGTAATCCCGGTGACTATTGTATCGCCGCAAGATCTGATTTGTAGTCAAGATGTTGTTCAAGAACAACATTCTGACGTGACGCTTGCTGCTGTGTGGAACAAGCAAAAGGGTAAAGTGATTAAGTATTCACGGGGAGGTCAAGCCAGGTTCCTTCGTAAACATGGATGGCTCAACCATGAGTCACGAACGCCCAAGGGCGAGGTTCGACTGCAGTTTGTTGTTCCAGCTAAGTATCGCCAAGCAGTGCTAGAATGGGGTCATTGTTCAGCATGAGGAGGTTACATGGGCAAAAAGAAAACCCAGGACCGTATCTGTCCTGACTTTTTCTGGCCAGGGATGGGACAGGAAATAGATAGGTTTGTGCATTCCTGCAATGTGTGTCAACGTACCACCAATCATGTCCTTCCTGTGCCATTTGAATCCATGCCCATAATCTCTGAGTCAGTTGAGAGGGCAATGGCAGTGTGGGTGCAGACATGATGTCTCGCCCGTTGGTCCCACAGGACATGTTATGTCCAGGTCTGTACATATACAGATACTGTAGGTTAAGGGGAAAGTTCGAGACCCCTGTAGGGGCAATCCGAGGCTGTGTCTGAATTACCTTGTGGTGTCTCGAGCTGTGGGCCTCTCTGTGGATTCCCAGAGAATGCACATTATCCAAATGAGTGTTCACACCACATCAGGTGTTAAAATGTGACCTGCCCGAGATTGAGTAGGGATTCTCAGCTTCCCGATATTAATCATAAGTGTAGAGTTAGGTTTAACCAGTAAACTGCCCATTCTGAGAGATCTTAGCAATCCAAGGACTAGCACGTTTCCTGGTTAATAATGTAGGTTTAACCAGTAAACTACAAGGTCCTCAGAGATTTAAGCAATCCTGGGACGACGTTTCCTTGTTAATAATGTATCCATTAAGAAAATAATGGTGTACCTTATGTAGCATATGTACTGACTACTAGGCAGAGAGAGAATTTGTAATTTAATAAAAAGTATTTGTCACACTGACACTTTTCATACTCCACCTTGATTGATTTCGCAGGTGCAGCTGGTGGGTGTAGCAGTTTTGTCATGCAGATCAGCTGATTGCCTCTGCCATGCTGCTGCCTCTTCTTTTCTGCCTCGACGTCTCTATTTACTATTGATTTGTATTATATCATTTTACACATAGGTACAGTTACACTACAACTGTCACACCTACACCGTGTATTACATACACCACGCTACATAACAATTAGTTAATAATGTAAATGTAGTGAATTTTTGCTCAGTTTGACCTGAGTACACTGTCGTCATGGAGTTTTCTTCCTCAAGCTTCCTTCTATTAACATAAATATGAGGTTTTTAGGCTCATTGGCGACAGTGATTTTCTCCTGTAGCAGGATTGTACACACAACACAGTGTGAATCTTGTGTGACTGAGTTAGGATTTACATGTATGTATATATTGTAAAATTTTTCAGAATTTTTTTTTTTTTTGATGGGGCATGATGTCACGAATTTGCGAGATCGTGTATTTATACAAATTCGTGACATCGTATTTTGGTGAGAAAACCATGAACTCTAGTGGAATTCCCACTGGGTATCACTCAGTTCAACCATCCTCATATGTATTTCAATAGGGATGGTCTTACAGAACATTCGTCACTGTTTCATAATTGACCATTCTTATGCAAGACACTAGTGCCTTCACTGAGTGATTTTATTGCATATGTATATCGTTCGCCCTCTCTCCATTGACCGTTGAAGTTAGGCCACGCCTACTTCCGGTGAACATGGCCATCTCTTACCCCCCTTCCCAGCCTGAACTTAGTCAGTTTTGGACCGCATCGAGAGTAGGATTGTTTTTCCCCAGCGTAGAGAGCAGTGTCTCCATTGTACAGCGATTTCCTGGCTCTCCACCTAGACAGTGATTGGTGAAGTGAGCTTAGCAGCAAATAGGAATGCTTGGTGTTCGAAACACAGACATCCAGTCTTTTGTAGCTTCAGCTTCGTTCCCTCCACTGACCAGTACTTCTGTTCGTTTCTCCAGGCTTAAGTCTGATTAGCTTTTGAATGAGCGAGTGAGTGTATCCTTTGTTATTTGAATTCACGAGTCCCTCTGTGACCGTGAATTTCCCTTTTGAATCCATTTTGAGATTCATGTAACATAATTTTATTTTATTGTAAGTAATAAATTTACAGTTCTTTTCTTTGAGCTTAATGTAATTTAAACTCGTGTTTTATTTCTCCACATTAAGCTTTCTTTAGTTGCCACTCCTAATTTGCACAAACTCTTTACATTATTCACAACTGGTATTTAAGCCAGTTCTTCCGTATTTAAACATAAATCCGTTGCGCGAGCCAGGAGTTAAGCATTGGCAAGAACCTGCCCGTTATTAGTAGTATTAGTTATTGACTGTCAGGGGTGGAGTCACTTTCTCAAGAGGATAACAGTACTAACAACCAGCACTTGTGAGCGATTACCCTCTGCTGTGTACTCTTGAGAAAGTTTATAATATTCTTGTCCTTAGAGAATCGGCGAAGTAAGCCGACATAAGGTAAAACTTACTACTTGATTATAACAAGTCAATTATATAGCCATCTTGCTTTATCATAGATACCACAGCTAGAGTTATAAGGAACTTTTGACCCCTGACAGTATATAATAAATAAAAATACGTAGACAAACAAATAAGACAGATAGATAAGCAGTTGGGCGAGGAAAAATGAAAAAAAGTATGAGGAAAAGATGAAGATAAAGTTTATGCTCAAAAGCTGAGATAAAGAAAATAGAGATAGATGGATAGATATACTGACAGATAGATAGACAGAGATATATAAACAGGGAAAGTACATAACCGCCTTGCTTTAAGATGCAATAGCTAGAGATACGGGCATGAAGGAAAGGTTGAGCCTAGACAGCAAATTCCAAATTTAGTTTTCTGACTAAGAAGGAAAGCGATGAGAAAATGGAGAGGGAGGGGGAAAGAGAAGGGGAGAGGGGGGGGGAGAGAGGAGAGAGAGGTTGGGTTGTGGGAGGGAAGTGGAATATGGAGAGGAAGAAAAAAGACTACGAAGGAAAGGGGAAGGATGAGGCAGAGAACGTAAAAGAGGAGGGTTAGAGAGAGAGAGAGAGAGAGAGAGAGAGAGAGAGAGAGAGAGAGAGAGGAAACGGGGCTGATGTGGGGAGAGGGTGAGGATAAAACAAGATGGAAGTGAGGAGGAAGGGGAGAGGGAGGGGGATAGGGAGAGGGAGGAGGGTGGTTAGAGGGAGGGTGAAGGGAAGAGGGAGGAGGAAGGGATATTGGAGGGAGGAAGCGCCGAAACATTGAGAAATGAAAGGATGGGAGAATGGGAGGGTGGCGGGGTTGGTAAGGAGGAGAGGGAAGTAGAGGGAGAAACAAAGAAAGAGGGAGAAGAAGTGAGAAAAAAAAGAGGGGAAACAGAGGGAGGACAGGAGTGGGAACGGTAGGGAAAATCAAAGAAAGTAAACAATTGTAACTGGGGGATAATAAGGTAATGGAGAGAAGGCTATAGAGGAGAAGAGAAGGGGAGTGAAAGAAAGCAGAGAAGAGGAATGAAAGGAAACAAGGGAGGGGAAGAGAAGAAGGAAAGAGATGGTGTTCTGAGAGGTAAAGAAATTCTGATACAGAAGAGACAAGAGGGATGGATAATGACGAAGGGAAGAAGGAGGGGGGAGGAGTACAAAGGAGTACAAAGGAAACCAAACAGCAACAGACCTTATGGTCCTTTCGAGACTGTTTGTTACAGAGTAGACTATGACTACGAGATCTAACCCTACATGCCGAAGGATAAGGATAGTAAAGCAAGAAGGATCTCCTCGCTTACAAACCCTCCAGTTAAAACTGGCAAGAAAATGTGAGAAAAACCACCATGCAGCATGGAAAAAACTGACATGGAAATTTCATAGGGAAGATTGAAAAGGAAAAGCTACATTCTGTAATACTAGCAGTATGAATAACTTGAAAGTAGTAAAGTAAAATGAATAATCGAATAAATAAATAACTAATGCATGGCACTATGTATGAGTACGTTGAGTTGGCGGGGCGTCTGCTGACACAGCGTGGAAATTGCACAGTGCACAGTGTGGATGTTAATGGGTGGTGCAGCAGCCTTGCCTGGCACTATTAAGGTAGGCAGCAGTCAATCAGGCCCCAGCTCCGTTCATTCCACTGAGACTAAGAACTTTCCCATGCTGGACAAGCACACAAGTCACCACCTGAAGCAGTGTCCCCTGGTACATTGAAAAAATCCCGATGGTGGCCCCTTAACTAACAGGGACCCTCAGTGATCCACAGCCCATCACAGGTCGAATGTATGAGTAGTGACCCGTTAACTCAGGGCTATCTGTGCATATCCTAGTCTGCGAATATACTATATTTGCATTGAATAAATTGATCCAGGCACTAATAAAAAACAATAAAATAAAATAAAATAAAATAATATACATACACAAGTGTTTCATTCAGGAGTAAATATATTAAGCTGGGGGTTAGACGACAAATACTTATCCAGGCGACCTTTAAAAATTTGTACTGTATTACAATTTACTACATTGGAGGGCAATTTATTCCGTACATTTACAACTTTACTGAAGAAGAAATGCTTAGCTACATGCGACTGGAATCGTTTGCCGATTATTTTATGCCCATTGCCTCTAGTATAATTCGAATAATCAACTGTGAAGTATTTATCGACAGCCATGTTATCATATACTTTGAATATTTTGAATACTTGAATTAAATCTCCTGTATCCTCCGTTTTGTTAGGGTAAAGAGTTTCAGGGCTTCTAAACGTTCCTTGTACGGCTTATTTCTCAATCTAGGTAATATCTCTGTCATCCTTCGCTGCACTCTTTCAAGCTTTTCCACATCCTTTTTATAATACGGTGACCAAAACTGAACGCAATACTCCAAGTGCGGGCATACTAAGGAATTATACAAAGAGAGGATGATGTTATATGATTTATTTTCCAATGCTCTGCTTATGAATCCAGTCTATATATTGGCTTTTTTCACAGCTTCTGTACATTATTTACTTGGTTTCAGATCGTTTGTTATTATAACTCCAAAGTCTTTTTCATGGTTTACCCTATCAAGTTGGACATTATTCATGCTATAACTTGCTCTTACAATTTTACTGCTAATGTTTAGCACTTTGCATTTATTTATATTGAAATCCATTTGCTAGACTTTGGCCCAATGAAACAGTTGACCAAGATCTCTCTGCATTGCCTGCCTTTGCAGTGCTGTATCTGCTTTGTTACCTATTTTGGTATCATCAGCAAATTCTGAAATCTTACAACACAATCCTTCATCAACATCTTTTATATATATATATATATATATATATATATATATATATATATATATATATATATATATATATATATATATATATATATATGTGTATTCAGAAAAAAATAGGACCTAACACTCCCTGCGGCACTCCACTTGTAACGCTTATCCAGTCTGACTCTTTCCTATTTATTACAACTCTTTGCTCTCGTCCGGTGAGCCAATCTTCTACCCGCCCGAGAACACTGCCGCTGAAACCACGTGCCTTCAGCTTCTGAAGGAGTCTTTTGTGTGGAACTTTGTCAAAAGCCTTTTGAAAATCTAGGTACAGCACATCAACAGATTTAGTCTCGTCGTACATGTTCAGTATATCATTGAAAAAGTCCAGCAGATTCGTGAGGCAAGAGCGATTATTACGAAAACAATGTTGCCAATCTGTTATGAGATTGTTTATTTCTAAGTGTTTCACAAACTTGTCTCTGATAATAGTTTCAAGCAATATGCAAACCACCGATGTTAAACTAACTGGGCGGTAGTTTTCTGGTTGGGCTCTGTTGCCCTTTTTGAATATTGGGGTTACGTTAGCAAGCTTCCATTCATGTGACACCTTACTGCTCTTAAGTGATAAGTTAAAAAGTTCAGATAAAGGCTTTGATATTTCATTCTGTAGCTCCTTTAATACACTTGGCGATATTTTGTCCGGTCCTGGTGCTTTACTCTCTTTTAATTTGTTTATTGCAAGCAGTATGTCGCGATCGCTAACTGTAATGTCAGTGATTATGTTGCCCTCTTCTATAGGAATGGGGGAAACAGTAGGAATCGTATGTATATTTTCTGTTGTAAATGCTGACGCGAAGAAAGTGTTAAGAATTCTCGCCATCATAGTTTCATCATCAGTGTGCTCTCCGTTATTTGTGATTAAGGGACCGATTGATGGAGTTATTACCTTTTTGCTTCTTATGTAACTGAAAAATTCTTTGGGATTTGATTTATTGATGCTTGGAATATGAGCCTCAGGGTTTTTCTTATGCATTTAATCATTTTTTTGTTTTTTCGTCGAAGGGCATCGTATTCATTTTTATCACTTTGACTCTTTGTGGTGTTATAATTCTTATATGCAAGATTTCTTGCTTCCAGACAATATTTAATTTCGGAGTTCCACCATGTGGGTTTAGAAATATTGGCAGGCCTTCTGTTGTGCACTGGAAACATAACCTGACGGGGCTGTTGAGAGTTTCTGTAAAAAAATTCCATGATTCATTGATATCTACAGTTTCGACAATGGAATGCCAGTCACCTGCACCTGCAATTGCCCTTAATTTCTTAAAATTTGCTCTTTAAGTCGGGCACTTTCTCGCAACTGGCCTTGACAGTCTTTGCTGAATGTAATGTTAAGTGTAACTTGCGATGATCACGTGCATAAAATTCTTCTTCTACAATAACATTGCTCACTACATTTTTTGATGTGGCTAAGAAAAGATCTAGGATGATAGCTCCACGTGTCTGATAATGTACAAATTGATACAAAGAACTTTCCTGCAAGTTTGTATGTAGGTCTAACCTTGTGTGTGAGGATAGGGCTTCTCCCCATTTTAGAACTGGAGAAGGAAGACGACGAGAGGGACGAGGAGGCGAAGGATTAGGATTAGGATCAGGAGGAGGAAGATGAGGAATATGGGAAAGAAAGAAGGCCGGAGGCGAATAAAGTTTGAATAAGCAAGGAGAAATATGATAAGGTAAGAAGAGAGGTTAAAACATTTGGACAGAAGGGAATGTGGAAAACATTAGGGAATGAGCAGTGAAAAGAAGAAGGGAAATGGAAAAGGAGGAGACGAGGAAGATAAGACAGGAAGATGAGGAGGACCTAGAACGAAGGAAGGAAGGAAGACAGGAAAAGAAAAGGAAGCAAGGAAGTGGGAAACGAAATGAAAGGGGAGGAAGAGGACAAGGGAGAGGGAAGGCCAGAAGAAAAAAAAAAAAAATAGGATGGATGGTGTGGAACAAGTAAGGTTAGGAGGGACTCTTGGGACGAGGCAAAAGTTGTTAATAAGAACATATGAAGAGAGGATGACTACAATAGGCCATTTGGCCCATACTAGGCAGGGATTAAACTACTATAAAAAATGATGCCAGGCACAACAAACATCGCCCAACAGCAGTTACTTTATTGCTGTTAAATTCTGGCTCGTTTCTCCATTTAGTGTCAGTGCACAATTAAAGTCTAAGGTAACGGCGAAAATGTTTTCAAGTTACGCCCTCTGAAAAATCATGATCTTGCGTTTGACCTTTCAAGGTCACTCAAGGTCAAAGGTCATGCTACCAAATCAATGCCCATATGAAACTTCCTGTATCTTGGTAATAGTAAATATCTCTAACCTCATCGAGTTTCAAGTTATAGCCCTTGAATATCCGTTACCTTGAGTTTGACCTTTCATAGTCACTTGCGGTCAGAGGTCATGGTACCAACTAAAAACCCATGTGAGATTTCCTATACGTTGATAATGGTACGTATCTCTCTATCTTCAACCAGTTTTGAGTTATAGGCCCCTGAATATCTGCGACCGTGAGCATGACCTTTCAAGATCATTCAAAGTCAAAGGTCTTGGTGCCAAATGAAAGCCCATATTATGAGTTCCTGTATGTTTATAATAGTAAATATTTCTATCTTCAGTCAGTTTCAAGTTATTTCCCTCTGAAGATCCGTGACCTTGATTTTGACCTTTAAAGGTCACTCGATTATCTCCGAAATTAATTACTTTCTTTAGGGACGAGTGCCCACATATCATGAAAGTTTCACGTAATTTCATTCGGAATTTTTCCGTAATGTTGCTAACAAACAAACAAACAAACAGACACTCTACCAAACACAAGACCTCGTCGGACTCCGTCCGGGAGAGGTAATAAGACAAAGACTGTAAAGAAGAATCCTTCCCTCCACTCTCCAAACCCCCAGCCGAAACCGGCAGGTATAAGTCAGATGGAACAACACGTCGTTGAAAAACTGGCGTGGACATTTTATTGGAATGTGTGAAAGGAAAAAAAGAGACTATCATATTCTAACCTGAAGAGGAAAAAGAATTACAAGTAATTAGTACCGGTTAATAGGATATACAGTATATATTTTTTCATATTCAATCCTCACTTGCCATATGCTTATCTAGCCAATGCTTGAAAGTCTTAATGAAAAAGGGAGCATCTACTTCACTAGGTAGATTCTTCCGAACTTTTACTACTCTATTGCCAAACCAATTTCTACCTACTTCTTTACTAAAAAGAAATTTATCTAATTTGGAACCATTACTCCTAGTTCTATCCTGTATGCCTATTTTAAGTACCTTGCTAATAACGATCTTATTGATTCCCTTCTATGTATATTCTCTAGCAAATATGTATCCATTCAACAGTATGGACATCAAAATTCCACGGCAGTGTCTAAATATGGCCGTACTGATGCTAGATAAATTTACAGTTCTACTTTATATGTCCAATCGCTCGTGATTCGTGAAATAAATCCTAGAACCCTATTTGCTTTATTTCTCGCATTAGTATACTGTTTCCTTGGTCTGATGTCTTTACTAACCATAACTCCTAGATCTCTCTCGCATTCCGATTTATCAATTTCCTTATTACAGTATCTAAGCCATATTTAGAACCGTCGATGATTTTGTCCACGTTAAGTACTTTACATTTTTCCACGTTAAATTCCATTTGCCAGTCTTTAGACCACTTGTGCAATACATCGAGGTCCTTTAGTAGGTAAAGGCAGTTGTCAGACAAGTTAATGATAAGCCATACATTGTATCATCGGCAATTTCGTTAATATTGCAAGTGGTTCCTAAGTCTAAAATATTTATATAGACAATAAAATTACAATAAGGGACCACCGCTACTTAGTAATCCTCAACCAGATTTAGTGATATTTATTTAAAATTCTCTGCTATCGTCCTTTCAGCTAGGATTGTACCCATTATAAGCTCTCACCATCTATACAGTGTGCTTGTAACTTTCTAACTACCCTTTCATGTGGGACCCTATGAAAAGCTTAGCTGAAGTTCAGATTAATATTATCGTAAGCTTTACCACTATCTTTCCTACACAGACCTACAAGTAGAATGATCAGTTTGTAAGGCAGGATGGTCCCTGCATGAATCAGTGCTGAATTTTCTTTGAGAATAAATCTTTCTAACTTCTCTTTATTTGCTAAGTTGAACTGTGGCATTTTTGCCACTATTCATGTTAGAATTAACGAGTCTATAGCTGTTAGATGGCTGAGAGAGAGAGAGAGAGAGAGAGAGAGAGAGAGAGAGAGAGAGAGAGAGAGAGAGAGAAATTCTTTTATACATAAGTAGATACCTGTGAAAGTAGAGAATGATGATGATGAATAAGACGATCCTTCACCTAACCAGCACCACACACACACACACACACACACACACACACACACACACACACACACACACACACACACACACACACACACACACACATACACACGACTTTCCTATGTTGCGAAAATTCCCATAGGTCAATATATCTACCTGTCTATCTATCTATCCATCAATCTATCTATCTGTCTATCCATCTATCTATCTATCTATCTCTATCTATCTATCCATCTATCTATCTATCTATCCATCTATCTATCTATCTATCCATCCATCTATCTATCTATCCATCTATCTATCTATCTATCTATCTGTCTATCTATATACATCATTCATCATCATCATCCGGACCTCCTTTCCCACCCAAGGGCCGGGTGAGTAGCAATGTCCAGACAGCCCAAAAATTGCCTAGTCCAATGGGCAACGCTTCCATTCACTCATCATTGAAGCCCCCGGAATTCTGGCTCTATCGGATACGCCAAAAGCATTCACCACGTTCTGTAGCTTCGCATAATCGTATCCGACAGAGTCAATCCAGACGCTGCCACGTTAAAAAGAGGTGTCAAAAATCCCTGATCATGCACTTCTCACAAATTCATCCAGCCAGCTCGATCTCCTGTCAGTTCCCTAGCCTCACCGACTTCCAAACCTCACTTCCTCATACATTCATCCACCATATCTCTCCACCTTCTCCTTGGCCTACCTCGCCTCCTCCCTCCTTCGAATTCGCTCAGATATACCATCTTCACCACTCTATTGTTATCCATTCTCTCCACATGACCATACCATCTTAGTGCACTCTCTCCAATTCTGCTGTCAACCGACTTCCTCACTCCGCATCTTTCACGTATCACATTATTTCGTATCCTATCCACCCTCTGTACTCCACATACATTCCTCAGGAGTCCCAACTCCACTGCTCTTACTCTTGACTTTTCATTTTCATGCCACACCATAGTCTTACATGCATATGTTAAAGTTGGCACTAACACTCCCTCATGTAAGTCTCGTGCAGCTTCAACATTCAAGCCTCTGTTTCTTATCAAGGCCTTCATTGCACCAGCTACTTTTCTTCCTTGTGTCACTCTACTTTCAACTTTTTTTGCACACTTTCCTCTCTTTTCTATCACTGTACCCAGGTATTTGAAATCTCTCACCAATTCCAGTCTCTCTCCATTCACTGTTACATTGCACTGGGAGTCACCTTCTCTCTCAATAACCATCACTTTACTCTTTTCTGCATTTACTCTCAAGGAACGACGCTTACAGACATCAGCAAAACTCTGCACTAGCCTACCAAGTTCTTGTCCGGTACTTGCAAGCAGTACTGCATCATCAGCATACAACAAATTTGAGATATTCCATCCATCACCATTCATTACCAATGCCATCCCTCTCTCCATTACTCGTGTTTTGACTTCTCTCATCACCCCATCCATATATACATTGAACAACCATGGGGACATCACACAACCTTGTCGCACGCCCACACTGATCGTGAACCATTCACTTAGATGCCCATTAACCCTGACACATGCTTCACTACCATCATAGAAACTCTTGACGACACCTAGCAGCTTACCCTCTACACCGTACATGCGCAAAACTTTCCACAATCCTTCTCTGTCCACTTTGTCATATGCTTTTTCCAGATCCATGAATGCCATAAACACCTTATGGTCCTTCTCACAAGCCTTCTCTACTATCTGTCTTACTGCAAATATTTGGTCCCACACATCCTTTGCCACTCCTAAAGCCACCCTGTTCATCACTCACTAGGACTTCTGATATCTCTCTTACTTTCTCTATAATAATTCTTCCATATACCTTCCCTACCACACTCAGGAAGCTTATGCCACGATAATTCTTGCACTCACTTCGTTCACCTCTATTTTTGTACAGGGGTACAATCACAGCCTTTTTCCACTCTGCAGGCACAGTTTCACTCATCCATGCCTTCTTACATATCTCCAACAAGCACTTCATTCCATTCTCCCCACTACATTTAAGCATCTCTTCATACACCTCATCAACCCCAGCTGCTTTCCCATTTTTCAGCCACTTCACAGCACTCTTCACTTGTGCGAGTGTCACGTCTCTGGCACTGCATTCCTTCTCTGCACACCCCCAAAACCAATCATGTTTACAGTTGCTCTGCTCTCTCTATCCCCCCCAATTAAATTGCCAAAACATTACCAAATATATTTGTGTAGTTTATCGTTCCCCTAATGCTTCTTCGGAACCCAGTGTATTTGATTCCATATCCACTCAGTTGAGTAACCTTGACCTTGCCCTTGGCAATGAAATTACCATTTTGGGTGATTTTAACATACACAATGTTGAATGGTTATTGCATTCTGCCCGGACTGACGACGCTGGTCTAGAATGCGAGCTGTTTGCGGAATCGTTTAACCTCACCCAGTTGGTAAAGCAACCAACCAGAATACCTGATAATCCTGACCATAATGCCCATCTCTTGGATTTATTCTTGACAAATAATTCAGATCAATACAGGATAGAGGTACTGTCACCACTTGGATCCTCTGACCACAATCTTATCAAAGCCTCATTAGTTAACCCTCCTACACCTCCCCATTCTGAACCTGTCAGGGTGACCCGATGGCACTTTGACAGGGCAGACTGGGATGGATTTAGAAATTATCTTGCTGATATTCCATGGCAGTCTTTCTTCTCTAGTGATCCCAATTCTACCCAGTCCCACATCTGCGACTTAATACTAGCTGGTATGGATTTATTCATACCAAGTCAACAATTCACTAAAAGATCAAACTCTCCAAAATGGTTTGATGGCAATTGTGCCAGAGCAACAGCCCAAAAGTCATTAGCATATAACTCTTACTTAATATCAAAAATATCTGAATCACTCTCCCAATTTAAAATTGCTAGAAATCATGCAAAAGCTGTAATAAATCTATCTAAATCTAACTTTCTTCAAAAGCAAGCATCAAAACTACTTAACAACCCTAATGACAATAGAATATTCTGGTCAACTCTTAATTCTTTCAATAATAACTTTAACAAGTCATCTTCCATTCCCCCACTAAAATCTTCAGATGGCAATATTACAAATGACCCACGTGGGAAAGCAGATATCTTTGCTAGTACCTTTGCCAGAAACTACCATAGATGATACCAGCCAGAATGTCTCAGTACTGGAACTTGATTCTCCCGAAATTGCCCCACTTAAAATGCAGACAAGATATGTAAAATCCATCCTAGACAATTTACCTACCAACAAAGCTCCAGGCCCAGATGGAATTCCGCCAATTGTTTTGAGAAAGTGTTCCCCTGAACTTGCCTCTGTCCTAGCTAAATTATTCAGACTATGCATACGTACTTCTTTATTTTCAAATTCATGGAAAGAAGCCAATATCCACCCAGTTCCGAAGAAAGGAAGTTCATCTGACCCCTCCAATTACAGACCAATAGCTGTCACATCTTCTCTTGGTAAGGTATTTGAAACTTTAATTAATAAGCATATTGTTAAACATCTTGAATCCAACAACTTAATTAGTGATAGACAATACGGTTTTCGCCACGAAAGATCCACCATTGACATACTCAATCTCTTAACTCATACCATCCATCAATCAATTGATCTTTTTGGAGAAACTCATGCAGTAGCTCTTGATATCTCTAAAGCTTTCGACAGAGTATGGCACCGTTCCCTGCTGTCCAAACTCCCTTGCTGTGGACTAACGTCTTTCGTTCCTTTGATTTCTTATCTTAGTGACAGGAAAATAAGGGTAAAAGTAGATGATGTATATTCGAATTTCCACTCAGTTAACGCCGGCGTGCCGCAGGGATCAGTTCTGGCGCCAACCCTATTTCTGGTTCATATTAATGATCTCTTATCTATCACTCACAATTCCATTCACTCATATGCAGATGACTCAACACTACATAGTTCATTCACACTCAGACATCCATTTACAAAGTCTAATATCTCTACCTCTCAACTCAGTACAGCCATCTCCATAAATCAAGATCTATCTGCAATCAGTGAATGGGGACGAAACAACCTTGTCTCTTTTAATGCTAGTAAAACTAAATATATACAGTTTACTAATAGACAGATATTGCCAGATTCGTACATTACCTTCAGTGCTACTAATATTCCCATCTCCAAAAGTATTGAAATTCTTGGTGTCTCACTTAACAGTGCCCTCAGCTGGACCTCTCATGTCAGATCACTTGCTAAAACCGCCTCAAAGAAACTTGGATTATTGTACAGAGTCCGTAACTTCTTCGCTGATGAGCAGTTAGCTATAATTTATAAGAGTCATGTGCGCTCTCAGCTTGAATATTGCTCACCCTTGTGGAATGGTTGTGGAGAGGTTGCATTAAGACAACTAGACAAAATTCAGAATAAAGCTGTTAGAATCATTAACAACCCTGCCATTACATATAAACTACCTCCCCTGCAAGTAAGAAGGAATGTTGCCTCCCTTGCATTATTTTACAGATATTTTTTTGGCAAATGCTCAGACGAAGTTGCGTCCATGGTGCCACCTCTCTATGCCTTCCCTCGTGCTACACGGGCATCTGGTAGCGCTCATGACTGGAATGTCACTCAGCCATACTGCAGAACTTCTGCCTATCAGAATTCTTTCATTCCCCGAACTGCATCTCTCTGGAACTCGCTTCCCCAGAGTTGTTTTCCTCCAAATTTCAACCCACAACTGTTCAAGTCTAATTGTTACAGATATTTTATGAACAGAGGACACCAGTAATCTGGTGTATGGATTATTTTTTTTTACCCATTTGTTTTTCCTTCCTCCGTTCTGTTATTTATAAAAAAAAAAAAAAAAATTCATCAGGCTTTCAAAATATTCTTTCCATCTGGTCCTTACTTCATCTCCATGGGTTAATAATCTACCACGTGCATCCTTCACACCATCCCATTTCTTTCCGCTTTCACTTCTACATTTCCTCACCTCTTTCCAAAATAACTTTCTATTATCATAGTAGTTCACATTCATTTTTCTTCCTAGATCCTCATTTACCTCCTTTTTCCTCTTCACTAGTCTCTTTACGTGCTTCTTGCTCTCAACTTATTCAGTTCTTATTTCAACTGAACCCCTATCCTGTAACCAATTTAGCCACTTCTTCCTCTTTTCCTCCACAGCTCTCTTTACCTCCTCATCCCACCATGCTGTACCTTTCTACTGTGTTGTTACTCTTGCCACACCACATACCGCTTTAGCATTCCTAACTAAGCAATCCCTATAATGCATTCCACAGGCTGTCCAGATCCATTTAATTCCAATTCAGTAATTCTAACTCGTCCTCTACTTTGGTCCTGTATTCATCTGCCATTTCTTTGATCCTCAGCTTCTCAACTTTCGGTCTTTCTCTCTGACTGCTACTCTCCTGATCCACCTCACTCCTTTCAGCTTGATCTTGCATACCACAGTCATATGATCTGACAGACCTCCACTTCGTCCTCTCACAGCCCTAGTACCAGCAACCATTCCCATCATCAACCTCTTTACGAGAACGTAATCAATCAGGCTTCTTTCAACACGATCCCCGTTCCCTCTATACCATGTATACTTATGTGCATCTCTGTGTTTGAAATACGAGTTACAAATGCACAACCTCCTCTCCTGACTCATATCTTTTAGTCTCTTCCCATTATCATCTTCTCCTGGTACTCCCTAGCAACCCATTATGTCATCCTCAGGACCAGTGCCTACTCTTCTATTCATATCCCCCATCAGAATCACTTTATAGCTCTTGGGCATTTCTCCCACTACTTCACCCAGCTCATCCCAAAACCTGTCTTTCTCTCTCTCACTTCTGTCCTCACACGGTGCATACACTACAATCCCTGCCACTTTCACCTTCTCACACTTGAACTTGACATACATACACCTCGAGCTGACACATTTGTAGTCTCTTATTCCACTCTGCCACACTTCATTCATCAACAAGGCAACTCCTTCCTTGCATCTTCCTCGCCCATTCATTCCCAATCTTACACATTTCACTCCCTTCCACTCCTCCATTTCGCACCCTTTCATCTTCGTTTCACACAATGCCATCACGGCATATTTCGTACTCTTAAACACATTCACAGCTTCCACCCTCTTGCTCTCCTCATTCACACCTCTCACATTCCACATGGCCACGCAAGTCTGCCCATTTGGTTGGGGCCCTGGGCAGGTATTGGGCCCTCCGAGGCTCTCTGAAACGACTGCCACAATTAAATGATTTTGGATAGGGGAATCTGGAGGACACTTAACCCTGCCAGAAACCCCGGTTATATGGTTACCACTCAGCGTTGTAAATGGTTTCCTGGGTACAGGGAACCATTTGGCTTGTCACTCAGTGTAGAGGTTATATGGCATCTCCACATTGAGTGAGTGGATGATGGGCGCCCCCATCTACCATATATATATATATATATATATATATATATATATATATATATATATATATATATATATATATATATATATATATTAGTTTGTCGGAACCCCTTGCACTGTGTTCTGAACTTCTTTTTCCTCTACATGTTCATTTTTCATCCCGTCCCTTCTTCATATTCTGTTTTTTCTGTCTCTCCAATGCTACAATTTCTCTCCTACCTCCTCCTCTCACCCTTTTCTCCCTATTTTTTTTGTACCTCCTCTCTCCCTTTCTTCCTAATTGTTTTTTACCTTTTCTCTCCCTTTCCATGGTCCTTTCTTCTCCACCCTCTCCTTTCGCACCCAGTACGATCCCCCCTCCCCCCCCTCTCTCTCTCTCTCTCATCCAGATACTATACTCAGCCACGGATTAAATCAAGTTCCGCTAAACATATTTAACAAATCAGTTCCCCACAACACGCAAATGTATAATGGAATGGCGGATATGAAATGAAATACAGGCTAGCAATACCAAACTGCATTACGAAAAAGCATTACGAAACTGTAGTACAAAATGGCAAGAGGAGAAATTAGTACAAAATGAGAGCACGAAACAAAATAGAAACAGCTCTACGGGATAGAAATACGAAATGGCAATACGAAAGAGTAATATGATTTACCGATTCCATGCAGCAATACGTAATACGAAACAGCGAATAAGAAATAGTAACACAAAATACCCGTACGAAAGAGTAGCCTATTACGAAGAGTAAGACGAAATAGCAGTAGTACCGCATATAACGCGAAACAGCAACACGAAATATGAAACAGCAATACAAAACAGTAGTACGAAGCAGCAGTACTGAACAGCAATATGAAGCAGCAGTATTAAATAGCGGTACGAAATCAGCAATACGACACAGCAGTACGAACTCTTATTACTAACTAGCAGCACGGAACTGCAATACGAAATAACAGTACGAAACATCAATGAGAAACAGTAAGAAGAGCAATGTGAGGTAGAACGAATAAAATTTACGTATTAGCAGTTGGAAATAATACGATGTAAGATACAGCAATACAATAAGCAGGTTATCAATAGAAGCTTGACAATTCGAACAGCAGCACGAAACAGCAGTACGAAACAACAATACCAAACAGCAATACGAATTAACAGGATATCAGTAGCACCCTACCAATATGAAATACCAGTACGAAGTAGCATTACGCAAAAGCAATAGGAAGTAACAACACAGTACAAACTAGCAGGTTATCAATAGCAAGCTTGCAATACAAAACAACATTACGAAATAGGAACAGAAAACAACACTAATAGCATTACGAACCAGCAATACGTAACAATAATACGAAACAGCAGTACGATATAGCGTTACGACATCTCTCTCTCTCTCTCTCTCTCTCTCTCTCTATGGTATATAATATAGATAGATAGATAGATTGATTGATTGACAGATAATGCACAGCTAGTGTAGGCTTAGGAGTCACTAGCAATATTGGCAGTGTTGGCAATTTTGCCGATGACACAAAAATTGGACGTATCATTAGCTCAAATGACGACTGTCTCAACCTACTGTATAACCTCGATATACTCGTATTGTCCAAATTGTCTGCAGACTGGCAAATGGAAAAATGCAAAGTGCTTAACGTGGGCAAGGCCATCGCAAATACTAAATAAAAATTTGGCAATATAATAGTTAATTGGTCGGAGTGCGAGTGAGAGATCTACTCACAGAAGGAATGGTTGCTAAAGAGCTTAAATAATTCAACGGTGAATTAATGCGAGAATTACAGCAAATAAGTTCGCAGAATTTACCTCGTGAAGCGTTAGCAATATGACATCTAAGGTAATACTGCAACTTTACATAGCATTAATAAGGCCACATTAGACGATGCCATACAGTTTTCGTGTCCGTACAGTAGAATGGATATTAATTCGCTAGAAAGTTTACAGAGAAAAATGACAAAAATGTTACATTATGAGTGGAATCTTCCATATGAAGACAGACTGAAAAGACTAAATTTGCACTCAGTAGAATGGCATAGAGTAAGGGGAGACTTAATTAGTGTGTTTCAGTGGATGAATAAAAAAAGATAATAGCAAGGTACTTAATGTGAGCATACGGGATAGAACTCGAAATAATGGTTTCAGACTAAATAAATTCCTCTTAAGTAAGGAGATACGTAAAAACTGATTGGGGAATAGAGTACTGGGCGAATGGAAGAAGCTTCCTCGTGATGATGTTGCTGCCTCTTCCATTGACAGTTTTAAGCATGGACTAAAGCATATGACAAGTTAGGGTTGGATATATAATACCTCCCAATAACCAGTACTAATTCATCCTTTTTACTTTTCAGGACTCACGACGATAGCCTCTTTTCTCTTTGTGCACTTTTATTAAATGCCCACGCCAGTTTTCAAGACTGCTTTGCGTTCTTCTCACTTTTTCCTGCTGGTTTCTGCTGGAGAGTTTGGTGGGTTGGGGAGATACTTCTTTGCTATCCTTATTTCAATAGTTTAGTCACTCTTATAGGGGCTGTCAAGTATGGGCCTCCAGGCCTACTGTAATAATGCTGTCTTCTTACGTTCCTAAACACACACACACACACACACACACACACACACACACACACACACACACACACACACACACACACACACACACACACACACACACACACACACACACATGAAAAGATAGGACAAGTATGCCATTTCCAGCTGAGTTCAGTTTGGTAGGAATGATTTGTTGCCATCGCTGATTAAGTTGCATCCAGTTGAATCTCAATTGGTAGGTGTAACTAGTCATTGTATTTGAGAGGAATAGTTTGTTGTTGTTATGGTCGATTGAGTAGCATCCAGTTGAGTCCAAACTGGTAGGTATAATTGGTTTTGGTTTTAGTCGGTCTTAATCTGCTAGAGAGCCAGGGGGGATCCCGTGAGCACTCTCTGCCCATCGACGGCCCTGGGATACTCTTGCATCCGTAGCAGAATCAAATATTTCTCATTAAGACTATTAATTTCTCCTTTCAGGTGTTTGAGGGCGTTATGATGACGTTGATACGTTTACTTCAATGTCTTACGATATTCTGTCTTGAAAAATCCTTGACTGAGGAATTTTCTTGTGATCTGTGGGAATCTTGTAGTAAAGTTTTCCAAATCTGTACTTGACTTTGCGACCCGTAGCAATTGAGACATGTATACGCCGTATGCTGGAACTCTAGGTATGTTTCCCGACAAATTTGGGTATGATACAATTTCAAAATTATAATCAGCTGTTTAATTATAAAGTTTTGTTGATATAACTTTGTTTTCTATTTTGATATTAATTTCCAAAAAGCTTGCTTGGCATTGGCAAGTGTTTTCTTTATTTAATGCTAGTGCTCCCGGATATATTTCTTTTGTCCTTGCATTCATTTCTCTACCACTGTTTAGGGATAATTCCTCTAACTTTCTCTCTGTCGAACATCACCTCTCCTCCACTAAACCTCACCTTCTCTTCCTGTCTGAGACTCAGCTGTCCGAGACATCTGACAGCAAACCCTTTTCTGTTTCCTCCTACTTTCTCAATACTCATTTCAAAGCCAAAGGTGGCTGTTGTGTATATATAAGCAATGATTTATCTTGCTCTCGTATTCTTGAACTTGACTTCTGAATTCACTACTCTCTGGCTTCGGCTTTCTTATCATTCTCAAACTAAATGTATCTGCGCTGTTAACTTACCTCCTAATTCTACTGACTATGAAAAATTCTTTGATTATCTTACTTCTACGATGGAACACACACTATTCATTTCTCCTTTCTCTGAAATCTTCATTTTAGGGGATATCAATGTTCACCACCAACATTGGCTCTCCTCTCCTTTCACTGATCCAACTGGTGAACAAGCCTACATCTTTTCTATCCTTAATGACCTAGAGCAGCTTGTACAGCACCCTACTCATATCCCTGACTGCCTTGGAGAGATCTCCAACATACTTGACCTCTTTCTTACAACTAATCCTTCTGCTTACACTGTTAATCTTTTCTCTCCGTTGGGCTCGTCTGATACAACCTAATTAACTTGACCTGTCCTATTGCTCCAGTACAGCCTGTGGACCCTCCAAAGAAACGTCGACTGTGGCACTTTGGTGCTGCAGATAGGGAGGCCCTCAGGCAGTACTTCTTTGATTTTCCCTGGAATGATTATTGCGTCCATGGACGGGAGCCGTCTGAGCGTGCATTCCGCATTACAGTGGTTATTCTCTCGGGCATGGAAGCATACATTCCTTTTTCATATCCATTGACTAAGGCAAGAAAGCCATGGTTTAATTACACGTGTTCTAATGCTGTCCACAACAAGGAAAGGGCCTATAAAAGGTTGCAGAACCAACCCACCCCTGAATCATATCTTGTTTATGTTTCTGCCCGGAATCGTGCTAAGTCTGTTCTTCGCTTTGCTAAAAATAATTTCATCCATAATAAATGCTCTCAACTCTCCAACTCGAAATCTTCCCACTCCTTCTGGCACCTTGCCAAACACCTTTCTAAAAATTTTACCTCATCATCCTTCCCTCCTCTTTTCTATTCTGATGGCTCTGTAGCTATTTCTTATACTGATAAAGCAGATCTCTTTGCTCAGACTTTCTCCTCCAATTCCACCTTAGACGATTCTGGTGCTGTTCCTCCATTACTTCCCCCCTCTGACTTCCTCATGGCTGACATTAAAATTACTTCAGCTGATGTATTTTCTGCTATCACTGGCCTTAATACTAGCAAGGCATATTGGCCTGATGGAGTCCCTCCTGTTGTCCTCAAGAAGTGTGCTTCTGTGCTTACTCTCTGCCTAGGTAAACTCTTTCACCTTTGTCTGTCATCTTGTACCTTTCCTTCTTGCTGGAAGTTTGCTGTCATTCAGCCAGTCCCAAAGAAGGGTGACCATTCCCAACCCTCTACCTATCGTCCAATTGCTTTAATATCCTGTCTCAAAAGTTTTCGAGTCAATTCTTAACAGAAAAATTTTAAAGCATCTTTCCTATCACAACTTTCTTTCTGATCGTCAGTACGAGTTCCGTCAGGGACGCTCCACTGGCGATCTTCTCACCTACCTTTCTGACTCCTGGTCATCCTCCTTTCGGGACTTTGGCGAAAGCTTTACCATTGCAGTTGACATCTCAAAGGCTTGCGATTGAGTCTGGCATAAATCTTTAATTTCCAAACTGCCCTCTTACGGTCTCTATCCTTCTATCTGTTCCCTCTTCTCTAGCTTCCTTTCTGGTCGTTCTCTAGCCATTGTTGTAGACGGCCATCGTTCTTCTCCTAGATCTATTAACAGTGGTGTTCCTCAGGGTTCTGTCCCATCACCGACTCTCTCCTTTTATTCAGCAATGACCTTCTGAGCTGTACATCTAACCCTATCCACTTGTACGCTGATTATTCCATTCTTCACCTTTCCATTCGGTTCCTGCAACGTCCATCTCAACAGTTACTTCAACAAACAAGGGATGAGGCTATGGCAAACCTAATGTCTGACTTGGCTCGTATCTCTGAGTGGGTAAAAATAATCTTGTTTTTAATGCATCAAAAACTCAGTTTTTACACCTATCAACCCGACAATGTTCTACAGGAGTACCCACTGATGATTAATAATATCCAGCTCAATCCTGCATTATCCTTCAACATGCTTGGGGTTTTATTCACTCTGGACTTATCTTGGAAAGGTCATATTGCATCTCTTGTAAAATCTGCTTCCAAGAGGTTAGGTGTGCTAAGCCGACTCCATAACTTCTCTACCCCTGCACAGTTGTTGACTTTATACACGCGGTTTATTCGCCCCTCTGTAGAGTACAACTCTTATGTGTGGGATGGCTCCCCACATACAGCTCTTCTAAATAGGGTGGTGTCAATGGCTTTTTGTCTCATCAAAGCTCCTTCTCTTACTAGCTTCCTTCAACCTCTGTCCCTTCGCTGCACTGTTGCATCTTTTTCTCTTTTCTATTGCTACTTCAATGGTCGCTGGTCCCCTGAACTGTCTGCTTGCATCTCTCCACCTCTACGAAGGGCGTGTAGCACCCGTCTAGCAACAAACTCTCATCCCTTTTTCTATCAAACTCTCTAATGCAAGAGTTAGCCGTTACTCCCAGTCCTTCATTAATGCAACAGGTCAACTCTGGAACTATCTCACTCTGTCTGTATTTCCTGGTTCCTATGTTCTCCAGTCTTTCCAACGCAGTGTGTCCAGGCATCTCGAAATGAACTGATCTTGAATTTGGCCCTATTTTGTATTTTTTTTTTCTTTGGAGTAACGGTTTGCGGGCCCCTGGCCTTTAGTTCCTTCTTTCTTGCATTTAACAAGAAAAAAAAAAAATCAATGAATCGTCTACAGTAGTTTTTTAAAATTTCCTCGCTACTGAATATTGACCTTTTGACATTCGTTCCATCCACTTGAAATCATAGTTATATAAGTATAGATTTGCCATGAATGGGTCTGGGGCTGTTCCCATGGGTATTCCTATGCACTGTTTGAAAACCGTATTTCCACAAGTAAAAAAGCAGTTTTCTACCAGGTAATTTGTCATATCTGTTATCTGATCCTCTGAGAACGTAAAGTTTTTGCCATATCTCTTAATTACCCAGTATCCTTCGTGTTCACCTACTGCGATCAGATTCTTACTCAATGCTTTAAAAGCAACTTGAACTGTCCATTCCAACTTCTTTTTTATATCCTCGTGTTCCATCTCCGTGTACAACGTTGAAAAATCATATGTTGTTACGTTTCTTGCATTTCTTTTGTGGTTAATTGAAGCAATATCGTTTCTGAACATTTCTGAGTTATCACGTATCCACATGCGGTTGATTCCTGTATATAAATTTAGCTTATAACAATATTTTTTTGTGCTGCTTGTAAATCAATTTATAAATCTGTGATAGTTTCTTTGCCAGTGATTTTGTCGCACATGCTCTGGAGGAAATTATGAACCTGAATTTTACAGGGTCTTTATGCATTTTTACTATATTAATTATGTATGGTAATTTTTTGTTATCATCATCTACCTCGATTCCTTGACTAGAAGAGTATGATGACTGGTTTTCAACTATAGTATTATCTTTACTACTAACTGTTGTATATGTTTTGGCGGCTTGATCTATCATGCTGCATTCTTGTAAAAGTGTTTTTATGTAATATACTTTGCAGATGATTGCTATATTATTATGTGCTCTGTCTACTGCGACCAAAACATACGACTTGTGCAAGTCTTCAAGATCTTTCAATGCTTCCATATTTCTGAGTACTGGTTTTGGCATTCTCCATCTAGAATAGTACTTCTTGAGTTTGCAGATTTTTTCATCAGCTTTTTGCATGAGTTTTACTTTCCATTCCATCACAAAACAGTCATTAAATTATTCTAGTTTACACCATTCTGCAGCACATTTTTTGACTGCGATGTTAACATTTTCTCTCACTTGCTGCTCACACATTCACAACTAAAACTGACACAGGATAATAAATGATAGACAAATGTTTACAGAAAAAAAATACTAATACATTTAGCGAACACAAAACTCAATTTGTACAGTATAAAAATTTTTTCCACATACTACGAATATAAAATAACACAGAATGCGAAATACCAGAAGGAAGATTTGATTGTCAAGGGGAGACAGGAAGGTGTAATATAACTCCCTTTAGCAGAAGGGAAAGGTGAGGGAAGGGGAAAGGCATGAAATATTTGACAATAAAGCAAGGAGGATAAGCAGCACAGGGCAAAGGATAAAAAGTAAGTAAAAAAGAAAATGACTACCGGTAGCGAAAGAGGATGAAATGGTGAGGAAATGAAAGAAATGGGAAAGAAAAAGCTGGAAAAAGGCACTGGAGGAAAGGAAAACTTTAAAAAAAAAAAAAAAAACGGAGTAAAGAGAGGAGACGAAAATGAAAAAAAAAGAAAAAAAAAAGAGAGAGAGAGAGAGAGAGAGAGAGAGGGTCGGGGGCAAAAGGCAAGGGAAGGGAGAAGCTTGAAATATCTAAAAGCAAAGCTGGGAGGGCAAACATCACAAGGTTGTGAATGAATACAAATTAAAATGACTTGGATCTGAGACAAAGAAAATGTAAACACGAAAATAACAGATATGTGGACACAAAAAATATTAGTTAAATAGAAGTGACTGGATATGAAGTGAAAGAAAGGGAAGGAGAGAGAAGAAAACGGAGAAAATGGAATGGAGGGGAAAGGAAACGTCGGCTGGGAGACGCAGGGGAAGAAAGCTTGAAATATCTAGAAGCAAACCAGGGTGATTAAACATCGGAAGGTTAGGACAGAAAGTGGAAAGGGTGAAGAAACTGGAAGGATTATAATTAAGGAAAAGACAATTATAAATAGAAAAGAACAATACAATAATGAGTACGACAAAAATTCTTAGGAAAAAGAAAGAATACAATAACATGTACTCAAAAGTAATTGAAAAAACAAAACAAAAATACAATACGATTAATGGGTACGACATAAATCCTGAAAAAAAATACGTCTTCTATAGTATTGAAGTGGCTCAG
This sequence comes from Coenobita brevimanus, assembly GCF_032717465.1. Lineage (NCBI taxonomy): Eukaryota > Metazoa > Arthropoda > Malacostraca > Decapoda > Coenobitidae > Coenobita > Coenobita brevimanus. Next base: position 26,346,428 of record NC_137057.1, read on the forward strand.
TTGCCTAATTAACCTACTTTCACTATACTTATTTAAAAGCCAAAGGTGGCTGTTGCGTATATATTCGCAACGACATATCTTGCCCTTGTGTTCATGAACTTGATTCTTCTGAATTCTCTACTCTCTGGCTTCAGCTTTCCTATCATTCTCTGACTAAAAGTATCTGCGCTCTTTACTTATCTCCTAAATCTACTGACTATAAAAAATTCTTCAACTATCTTACTTCTACGATGGAACACATTCTATTCATTTCTCCTTTCTCTGTAATCTCCATTCTAGGAGATTTCAATGATCACCACCACCTTTGGCTCTCCTCTCCTCTCACTGATCCACCTGGTGAAGAAGCATACACCTTTTCTATCCTTAATGACCTAGAGCAGCTTGTACAGCACCCTACCCGTATCCCTGACTGCCTTGGAGAGATCTCCAACATACCTGACCTCTTCCTTACAACTAATCCTTCTGCTTACACTGTTAATCTTTTCTCTCCGTTGGGCTCCTCCGATCACAACCTTATCACCTTAACCTGTCCTATCGCTCTGGTACGACCTGTGGACCCTCCAAAGAAAAGTCGTTTGCGGCACTTTGGAGCTGCGGATTGGGAGGCCCCCAGGCAGTACTTCATTGATATTCCCTGGAATGATTATTGCTTCCATGGACAGGAGCCATCTGAGTGTGCTTTGCGCATTATGGGGGTTATTCTCTCTGATATGGAAGCATACATTCCTTTCTCATTTCCTTTGACTAATGAAAAAAAGCCTTGGTTTAATCACGCTTATTTTGATGCCGTCCGGAACAAGGAGAGGGCCTATAAAAGGTTTCAGAGCCAACCCACCCCTGAATCACATCTTTTATACATTTCTGCTCGGAATCGTGCTAAATCTGTTCCTTGCTCTGCTAAAAATAATTTCATCCGTACTAAATGCTCTCAACTCTCGAACTCGAATTCTTCCCGCTCCTTCTGGCACCTTGCCAAAAACCTTTCTTACAACTTTACCTCATCATCCTTCCCTCCTCTTCTGTACTCTGATGGCTCTGTATCTCTTTCTTCTACTGATAAAGAAGATCTCTTCACTCAGACTTTCTCCTCCAATTCTACCTTAGATGATTCCAGTGATGTTTCTCCATCACTTCCCCCCTCTGACTTCCTTACGGCTGACATTAAAATTTCTTCAGCTGACGTATTTTCTGCCATCACAGGCATATGGGCCTGATGGAGTCCCTCCTGTTGTTCTCAAGAACTGTGCTTCTTTGCTTACACCCTGCCTAGGTAAACTCTTTCGCCTTTCTCTATCAACTTGTACCTTTCCTTCTTGCTGGAAGTTTGCTGTCATTCAGCCAGTCCCAAAGAAGGGTGACCATTCCCAGCCCTCTAACTCTCGTCCAATTGCTTTAACATCCTGTATCTCCAAAGTTTTTGAGTCAATTCTCAATAGAAAAATTTTAAAGCATCTTTCCTGTCACAACCTTCTTCTGATCGTCAGTATGGGTTCCGTCAGGGACGCTCCACTGGAGATCTTCTCACCTACATTTCAGGCTTATGGCCATCCTCCTTTCGGGACTTTGGCGAAAGTTTTGCCATTGCAGTTGACATCTCAATGGCTTTCGATCGAGTCTGGCATAAATCTTTAATTTCCAAACTGCCTCTTATGGTTTCTATCCTTATATCTGTTCCTTCATCTCTAGCTTCCTTTCTGGTCGTTCTATAGCTGCTGTTGTAGATGGCCATCGTTCTTCTCCTAGATCTATCAACAGTGGTGTTCCTCAGGGCTCTGTCCTATCACCAACTCTCTTCCTTTTATTCATCAATGACCTAAGGTGTACATGTAACCCTATCCACTCATTTGCTGATGACTCCACCCTTCACCTTTCCATTTGGTTCCCGCAACGTCCATCTCAGCAGTTACTTCAACAAACAAGGGATGATGCTATGGCACACCTAATGTCTGACTTGGCTCGTATCTCTGACTGGGGTAAAAATAATCTTGTTGTTTTTATTGCATCAAAGACTCAATTTTTACAACTTTCATCCCGACACAATCTTCCACAGGTACACCCACTAACGTTTAATAATATTCAGCTTAATTCTGCATCATCCTTGAACATGCTTGGGGTTTCATTTACTTGGGACTTATCTTGGAAAGATCATATTACATCTCTTGTAAAATCTGCTTCCAAGAGATTAGGTGTGCTAAGCCGACTCCATTCTTTCTTTACCCTTGCACAGTTGTTGACTCTATACAGAGGTTTTATCCGCCCCCGTGTGGAGTACAACTCTCATGTGTGGGGAGGCTCCCCACATACAGCTCTTCTCAATAGGGTCGAGTCAAAGGCTTTTCGTCTCATTAACTTTCCTTCTCTAACTGACTCCCTTGAACCTCTGTGTCTTCGCCGCACTGTTGCATCTTTATCTCTTTTCTATCGCTACTTCAATGGTCACTGCTCCTCTAAACTGTCTGCATGCATTCCTCCACCTCTACGACGGGCACATAGCACCCGTCTAGCAGTCTTTGCCCAGAGTCGGACACGTAAAAAAAAAAAAAAAAAAAAAAAAAAAAATCCCTTTTCATTCCAACTCTCTAAAGCAAGCGTTAACCGTTACTCCCAGTCCTTTATTTATGCAACAGGTCAACTCTAGAACTGTCTCCCTCTGTCTGTATTTCCTGCTTCCTATGATCTCCAGTCTTTCAAACGCAGTGTGTCCAGGCATCTCGAAATGCTCAGGTCTTGAATTTGGCTCTCTCTTGTATTTTGTTTTTCTCTTGTAATGACCAATAATTGCGGACTCGTGGCCTTTGGTTCCTTGTTCCTTGCATAAAAAAAAAAAAGTATGCACTTTACGTCTCTATTTTTCCTCATCTCTCCACTTTTTTCTCCCTCTATCCTTCCTTCCCTCGACTTTTTCTCTCATTTCTTCCTCTCATTCCACCTATTTCATCTCTCTCTCTCTCTCTCTCTCTCTCTCTCTCTCTCTCGCTTTCTCTCTGAAACGTTGCATGCTATAAGAGATTAGCTAGACAGCACCCAGTGGAGGGTGAGAGGATTGAAAATGAAGATGAAAGTGAGACATAGTGAGTAGAGAACATGGGTAGAGGAGTAAGAGAAGCGAAAGAGACAGATGGAGGAAAGGAGAGAGAAAGAGATAGAGATAGATAGATAGATAGAGAGAGAGAGAGAGAGAGAGAGAGAGAGAGTTACATAGGTACACAGACCACACAGACCTTACGGTCCCTACGAGGTGGTCCGGCCTTAATACTAGTATAGTGCTATAATTATAGGGGCAGGAGAAAACGATAGTACAGCAGAAGGCTTCCTCCCCCACCTTCCAGACCCTCCGGCATTTGCCGTACAGGAAACAAGAGAGGAAGTAATTCCTTGCAGGACTGAAAAACTTTAAAGAATTTTGTAGGATCGACAGAAAATAGAACAATGTGGAAACGGAGAATTTAGGCATACAGCCACATACTCTATGCATGCACTTTTTTTTTTTTTATGATTTTTTTGTTTAAAACAGATGAATAGTATATTTATCTATTATCTTTTTCCTAAAATATTGCCTATGTTGGCTACTAGTTTAGGTGTATTTTGTTTAATAAACAGATGAATGTAGACGGGAATATGCAAAAATTGCTCTATCCCAACTAAACGATACCAATCGCGTCGAGATACATGTCCAGTCTCTGTTGAAAGATATTTATGGTACCACTCTCACTCACAACAGAGTAAATGAAGAAGTTAGTGGTTGTATCAAGATCAGCCCTCCTTGCTTGCAACTTTATACCATTTCCTCTAGTTACAGTCTTGGCAATAGCTGTGAATAGCTTGCTTAAATCAATATTACTAGAGCCTTTCAGAATCTTAAAATATTCAATTAGCTGTCTCCTGAGTCTCCGTTTTCTAAGAGAGAATAAGTTGAATTCCCTAAGCCTCTCTAGATATTGTTTATCTCTCAAGGACGGGATTAACTTGGTAGCCCTATGCTGAACCGCTTGGAGTATTTCTATATCTGTGAGTAGGTGTGGCGCCCAAAATTGCACTGCAAACTTTAAGTGAGGCCTGACTATGCGTTTGTATAGGGGGATTACAATATATCTGTTTTTATATGTAAAATGTGTTTTGATGAAGCCTAGGGCCCTGTTGGTTTTATTGAAAGCAGAGAGACATTGGTATGAACATTTTAGTCCGTCTGAAATTAGTATGTCTAGATCTTTGACTAGTGAGACCTTGCTAATGATTTGGCCCTTCATTTCGTAATCATACCTTTTGTTTTTCTTCCCACATTGCAGTACCTGACATTACCTTACAATGAAGGGCATTTGCCATTTTTCTGACCAGGTGACAATTTTGTGAAGGACATTTTGAAGGCTAATTCAGTCTTCTGTTAATATAATGTTGCCGATTTTTGTATCGTCCTCAAATTCAGAAATGACGTTGTGTATGCCAACATCGATGTCGATAATATATATGATTTGACCACAATTGTGCTAGAGTAACAGAACATACAACAATAGCCTATAACACTTATACAAGGACTAAAACCAAAGAAGCCTTTAACTATTGTAGAAATATCAGAAACCATGCCAAAACTACTATCAATCTTTCTAAATAAAATTTTCTACATAAACAGCTAAGAAACAACTAAACAACCCAAATGATAAGAAAATATTCTGGTCAACCCTTAATTCATTCAAAACTAACTTCACTACCACCTCTTGAAATCTAGTCAGTAACCCATGTGGAAAAGCCAAACTTCTTGTTGACATTTTTTCAGCAAACTCAACCCTAAATACAGAAAATCACAATATTCCTGTGCTTGATTTTGATTCCCCTCAAACACCTCCTTTCATGATTCACATCATATAAGTATAAGCTGTATAACAGAATCTCTCAGTAGACAAAGCTACTGGTCCACATGAAATTCCTTCAATAGCACTTAAAAATTGCTCCTTAGTGTTGGCTCCCGTATTGGCAAAATTTTTCCTCTTATGCATCCGTACCTCAGCTTTTCCAGCCTCTTGCAAAGAAGCAAATATCCATCCTGTTCCTAAAAAAAGTGCACCTTCTGATCCATCAAACTATAAACCAACTGCAATAACTTCCATTCTCGGTAAACATATAATCAAACATCTAAAAATCAATAAATTAATCAATGATCGCCAGTATGGATTTGGACAAGAACGTTCAACTGTAGACAGTTTTTGCCTTCTTACCCATCAGATTAACAAAACAATAGACCAACACGGTGAAACACACAGTAGCACTTGATATATCAAAAGCATTTGACAGAGTATGGCACCGGGCCTTATTGCCTAAGATGTCACACTATCGCCTTGCATCACTGGTTCCCCTAATTTCTTCTTACTTTCATAATAGAAAAATAGAGGTCATGGTAGGTGGAATTTATTCTCAGTTTCATTCCATAAATGCTGGCGTACCTCAGGGATCAGTTTTGGCGTCAACCCTCTTTCTCATTCATATAAATGACGTCCTTTATGTCACTCACAACCCAATACACTCTTATGCTGATGACTTGACCCTTCATAGTTCTTTCACATTTAGTACCTCCTTTACACAATTTGATATTATAAATTCCCAAATAAACACAGCAATTTCTCTGAACCAGGACATTTCTAAAATTAATCAATGGGTACAAACAAATCTGGTCTCATTTAATGCTCAGAAAACTAAATACATTAATTTCTCCAACAGAAAGAATCCCTCAGACTCACATAATTTTAAATGATGTCAGTATTCCCATATCCACTACAACTGATATCCTAGGTGTTACTCTAAACCCTAACCTAAGCTGGACAGCTTATGTTAAATTCCTTGCTAAAAATCTATCTATTTATTTATTGCCAGACGCCTCAATCCCGTTCGGGGTGGCCACAAACAAATCGCCTCCACGTCGCCCTGTCCCTCGCCATTTCACTGCCCTGCTCCCAACTCACACCCCCCTCTCTCATATACCTCTCCACCCCATCCCTCCATCTCATCCTCGGCCTCCCCCTCCCTCTCCCCCCTCCACCTCACTCACATACACTCTCTTCGTCAGTCTTTCACCCTCCATCCTCTCCACATGGCCAAACCACCTCAGTGTATTCCTCCTAACGCTTCCTATCACATCCACATCCACACCACAACGCTCCTTTATATCCTCATTTTACAGCCAGTCTCTCCATGTGACTCCACAGGCTCCTCTTAAATAACTCATTTCCACTTCTCTCACTCTTGACTTGTGCCCTTCCAACAACGTCCAAGCTTCTCATCCATACGTTAGAGTTGGTATCACAATACTGTCATGTAGTAACTTTATCACTTCCATGCTCACTTCCCTGTTTCTTATCACTGCTTTCAAGGAACCAGCAACCTTTGTTCCTTGCTGTACCCTTTCAAGCACTTCACCCTCCAAACCTCCATCTTTACTCATCACACTACCCACATTTTCCAATTCCTCACCATCCAACCTAGCTGTACCTTCACTGACTTCACCTCTCTCAAAGACCATCACTTTATTCTTCCCTGCATTCACCTTTAGATTCCGTTTCTTACACACTCTCCCAAACTCATCCACAAAGCCCTGCAGCTCCCCTTCATCTTCACTCAACAACACAGTATCATCTGCAAACAACAGTACGGGGAGTTTCCAAACACTACTCTCTCTCACCAAGGCCACTCCAACATCCACTACCCTACCTTGTACCTCTTTTATTACCCCATCCATGTACAGATTGAACAACCAAGGAGACATGACACATCCCTGTTTCAACCCGACCTTCAAAAAAGAAAAGTTCACTCAGTTCACCATCCACACGCACTGCAGCCTTAGCACCATCATACATACTCTTCACAGCATTCAACAACTTCCCATCTACTCCATATATTCTTAATACTTTCCACAATTCTTTGTCTATCCACCCTGTCATATGCTTTCTCCAAATCCATGAAAGCCGCATACAACTTCTTTCCCTCTCTAGAAACTTTTCCACTAAAGATCTAAGAATGAATATCTGACCTACACAACCTCTTCCCTTCCTAAAGCCTTCCTGTTCTTCTCCAACTAATTCTAGAAATGCTTCCAAAAAACTGGGACTTATGTACAGAGTTCGTGAGTTCTTCACTGACGAGCAGATAGCCACAATATACAAAAGTCATGGGCGTTCTCAGATCGAATACTGTTCACCACTGTGGAGTGGATGTGGAGCGCTTACATTGAGGCAGTTGGACAAAATTCAGACTAAAGCCATTATTTTAATCAATAATCCTGCCATTACGCAGGACCTTCCTTCATTATCAGTACGCAGAGATGTTGTTTCTTTAGCATTATTTTATCGATATTTTTATCGTAAGTTCTCTGACGAAGTGGCTTCAATTGTGCCTCCCCTTCACATTTTCTCCCGAAATACTTCGGCAGCTGGGAGCATGAACTCACACACTCTACCCCGCAATGCAGAACCTCAGCTTATCAAAATTCATTTATCCTCAGAACTACTAAACTCTGGAATTCACTTCTTGGGAGTTGTTTCCCACAAACATTTAATCCACTTCAGTTTAAATCCAGTTGTTATAAATATTTTACGAATGGAGGATGCCTTCAGGCACATGGACTTATTTTTTTTTCCTTGGTTTTTCCTTCCTCCATATTATAAAAAAAATGTATATGTATATATACAAGTGTGTGAAAGTACAAGTGTGTGAAAAGTATTTAGCAAAAGGCAAGGATGTGTTTTGGGCATTTATGGATTTAGAGAAAGCGTATGATAGAATTGATAGGGAGGCTGTGTGGACTGTTTTAAGATTGAATGGACTTGATGGTAGGTTACTAAAAGGGGTGAAAAGTTTTTGTGTAAATAGTAGAGCGTGTGTAAGTATGGGTAAAGCTGTGAGTGATTGGCTTCCCGTGAGAGTAGGGTTGCGACAAGGATGTGTGATGTCGCCTTGGTTGTTTAATATTTACATGGATGGTGTTGTAAGGGAGGTGAATGCAAGAGTTTTAGGTGGAGGTCTGAGTCTGCTGAATGTTGATGGTGGAGAGTGGAATCTGAAGCAGCTGCTGTTTGCAGATGATACTGCACTGGTGGCTGATTTAGAGGAGAGATTGAGACAGTTGGCAGAGGAGTTTGGAAGGGTGTGTGAAAGGAGGAAATTGAAAGTAAATGAGAATAGGAGTAAAGTGATGAAGTGTACGAGGTTGGTAGATGGTAGGGGGATGAATATAGTTTTGAATGGTGAGTTGCTTGAGGAGGTAGAGTGTTTTAAGTATCTAGGGTCACATGTTGCTGTGGCTGGAAGAATAGATGCAGAAGTGAAGTTTTGAATGAATGAAGTAGGAAAGGTGCTGGGAGGAATGAAAAAAGTGTTTAGATGTCGTTTTGTTTAGAATGGATGTAAGGAGAAGGCTGTATGAGGGAGTTTTGGTACCGACTGCGTTATATGGGGCTGAAACATGGAATATGGGTGTAGCAGAGAGGAAAAGTTTGAATGTAATGGAGATGAGGTGTCTGAGGAGTATGTGTGGAGTGACGCGTATGGATCGAGTGAGAAATGATGAAGTGCGAAGGAGAACTGGAGTTGTTCGGGAGATGGCTGGTAGAGTTGAGCAGAGGGTGTTGCGATGGTTTGGGCATATGGAGAGAATGGATAATGAGCGATTGGTGAAAAAGATAACCAGTGCTGATGTGAGAGGTGTAAGGCTGAGAGGAAGACCACGAATGGGATGGATGGACAGTGTGAAGAGAGCGCTGGATGCGAGTGGGATGTCTGTTGAACAAGGAAGAGTGGCTGTGCGTGACAGAAATAAATGGAGAGAAACTGTGAATGAATAAGTGATGACGCAGCCCTGAGGGGATATTCTCCCGCATTTGGTCTGATCAGCTAGTCAGGTCAGGTGTGGATAAGGGGATGGGTCAGTTATGATGTGGCAGGGGTAAACCAGCTCTGCTGTCGGGCCCTGCTGCGGATGTCACTGATTGCATTGCGCAGTTGACCCTTGTGCTGTGTGGTTAGGTGAGGATCTGTCCGTTCTCCCCTTTGGGGCTAAGATGCGAATGAATGTGTTTGAATGGATGAGTAAATGGGGAGTGTGTCATCCTGTCTCGGCTACCTCCCTTTCCTTGGGGGAAGCAGCCTAGGTATATATATATATATATATATATATATATATATATATATATATATATATATATATATATATATATATATATATATATATATATATATATATATATATATATATAAGACTGGTCCCGACACCAATCCCTGAGGAAAACCACTGATCACTGGAGCCCAGTCTGACTCCACTCTATGTATAATGACTCGTTGCTTTCTCTCACTCAGCCAGCAACCTATCCACCTTTAAATATTTCCGTAAATTCCATGTGATCTTACCTATATCATTAATGTATTATGCAGACCTTTGTCAAAGGCTTTCTGGAAGTCTAAGTAGATTATATCAAGAGACCTGATACAATCAGTCATTTAAAAAAGTGTATCATAAAACTCAATTAAATTTGTCACGCATGATCTCCGCGTTCTAAAGACATGCTGGCTGTTCCTAATTACTTTATTAGTATCTAGAAACTCGACTATCATATATCTAAGTAATGATTCGAGGATCTTTTCCAGGATAGAGGTTAGGATAATTGGTCAATAATTACCTGGTTGAAAGAGCGAGAGAGAGAGAGAGAGAGAGAGAGAGAGAGAGAGAGAGAGAGAGAGAGAGAGAGAGAGAGAGAGAGAGAGAGAGAGAGAGAGAGAGAGAGAGAATAACCTTCTCTACTCCATCCATCACCATGCTGTACTCATTTTTTTTTAAATTGAAGCGAAGATGCACTTGACAGGTTGAATTGGCTGAATGCAACAAGTCCGAATAACATTTACTAACCCAATTTTCTCCCTCATATATATGTTGTCAATTAATAATGCTAACGTGTAAAGGGATTATGAAATAACTTTGCATTCAGCCAATCATCACCAACCTGTCAAGTGCATCTTCGACTCGGAAAAAAAAAAAAAAATGAGTATAGTAGCAACCATCTGTTCTCATCACCAGAGTACTGATGACGATGATCACTACCCCATTATCCCTAACGCTGTACACGTTATCCCAGTAAATGTACGATAAAGTTATGTTACTTAGGGGTAAATTAGGGCAAAACATGCTATATCAAAATGGGTCAGATTCGCGGCTGTTAATGTGCTACATTTACTGATGTATATACAATTTGTACTTTAACTTGGCCTAAAATTGCTATCTCTCCACGCTGAGATGTAGAAACAGATTAACACAAGAATATGACGCTAGTTACGAGGGAGTCCTATGGATAGGATGTCGAAATGCAGAATTGTCTTTTTCTGCCGCTGAGTTACATGATATGAGTTGTAAAAGGACGAAAATCTGGTCCAATTTAAGGTAAAGGAAGTAGGCTATTGAATTAATGCTGTACACCCTCCGTATCAATAACCCCTCCCCCTCCTCTCTCCTCCCTGTCCTTCCTTTCACTCTCTCCCTCATCTCCCTCCTTCCTTTCCTCCCTCCCTATCCCGTGTTTCTCTGTCCCTCCCCACCCTCTCACGACCACAAAGAACAAAGCGACCATTGTGAGGAGTAGACTGGAGCACCAGTTGAGCAGGGCAGTACTCCCTAGGTAGATGGAAAGCTGATGACAGGGAGAGCTGGAGCTCCAGTTTCATTACCCCTCAGGACTACTTCCTGACCATCCCCCTTTGCTGAGCCTTTTCAGTGTTTCAGTAACAGAGAGAGTAGGCCAGCATGCTCTCCAGTACAAGTTTCTCAAACTGTCAACACCAAACTACACGCACAATACACACTACACTACCTTTTCAAAATTAAAAAAGAAACATGGCGTCGATAAATCATGCCTCGGAGTCCCCGGGGGGGGGGAGGACCATAAATTCCTCCACTATCTGCCCCTCTCCCGGTGACGACTCAGAGAGATGCCTGGAACCACTGTCTGACTCACTTCTTCATTTCTGCAACATGAGTGGCCTTTCCTCTATCTTTCTCTCTGTCGAACACCACTTCTCCTTCTCAAAACCTCACCTTCTCTTCTTGACAGAGACTCAGCTGTCTGAGGCAACTGACAGCAGACCCTTTTCTGTTTCCTCCTACTTTCTCTATACTCATTTCAAAGCCAAAAGTGGATGTTGTGTATATGTACGCAACGATTTATCTTGCTCTTGTGTTCCTGAACTTGATTCTTCTAAATTCTCTACTCTCTGGCTTCGGCTTTCTTCTCATTCTCTGACTAAATATATCTGCACTTCTTACTTATCCCCCAATTCTACTGACTATCAAAAATTCTTCAACTACCTTACTTTTACGATGGAACACATTCTATCCATTTCTCCTTTCTCTGGAATCTCCATTCTAGATTTCAATGTTCACCACCACCTTTGGCTCTCCTCTCCTTTCACTGAGCCACCTGGTGAAGAAGCCTACACCTTTTCTATCCTTAATGACCTAGAGCAGCTTGTACAGCACCCTACCAATATCCCTGACTGCCTTGGAGAGAGCTCCAACATACTTGACCTCTTCCTTACAACTAATCCTTCTGCTTACACTGTTAATCTTTCCTCTCCGTTGGGCTCCTCCGATCACAACCTTATCACATTAACCTGTTCTATTGCTCCAGTACGGCCTGCGGACCCTCCAAAGAAACGTCGACTGTGGCACTTTGGAGCTGCAGATTGGGAGGTCCTCAGGCAGTACTTCTTTGATTTTCCCTGGAATGATTATTGCTTCCGTGGTCGGGAGCCATCTGAGTGTGCCTTTTACATTACGGAGGTTATTCTCTCAAGCATGGAAGCATACATTCTCTTCTCACATCCTTTGACTAATGCAAAAAAGTCTTGGTTTAATCAGACTTTTTCTAATGCTGTCCACAAGAAGGAGTGGACCTAAAAAAGGCACCGGAGCCAACCCACCCCTGAATCACATCTTGTTTATGTTTCTGCCCGGAATCGTGCTAAGTCTGTTCTTCGCTCTGCTAAAAATTATTTCATCCGTTCTAAATGCTCTCAACTTTCCAACTCGAATTCCCGCTCCTGCTGACACCTTGCCAAAAACCTTTCTATCGACTTTACCTTGTCATTCTTTCCTCCTCTTTTCTATTCTGATGGCTCTGTAGCTATTTCTTCTACTGATCAAGCAGATCTCTTTGCTCAGATTTTCTCCTCCAATTCCACCTTAGATGATACCGGTGCTTTTCCTGCATCACTTCCCCCCTCAGACTTTCTCATGGCTGACATTAAAATTTCCTCAGCTGATGTATTTTCTGCCATCACTGCCCTTAATACTAACAAGGCATATGGGCCTGATGGAGTACCTCCTGTTGTCCTCAACAAGTGTGCTTCAGTGCTTACTTCCTGCCTAGGTAAAGTCTTTCGCCTTTGTTTGTCAACTTGTACCTTTCCTTCTTGCTGGAAGTGTGCTCTCATTCAGCCAGTTCCAAAGAAGGGTGACCATTCCCAACCCTGTAACTATCGTCCAATTGCTTTAGTATCCTGTATCTCAAAAATTTTTGAGTCAGTTCTTAACAGAAAAATTTTAAAACATCTTTCCTGTCACAACCTTGTTTCTGATAATCAGTATGGGTTCCGTCAGGGGCGCTCTACTGGCGATCTTCTCACCTTCCTTTCAGACTCCTGGTCATCCTCCTTTTGGGACTTTGGAGAAAGCTTTAATATTGCACTTGAAATCTGGCATAAATCTTTAATTTCCAAACTACCCTCTTACTGTTTCTATCCTTCTATCTGTGCTTTCATCTATAGCTTCCTTTCTGGTCATTCTATAGCTGCTGTTGTAGACGGCCACCGTTCTTGTAGATCTATCAACAGTGGTGTTCCTCATGGGTCTGTCCTATCACCGACTCTCTTCCTTTTATTAATCAGTGGCCTTCTAAGCTGTACATCTAACCCTATCCACTCGTACGCTTATTATTCCACCCTTCACCTTTCCATTCGGTTCTCGCAACATCCATCTCGGCAGTTACATCAACAAACAAGGGATGAGGCTATGGCACACCTAATGTCTGACTTGGCTAGTATCTCTGACTGGGGTAAAAATAATCTTGCTATTTTTAATGCATCAAAAACTCAGTTTTTACACCTATCAACCAGACACAATCTTCCACAGGAGTACCCACTAATGTTTAGTAATATCCAGCTCAATCCTGCATCATACTTGAACATGCCTGGGGTTTCATTCACTCTGGACTTATCTTGGAAAGATCATATTGCATCTCTTGTAAAATCTGCTAAGCCGACTCTGTACCTTCTTTACCCCTACACAGTTGTTGACTTTATACACGGATTTTATCCGCCCCTGTTTAGAGTACAACTCTCATGTGTGGGGAGGCTCCCCACATACAGCGTTCTCAATAGGGTGGAGTCAAAGGCTTTTCGTCTTATTAAAGCTCCTCCTCTTACTGGCTCACTTCAACCTCTGTGTCTTCGCCGCACTGTTGCATCTTTATTTCTTTTCTATCGTTACTTCCATGGTCACTGCTCCTCTGAACTGTTTGCTTGCATCTCTCCACCTGTACGACGGGTGCGTAGCACCCGTCTAGCAACAAACTCTCATCCCTTTTCAGTCCAACTCTCTAATGCAAGAGTTAGCCGTTACTCCCAGTTCATCATTTATACAACAGGTCAACTCTGGAACTGTCTCCCTCTGTCTGTATTTCCTACTTCCTATGATCTCCAGTCTTTCAGACGCAGTGTGTCGAGGTATCTCGAAATGAACGGGTCTTGAATTTGGCTCTACTTTGTTTTGTTTTTGTTTTTTCTTGGAAGAAACGGTGTGCGGGCTCCTGGCCTTTGGTTCCTTTTTGCTTGCATAAAAAAAAAAAAAAAGCAGACCATCTCAGGTCATCAGCCAGGCCATCTGTGTTTCCTTGTGTTCTTAATACTGACTCTTACCTTCCTGTGTTGTCTCTCTGTCTGTCTCTGTTTCTGTATGTTTCTTTATATGTATACTCTCTCTTTCTCTCTCTCTCTTTCTCTCTCTCATGCCTACCTACTCGTCCTGGGTGTTAGCAGCGTAGAATAATAACCAGTTGGAAACAAAACCATTAGATAACTCATTTTTTCTCAATTCTCAGATAATGTATTTTTTCCCCTTTATTCTTTTTACTTCCAAACGAAACAGGAGGAACTTTTCAAGCTGGAGGGGTTCGATACAACCTCTTTAACCCCTTCAGTACTAGAGCGCTCTCCTAAGCTGAATACAATCGTCCAGGGATAGCAAGGATAAAAATAGAAGACATCATTGGCTTGAAGTGAAAAACGCTTATTAAAGCGTTCTCCTTCATTCTTTTTTTTTTTTTCTTTTTGATAATCTTTATTAACCCTTTTTCTTTCTTTCATTCTTTCTTTCTTTTTTTTCTTTCTCTTTCCTTTATTCTTTCTTTCTAAAGGCGTCGAGCAACGAAATTTACCGCCATTTCCTTACTTCTATTACACCTTGACTTTGTTGCTTGTAAACTTTCTTAACACTATTTTTTTTTCTTTTCCTTTCAGGCAACGGACGGCAAAATTTGCCGTTATTATTCCAGTTCTTTTTCTTGCTATACTTGGACATTTTTGTTTGTGCATTTTCTTAACTCTATTTTTTTCTTTGTTTTTCGGGTAGCGAAAGATACCAAAGTCACCAGGACTTCCAAATGAGTGAATGTTAAACTTAGTCGTATAGAATTGCATTATAAGTGGGTTTGGAGATTTCGCAGCACCTTTTCCTTAGCGATTTATTCTGCACATCGCCCCTGAGTTTCCTCTTATATTTCATCGATGCAAGGTATGTTGAAATTAAAGCTGTATATGCAACACACAAGAAAATATTATGGTGTAATATGCAAACGCAATCGCTAAGGAAGAGGTGCTATGTGAACTCCTATGCCACCTAGTATACGGTCCACAGCCATAAACTTTTGGTTTCAGTTCAGATTTGTTGTCTAGATTTGTATGAATGAATGAATGAATAAATAAATTGGCTGACTGACTGAAGAATTAATTAACTGGTTGCTTGATCAATCGATTGACCGAATGGAAGAATTAATGGATGGATGAATCAGTGAATGAATGAATGGATGATGTTTTATCAAATGGAATCCTACTTCCTGCATCCCCCTTTTCCTTCTCAATTGATACATTGACTCAGTGATAGGTTGTTTGACTGAATGGTCGGTCAGTTGGTTAAATGATTGACTAAATGGATGAATAAGTGAATGGATGAACGAGTAAATTAAGTATGATGTGCTATCAAAGGAATACTACTTCGGGCATCCTTCATTTATTTATTTATTTATTTATTTTTGTACCCCACCGTCTTACAACAACGGAATTTCTTAAACAGTACAATGTAAGAAAACCTTTTGCCTCCGAGAAACCAAAATTCCTGAGTAAAGAATAAGCCGGCTTTGCCACGAACCTCTTCCTTGTGTATTCGTTCCCTGACACATACTGCCTTTGGTCCTTGTGAGTGAAGCATGTCAGGGTGGCTTTGGGACTGGCATGGTTGTGTTGTGGGATGCGAGGGGAAAGAAGATGGGGAGGGAGAGGAGGAAGAATAAACAAAGGGAGAACAGGAGGGGGAAAAGGAGGAAGGAAGAGGAGAAGAAGGAGAGGAAGAATACATCCCGACTTTGAGGGTTTGTGGGATGGGATTGTTCTGAAGACAGGAGAACAGGGAAAATGGAAGGGGGGGGGGGGAAGGAAGAGAAGAAGAAAGAGAGGAAGAATACAGTTTACTTTTGGACTTTGTGGGCTGAGCTAGGAATGGGACGGAGAAGAGAAATGTGATGAAGGAAGGAGGGGAAAGAGTTTACAAAAGAAAAAGGAGGGAGAAAGAAGGTAAGGGATATAGAGGGAAGGGGATGGAAGAAGGGCAGCAAGAAGAGCAAGAAAAGTTGGGAGAGGTGGTAAAGGAAGAGAATGATGAGAGAGAGAGAGAGAGAGAGAGAGAGAGAGAGAGAGAGAGAGAGGATACAGCTTGCCTGTGGGGCTTTGTGAATTAGTCATATTTGGGCGGCTCATGAGACTGGGAAGGTTGTGTTGTGGGATGGGA
This sequence comes from Coenobita brevimanus, assembly GCF_032717465.1. Lineage (NCBI taxonomy): Eukaryota > Metazoa > Arthropoda > Malacostraca > Decapoda > Coenobitidae > Coenobita > Coenobita brevimanus. The sequence continues at coordinate 26,362,512 of NC_137057.1, forward strand.
TTTTCTGAAGATGGGAGAGGAAGGGAAACGGTTGGGGGAAGAGGGAGAAAGGTGGAGTAAAGGAGAGAAGTACAATGAGAGAGAAAGAATAAAATAAAAACATGAGGGAAGGAGGGGAACTGGAAAGCAAAGAAAGCGGTAAATATGGAGAAGAGGAAAAACAGAGGGATACGTTAAGGGAAAAAGAAGGGATGTGAAATAAGACTGAGAAGGAGAGGTAGGAAGAGAAAGAAGATGAGGTAGTGCGGAAGGAGGAGGGAAGAAGGAAAGGGTGAGAAACAATGAAGGAAGGAGTAAGGAGAGAACATAATCTGCCTTTGGGGTTCTGAGTTTGGGGCAAGTCAAGCTAGTTCATGGGATTATAGTAGGATTGTGTTTTGCGATGGGATTAGTGGAGGATGGAGATCCTGTCTGACGAGAGGAAAGAGGGATGTGGAAGGGAGAGGATGGGAAAGAGAAATGGAATGGAGGGAGGAACAAAGGATGGGAGGAGAGGGGAGAGAGAAAGAGTGTCATAATGGAACTGGGAGGAAGGGTGACGAAGGGATGTGAAGGGAGGCAAAAGGGAAGGGAAATAGCAGGAAGAGGAGAAAAAGGAGGGTAGGAAAGAAGAAGATGAAGATGAGAGAGGAAGGAAAGGACACCTTTTGGCGAGCGAAATTTTCATCATGGATCCCTGCCCGGATCGATCCCGGATCGAAAGTCGATCCCGACAGCATTTGTTTTGGCGAGGCACAGTCCTGGTCCTGGACTGGAGAGAAAGTTTATCCCGAATCGATCTAAGGCAGTCCACCTCCCCTGGGTGGACAGAGGTGGGCGATCCTGGATTGTGACGTCACTCCAGAACAATAATTGCGTCAGATCGTACATTGCAAGTGCCATATTTACTTTTTTAAAAAATATTATAATGATATAATGCTACTACCTGTTACTAATGTAGGCATGAAGGGCTCAACTGTGTCTGGTTTCGTCTTATTGCTTAAAATGAGGGCAGAACTACTGCAGACCAAATCAACCCAGTCTGAATTTTCAGCAGCCAACGTTTTGTTGCCAGTCACGTGGAGCACTAGAGGTGTCGCCATGGCAACAGGACAAGCCGATCCGAAACTTCTTAACTGTTTAGATGTGATCCTTCTGGATCAGTAATCCGCCTGGATCCTAATCCGATCCAGTTTGTCCTCGCCAAAACAGGCCTACGTAGACTGAAAGAAAGACAGGGAGAGAAGAGAAGCGAAAGACGAGGATGGAAGATGGACAAAATGACAGAAGGAAAGTAGAGGAGGACGAAGAGCGGAGGAGGGAAAAGCGGACAAGGAAAAAAAAAAAAAGGGAAGACAGATAATGACGTAAAGTGGGAAGAGAGAATGGAAGTTAGAGGGAAAGACAGGAACAGGGAAGAGGACGAAAGTGGAAGAAGGAAACAGGAAAAAAAGAGGAAGGCAAAGAGAGGGAGGAGGGGAAGCACGAAAAGCAAGAGAAGAAGAAAAGAAGGGAGGGGGTAAAAAAAAAAAATAGAGTGAGAAAATAGGAAGAAGAGATGGGAATGAGGATGGAGGTGGGGGAAGAAGGAAGAAAGGAGGAACAAGAGTAGGGAGAGAGAACAGGAAGAGGAGGAGGAAGGAATATGGAGGATAGGGGAAGAGGAATGGCAGGTGGTAGGAAAAGGGATAGGGAGAGAAAGCAAAAAGAGGAAGTGGGGAATATGAAGGGAAACAGGAAAAGAAGAGGAGGGGAAAGAAAGATACAGATCAGACAGCGGATTCTGAAAGGTGTCTGGGTTATGAGAAAATCTGCGAGAACTTTTACGATGTGCATACGATGTTTTGATTAGTGGTATTCTGCTGAGTGTTGTGCAGTCGGCCAAAGAAGTGACGGCAGGGTATCCAGAAGTTTTCGGTCAGCGACAATGTACGCTACATACTCTTCCCTAAATCTTTACAAGGAGAAACCTATTATGTAAAATTGTTACAGAAAACAATAAATAAATGCAAAAGCACCGTTATATTTCAAAATTGTAGGAATCCGTTCGTTAGTTATGATAATTGGAAATCCTAAACGGAACTAATTGCAATTTCAGAACTATCGCTCACGGGTAGTCAGGAATAATTCGCGGGGTTCATATGTACTGTAATATGTTAACTCAATAATTTTTTAGTAGCGTAAGACTACAAAAAATGCGCTTTAATAATCAATTAAAATCAGTTATTAATATTTATGAAATAATTCCCATTACAATACTAAGGAATAATTTTAAATAATTTATTTTTGTTTTTGTTGTCTTCATGGACGACGACAGAAAGCGGAAATGCGGCGTAAGTTAGAAGGCTACTTTAAATGGTTCGATCAACATGCACGGACGGAAACAAACTTTTTCTCAGACATCCAGTTATTACACTGCATTTGGCCAGTTTTTCATTAAGAAAATTCTCTTGAAGTTTTAATATAAGCCAGAGGACTATCAATGAATGAAAAATAAGGAAAACCTCGAAACTTTGCCGAGAGTCGGAGCTCCTTAGATAATGACAAACTTGTGTCATAGCCTAGTATCCTCAGTGTCTATGAAGTGAAATAAAATGCAAGTGTTCATAAACAGGCCACTGAGTTCAACACTTTCAGATCAGGATTTTCAGTTACCAGGACACAGAGGTTTATTTTAAAAGAAGGATACTAGAGATAGAGCAAAAAGTATGTGCTTTTGCATCGCAAGAGTATAAGCTCATGCTTTCGTTCTCTTCATTGCCTAGTGTATGAGAAAAAGGTAAAACCTGTCATATCTCCTTACAGCTTAAAATAATTTTGCATCAGTTAGGAATAAAGTCGCTATAAGCGAGGGGAAGACAAGGAATAAAAAGCAGAATGATATTGCTGCTACCCCAGGTAGGGCATCATCACTAAGATAAACTTCATTGTTGCGGCATCCTCATTGTTGCCGTATCATCAGACACAGCAATTGAAAATAAGGTAGAGTATTGCAGTCACAAGAGTTTTCCTTAACTGGTCTTTGAAACTAGAGCATTCTGTATTTGAAATCCCGGGAAGCAAATACATCATGAAAGGGGGTTACTCTGTGCTCCGTGTGCGGAGTAAGACATTACACATTCGTTCAGATAGGGAGTCGAATATCTGAGTCTTAACTTCTAATATATCACTACCTCATGTTATTCATTTCAGATAATTCTTGGCGTGATATAATATTTATTTTATATGGCGTAATGGAGACACTGAAGTTTTATCATATATTCACCAAGTTTTCATTAACCCGCCCCGTCCCGTCGACGTATGGGCAGAGTTGCAACATTTTGCATTTGCCAGTCCCGGCGATGTACTGGTACGTCGTGCAATTGCAAGGTCCCTAATTTGCACAATTTTCAATTTTCGCGCATGATTTTTCGTACGTATACACGGGACACCTTCCTCTATTCCTCTACAAGATGCCAAGCAGGGACAATGCCTTACACCGCATAACCTCCCCCCTCCCCCCCTCACACCATTGTCTCGGCAATTCACCTGTTACCAGTGACCTAACCAGTAAAGATATTCACGGCCAGAGTGATTCCCCAATCGATGACAATGTGGAGGACAAAGTTTACATAGCATTAGAAGAAGAAACAGTCAGAAATAATGATCAGGTAATGTGGCAAAAAAAGGTCAGGTATGGTGATTAGTTAGTGAGTAAAACAATGCTTATAATGCCTATATTACTGCTTGAAAACCAATATACTCTCATACTACATATAAATTCGTACCAAGTAAATAAATAAATACCGTTTATGAGTTGTGTGAAATAGTTACCCTCCCATAGAACTCGTTTTCTTTGGTGCCAGCATTTTAGAAAACCCAGTCAGGTAAGGAGGAACACCTACCTGGATCGAGTATTTTAAACCTCAGGTGAGCAATTTCTCTATGAATTTTCGATGTTTCTCACCAAAAGCGGAGGTTTTAGCCAAAAAAAAAAAAAAAAAATCGAAAATACCTCGGGATTGGGGGATGTCGGAGGTGCAGAAAACCTCGGGACGTGACGGGTTAAACGTACATCAGTGCAGTGACAGAAGCAATCTGAAACTCTGCCATCACTTCTTGGGGCGACTGTACAGCAGTCTCAAGACCAACACCAGCAAACTGTAGTCTACGCCAGTGCAAGTGTTGGCCAATCAAGGAGTGGAAGGTTTCTCAATTTAAACCTCAGTAACCAATCACAGTACACCAGAATATGACGTCACAGGGATAGCAGACGATGTTTCCACATGGCCAGTCATAATTTCCACGACGGTATTGAATCAATGGAGGACCATCAAAATAATATGTATAGAAGAAGGGCAGCAAACATCTCAGAGGAAGAAAAAAATGGGCTGATTCATAATTTTTTTGACATTGCATCATGTATCACAGAAGAAATATCTGCAGCATGTGATGTGGTGTGTGGGGTGAAGAGAAGACTGAAGGGGGTGCAAGGAAGAGCTTGGTGAAATGAAGAGGTGAGACAGGCTGTGGCACAAAAGAAGAAAGCAAACGATGAATAGATGAGAAATAGGGGCGTGGAAAAAGTTGAAAGGTGGAAGAGAGAGTTATATGTAGAAAGAAAGAGAGAGGTGAAAAGATTAGTATGAGAGAGCAAGAAGAGAGTGGATGAGGAATTTGGAAGGAATTTGAATGTAAAGTGGAGGGACTGTAAGAAAATGTTCTGGAAAGAGGTGAAGAGAGTGAGACAGGGTGGCAGTGAATTTAGCAGGGGAGTGAAATATAAAAATGGGAGATTACTAGTGGAGAAATGAGAAAAAGTGAGCAGATGGAGAGAACATTTTAAGGAATTATTGAACATAAAGAATGAAAGTAATGCAAGTATAAGTGGCTGGGGACTGGCTGGGAGAAGGAGGGAGGTGAGAAGACAGGAAGAAATCAGTAGGATAGGAGTTGTGGAAGCAATGAAAAAAGTCAAATTGGGGAGAGCCCCAGGAAATGATGGAATGTGTGGTGAAATGCTATAGCATGGAGGAGAGATAATGGTATAATGGATGTGGAAGGTGTGCATATTGGCCTGGGAGGAAGGTAGAGTCCCGGAGGATTGGAAGTCAGGTATAACTATTCCCTTGTACAAAGGAAAAGGGGAAAAAGAAGTGTGTGGTAATCATAGGGGCATTTGTCTTCTTAGTGTAATAGGAAAAATGTATGGTAGGATACTTACTGACAAAGTTAGGGAAATAACAGAGGAATTAGTTAAAGAACAGGGAGGCTTTAGGAAGAGAAGAGGTTCTGTAGATCAGATATTCATTCTTAGATCTTTAGTGGAAAAGTTTCTAGAGGAGGGAAAGAAGTTGTATGCAGCCTTCATGGATGTGGTGAAAACATATGACAGGATGGATAGACAAGGATTGTGGAAAGTATCAAGAATATATGGAGTAGATGGGAACTTCCTGAATGCTGTGAAGAGTATGTATGAGGGGCCTAAGGGTGCAGTGCGTGTGGATGGTGAACTGAGTGAATTTTTCTCATTGAAGGTTGGGTTGAAACAGAGATGTGTTATGTCTCCATGGTTGTTCAATCTCTATGGATGAGGTACAAGGTAGGGAAGTAGATGTTGGAGAGGCCCTAGCGAGAGAGAGTAGTGTTTGGAAGCCCACTGTACCATTGTTTGCAGATGATACTGTGTTGTTAAGTGAAAACGAAGGGCAAGGCTTGGTGGATGAGTTTGGAAGAGTGTGTAAGAAACGGAATTTAAGGGTGAATGTAGGGAAGAGTAAAGTGATGGTCTTTGAAAGAAGTGAAGTCAGTGAATGTTCAGTGAGGTTGGATGGTGAGGAAATGGATAATGTGAGTATGTTTAAGTACTTGGGGAGTATGACGAGTAAGGATGGAAGTTTGGAGGGTGAAGTGCTTGAAAGGGTACATCAAGGAAGAAAGGTTGCTGTTCCTTGAAAGCAGCGATAAGAAACAGGGAAGTGAGCATGGAAGTGAAAAAGTTACTACATGACAGTTTTGTGATACCAGCTCTAATGTATGGAAGTGAAGCTTGGACGTTGTTGGAAGGACACAAGTCAAGAGTGAGAGCAGTGGAACTGAGTTATTTAACCCGCCCCGTCCCGACCACTTTCTCACCAATGGTACCCCCCCAATCCCGACCATTTTTGGACCCAAATTTTTTTTGCTAAAACTTTCGCTTTTGGTCAGAAACAATGGTCAGTCACAAAGAAATTGTTCCCCAGGGTCCACAATTGCCCTAAACAGGTATGCCTTGGTCACACCTGGCACCATGTTCTCTGTAGGTGGTCTGAGCCTCTAACGTTTTCTATGGTATTATAAGTCTGGGAAACCAATGAAAGTAAGTAGATATGTATTTATTACAAACATAAAAACATGTGATAAAAGAGTAAATTGGATTTTATACAAAAATAGAGCTGAAATAAGCATTGTACCATCGTGCGAAACGAGCAAAATCGGGCAGACTGGTCACGATGAATCGCAAACATTCCAGAATCATGATACATATCATTTTTTCTACTTCTACAATAACATTATACCATTTTACATTTTATTGAACTGTTTTTACGTATTCATAGGCCTTTCGATAACATTTAGCGTAATGTTAGCGTCTGAGAGACCTTTCCGCGCCATGTCTGACCTGGGTCACTGCTAACAGGTGAGTGACCGAGACAAGGGTGAGCACGGGTCATGCGGGGTCTAGGACGCTGCCTGCCTGGCGGCAGGTAGGGGAGGCTTGGGTACGCGGGCGATTCGAAAATCTCGCACGAATTTTGAAAATTGTGGAAATTATAAACCTTGCAATTGCAGGACGTTGAAGTACGTCAACGGGATTGGCAGTGACATAACGTGAGGACGTGGAAGTACGTTGACGGGACGCCGCGGGTTAAGAGGAGCCTGTGGAGTCACATGGAGAGACAGGCTGAAAAATGAGGATATAAAGAAGCGTTGTGGTGTGGATGTGGATGTGATAGGAAGCGTTAGGAGGAACATGCTGAGGTGCTTTGGTCATGTGGAGAGGATGGAGGGTGAGAGACAGACAAGGAGAGTGTATGTGATGAGGTGGAGGGGGGCAAAGGCCGAGGATGAGATGGAGGGATGGAGTGGAAGGGGGTGTGAGTTGGGAGAAGGGCAGTGAAATGGCGGGGGACAGGGCGACGTGGAGGCGATTTGTCTGTGGCCACCCCGTACGGGATTAAGGCGTCTGGTAATAGATAGATAGATAGAAAGATCATGTATCACCGTATTTTAGATGAGTTTCTTATTTACACTGGTTTGTTTAGTCGAATTTATATGAACATCATATCATGGGGCTGTAATTTGTTTGCAGTAAAGGCTGTATTTGCCAAGAATGCTAGTGTGTAAAATGTTTAATAGTTCTGGTAAACAAATCGGGGCCCTCTCTCTGGGCACCAAAATGTGAAAAATATTTAATGTATACAATTCGGTATCCCTGCCGGGGCACCGCTACGCAAGAATTTTCTGGTAAACAACTCGTAGGTTGTTACTCTTCCCTAAAGTTATCAAAGTAAATCAAACAAGTCTCAGAGTTAGGTGAAACGTAACTTAACCTTAACTCACCTACAATAACTATTTCTCTTCTATCTCACAGCTAATCCCCCCTTGAATTGGCCAATTCGTAAAGGTTACTTAGCTAGTGAAGAGGGAGTGATCGATAACCGATGACGATGGGCTGCTTAGTGTAATTGCTTGAGCAAGCAAGCGTCCTTCTGGTGCGTATATACAACCGTGCTAACCTGAACACGACTAAGAACAGAGTGTTAACTCAACGAGATCTAGGAGCAGAGTTTGGTGTGTGGCAGGATCTACCTCCCTCATAGAATGGTAGGTTGCCAACTATTAATTATTTACAGTACCAAATACAGTTAGATTACATCAGGATATGTACAGGGCAAATCTAACAAATTAATCTTCGTTTTAATTAATCTAAAGTTAGACCAAATATTCCCTTAAACTGTGTAAATATCTCTAATTCCACATCTGCTTAACATGAGAATCTTTCCCTACTCGCCACGTCATCTAACGCGCAGACGCAGTTTAGGTCAGTGGAAAATACCACATAATTACATGTATTTACAATATATAGTTGTCCACGGGGGTTAAATGCAGTAGCATTTAATTTATCAATAACATGAATTATTAAAGAGCACGTAATTTCTGGGTTATTAAAACTGCTTGAACAATTAACAACGGTCTCAATTTTTCCTCTGCCTTTAACCAGGGATAACTATGATAAAAATAGAGAGCGCAACTGCTCTGGAGGAAAATATTTCCCACAGTTTTGGGGCCGGCGGAAAATGATACGCTGTATCATGTAATATGACCCTTAGCCAAGAGTTCCCTCCATAATTCTCGAGAACCCTGTGCTGCGGCCCTTCTAGGTCGCGCCTCTTGACCCGTTGGATCTTCACCATCCTCTGGATCCGGAGTGGCTGCTAACTCAAGGGGTACCAGTTTATCAATAGTTTTTATACTGGTATGTCTCCTGCATTTTATTTTCACGAGTCTCAGTACCCCTTCAGAATTTGGGTGTGTGGAGATCACTTTAGCTAATGGCCACTGGGATCTTGGCTGTTCAGTCTTCACTAAGACCACATCTATGTTAATAACTGATTTGTTGCTGGCAGCCTGAGCTCCATAAAACCTCTCGCGTAGGCTCAAAAGATACTCTTCGCTCCAGTGTCTATTCCAAGTATCCAACACCCTTTTCAGATGTTGATATCCCACCCGCAGATGTTTTCCTAAATCATTATTTTCTATGTTAGGATCATCAACTTCTTCCTGGGTATCCACACAAGGCATCGCATGGAGCTTCCTGCCATATAACATAAGCTGGTGCTAAGGCCTCTAGCGAGTGGCTAGTATCAACTTGATAAGTTAAGGGTCTAATATTAATCCTGGTTTCAATTTCAGTTATTACCGTTCTTAAATCTTCTCTTGTGATCTTAGTTCTATTTAATGTTTTCCTCAGGCAGTTCTTGACAATACCAATCATTCTTTCGATAAATCCATTTTGCCATGGAGCTCTTGGAGCTGTGAACTGCCAAATACAATTTCGGAATCCCAGCGCCGACTTAACCTTTGGGTCGTTCATTATGTTCACCAGTAAGGGTGCTGCTCCAACGAAATTAGTTCCGTTGTCGCTTATTAACTTGCCAGGACAAGACCTTCTAGCGGTAAATCTGCGAAAGACATTGAGGAATGTCTCCGAGCTTAGGTCTTCTGCTAATTCTAGATGGACTGCCATTGTGTAGGCACAAGTAAATAAACAAAGGTAAACTTTATGGGGAGTTTCCTCACCCGTAACAGTTATAGCCCCTGTGTAGTCCACTCCTGTTATATGGAAGGGCCGACTTATGCTCACCCTTTCCTTCGGCAGGGTTGGTGGTCCTGGGTAGTTATAAGGTCACTGCTCATACCTCCTACAAATGATGCAGTTTTTGAGATATTTTTTATTAACCTGTCTACCCTTAGGAATCCAGTACCTTTCCCGAATCTGGGCTAAGGTCTGCGGTACATCTCCATGGAGAGTGGAATCATGGGCTTCTTTTATAATAAGGTGTACAAAGCATCCACTCTTAGGTAATAAAATGGGACGTTTGGTTTGGATGGGCAAGTCAGCCTTTACCAATCGGCCTCGACATCTTATCAGACGTTTTCCGCATAAGAACAAGCCTAACCTCTTCATCAGCTTATTCCCATTTCCAGTGTCTTGGCCTAAAAGTTTATATATTTCCCCATAAGAATTTCTTTGTACTCTTTTCAGCCAGTATTCTAGGGTATCTAATTTCTGATACCCCACCTTCTTATTCAAAAATTCAACAACCAATTTAGTAGTATTTAGAGGTTGTCTTATCGATGAAAATCGGCTGATGTCAATTACTTCTGGCTCAGGTACTACAGGATCCATATTCACTACACTAACCTCGGCAATACTGTACTGTTTCTGTTCAGGCTAATCCTTAGTGAGTAACCATTTAGGACCTTTAAACCACATGTTATCTTTGATCAGTCTCTTTATGGTCGAACATCTTGAGAGCAGATCAGCTGGATTTTGTTTGGAGGACACATGCATGAAATTAAATTTGGAAGACAGCTCTTTAATAGTCTTCACTGTATTACGAACGAAAGGAATTTTACTGTCTTCCTTCCCTATCCAGTAAAGACAAATCTCACTGTCAGTCCATATGTAAATATACTCAAACTGAGTATCAAGAGTAGTTGTTATATACCTGACCAATTTAGTTCCTACTTCTATGGAAGCCAATTCCATTTGAGGTAGGGTTCTTCCTTTAATTGGCGCAACTCTGGCCTTGGACATAATACTCTTACTATCCTCTCCTGCTACGCAATAAGCTACTGCTCCATAGGCCCTTTGAGAAGCATGACAAAATATGTGTAAGTGCGACTTCTCATTACTGTTCATTTCCCTGGGAATACATATGCTTGATGTGGTTTCAAACTCCTTTCTAATCTGTTCCCATTGTTCCATATATGTCTCACCTAATTCAGTGTCCCAGTCTAACTTTTCTCGCCAAGCCTGCTGTACTAAACATTTGCCCCTAATAACTATAGGACTGACCAACCCTAATGGGTCAAATAACTTGGAAACCTGACTTAACAAGGACCTCTTGGTGAGAGTAACATCAGAGAACTTAATTGGTTTCAAACTTATTACATCAGCTGTTGTATCCCAGTTAAGACCTAACACATTTTGAATTTTGGGAATGTCAGAATCTGGATAGTCCTCTGGTACTTTATTCCTCAAAAGCGGTGAATTGGTATTCCAGCTCTGTAACGGCAAATTTGCCTTCCCACATTCGGAATTGGCTACTTCATAAGCCTTCAAAGCTTCCGACTCTGTATCAGCAACACCTTGCAAATTATCCATATAAAAAGCCTGCCCTATTTCTGGACATTTGGCATTTTCAAAATGATGCTTTAAAGTGTTGCAAAGTAGGAAAGGACTAGCACAAGAGCCAAAGAGCACCGATCGGAAACAGTAAGTTTTCAATGGACTATCCTCATTTTGAGGATCATGAGGCCAGAGGAATTTTGTAAATTTCCTATCCTCCCCTCTCAGTCCTATTCTGAGAAAAGCCTTACTAATGTCTGCTGTGTAAGCGTAAGGTTTCTCTCTAAATCTTAGTAACACATTCCCTAACTTCTCTGTTAGTGTAGGTCGAGAGTATAGGCAATCGTTCAAGCTAGCTGATCCCTTGGACGCTTTACTACTACAGTTGAATACCATCCTTATGGGAGTAGTTACTGAATCCATGCTTACATCATGATGTGGTAAGTAGTGTCCTTCTTTGTGGTATTCTACCTCTTCCATAAATTTATTCTTCAATTGATCCTTTATAATATTATCATATAGGGTCAGATGTTCTGGTTTATCTCTAAACTTTCTTAGAAGAGAATTTAACTGAGCTTTAGCTGCTTGGTAATTTGTTGGTAACTCTGAATGGTTTAATTTCCATGGTAATCCTACCCAATACTGTCCATCCTTAAATTCCGCAGACTGATTATACAAATCCAAGGTTATTTTATCTTCAGGGGTTGGTTCCTCAGAGTGTATACCTACACTGTCTAGGTCCCACAGTTTATGTACACGTTCAATATTTTCATCCAACAAGTCATTTATCTGAATAGGTTCTAATTCTGCACCTATTCTAGCTACCATCAATTACTGTGTGGGGGTAACAAAGACTGAGTCTACTAGTTTGGCCTCTCCTTTAACTTGTTTTGGAAAAGGCAACTGACCCATAATAAGGTTACCTCCTGGACTCTTGAACAACTGTACCTTATTCCTTTTGAAAGTCCTATGTAGGAATCTTCCACAGTAATCAGAACCAATTATCATTTTTATGGGACCCACAGTATCCGATTTCACATTCTGTTTAGCCAACTTTATCCCTGAGCTTTGTAGATGATCAGAGGTTTCCGTCAATCCTTTTATGTATATACTTGCCTCCACATTATCAAGCACAGCTGCTGTTATACGGCATTTATATCTGCCTAATTGTATTACAGGTCTAACTAAATCAAAAGACTGAGCTTTCTTAGTTGTTAAGAATCCTGTAATGGCTAGATTTACCTTGCCGATAACTAGTAACTTTAATTTCTCCACAATGTCTGCAGAAATGAAAGTTTTCTGAGCACCCGTACCAAACAGGGTACATACTAATTGGTTTCTATTCTCAAACAATACTTTCACATCTGCTATTGGTACTGCAGCTGGCATTACTAATGGAGCATTCCCTTTTACAATTGTCATATTGACGCTTGCAGGTTTAGGAACCTCAATTTTCATCCTAGGGCATAAAGCACTATGATGATGATCTTTTTTGCATTTAAAGCAAAAGTTTAATTTAGTCTTACAGTCCGCGGCAGTATGTTCGGAGTTCATACAGATTATACAACACCCCAGTTCCTGAAGTTTCCCTACTCTAGAAGCATAATCAGGGTACTGTTGACAAGATGCACTGGAATGTTGCTCACCACAAAAGACACAAACTCTCCTGTCTTTTACCATGGAAGGTTTTACTTCCTTAATATCCTCAGCATGTCTATTCCTTTGCATTAATACTTTATCCTCAGCCTTTAAGGTGCTAAGGAAAGTACCAATTTCTTCTTTAGGCACATACTTAGTCTTCTCTGACTTAACTTTCCCAACCAGTTGGTTAGTGGGTTTTTTCTTTACTTCAGTCTTCTGTTTGACGCCAGTAGTGTTTAATGTTCCTTGCAAATGTTTACAGAGTTGCATCAAGCCTTCCTCAATCTCTTCACAGGAGAAATTATCCTTCTGGTACCTACCATACAAAGCATCCTTGGTTTTCGGTGGTAGCTTTAAAGACACAATTCTTGAAAGCACCCAATCCGATGTCTTAATATCTTCTTAAGTACCTAAGGCTTTTAATTTACAACTTAGTGCAATTCTAAATTTTTGCAGGGAATCAAAATTGTGCCTAGGCGTGGGTAACTCTATTAGAGCCCTCAGTAATTGATTTAAAACTTGCTCCCTGTCTTCGTAATTTTGTCTAAGGATGGTCAAAGCCACCTGATAATTATTTTCTTCTACTAGTAATTCTTTTATCAGTTGATATGATGTTCCTTTGACCTGTCCTAACAAATATGTAAGTTTGGTGACTTTAGGGAGATCTGTTCTATCGTGTACCAATATTTGAACTGGTCCCAGAAGGATTTCCAGTTCTGCTCCCCATCAAACTCCGGAAGCGTTATTTGTGGTAACACAGCTCTACTCTGCTGTGCCACAACTTGTGTTTCCGCGGCAGTGTCAGCTAATTTTGACTCTAGTGTCTTTACTACAGTTAAGTATCCTTCTAATTGGTTTTCAAACTTCGTAGTTTCTGACTCTAAGAGTTCCTTATTCTCAGCCTTTACTATAGCCACTTCTAAAGTTAAGTAACTCTCTTCATACTTATTCCATCGATCTTTCAAGATATTTAGGAGACTATTTATTCTCTCCTTGGACAGAGGTATTTGGTCCAACGACTGGTTACAATCATTTATATATGGCTCTAGTTACCCATCCTGCCTTACTACTAGAAGATCTTTGCAATAAAGAAACAGACATGTTGACGGAGTTCTAATTTAATTATGAATTCTAACCACAAATTTACCTCAACTTAGTAATGATTTGATTATTTTAAATGTTGTAGAGGGTAGTGATTAGGTCCTCATTATGCAAATTATCCCCCCTCCCAATTTCGAAATATTCATTACAGCTCAGCTAATTATTCATTTAATTTTGAGGAGTGTAGGGATTAGGTCTATAATTTCAACCTATCTCCCAGGGTTATCAAACCTCTAGGGTTATATTTCATCCCCACACTCAATTGCCAAAACATCCATTTTCCCCTGAACTCGGTATGTACGTATTCCCACATCATCCACTGCAACCGAACGTGGTAGTAAACTATGTCCAACAAAAGCAACTTTAAACACATTCAGCGCCTCTGCACACATCGGCTCTCCTCACTCGGTCGGGGCACCAAAAACGTGAAAAATGTTTAATAGTTCTGGTAAACAAATCGGGGACCTCTTTCTGGGCACCAAAATGTGAAAAATATTTAATGTATACAATTCGGTATCCCTGCCGGGGCACCGCTACGCAAGAATTTTCTTAAACAACTCGTAGGTCGTTACTCTTCCCTAAAGTTGTCTAAGTAAATCAAACAAGTCTCAGAGTTAGGTGAAACGTAACCTTAACTCACCTACAATAACTATTTCTCTTCTATCTCATAGCTAATCCCCCCTTGAATTGGCCAATTCGTAAAGGTTACTTAGCTAGTGAAGAGGGAGTGATCGATAACCGATGACGATGGGCTGCTTAGTGTAATTGCTTGAGCAAGCAAGCGTCCTTTTGGTGCGTATATACAACCGTGCTAACCTGAACATGACTAGGAACAGAGTGTTAACTCCACGAGATCTAGGAGCAGAGTGTGGTGTGTGGCAGGATCTACCTCCCTCATAGAATGGTAGGTTGCCAACTATTAATTATTTACAGTACCAAATACAGTTAAATTACATCAGGATATGTACAGGGCGAATCTAACAAATTAATCTCAGTTCTAATTAAACTAAAGTTAGACCAAATATTCCCTTAAACTGTGAAAATATCTTTAATTCCACATCTGTTTAACATGAGAATCTTTCCCTACTCGCCACGTCATCTAACGCGCAGACGCAGTGTAGGTCAGTGGCAAATACCACATAATTACATGTATTTACAATGTATAGTTGTCCAACGGGGGTTAAACGCAGTAGCATTTAATTTATCAATAATAAGAATTATTAAAGAGAAAATAATTTCTGGGTTATTAAAACCGCTTGAACAATTAACAACGGTCTCAATTTTTCCTCTGCCTTTAACAAGGGATAACTATGATAAAAATAGAGAGCTCAACTGCTCTGGGGAAAATATTTCCCACTGCTGGTTTTACCACTTATTTAAAAGTACTACTTGCTCCGATATACGAAGTAGTCTATCGGCATCGTCTGCAATGTTCCGCTGCCACTTGTACCTATTATTTTTTGTAGAATCGCAACAGCTGTATGCATTTATGGATTAACTGATGCGTGATTCTTTCTAAGGATTTGAGGAATGTTCGAGTTACATTTATAAAAACAGGAGGCTTACGATGTATAGTTGCGTTCATGATTCCCTGGACACATCTGGAGGCATCTGGCATCCTCTTACTACACAACGTAGTATTAATCTGTGAATGA
>NC_137057.1:26382760-26587760 GCF_032717465.1 Coenobita brevimanus
TATATCATTTATATACACTAAAAACATGATTGGTGCCAGCACTGAACCCTGTGGTACCCCACTAGTCACTTCTTTCCATGATGAGTAGTTTCCTCTTAGTACTGTTCTCATTTCTCTTTTTATGAGAAAGTCTTGCATCCAACAAAACAGTTTGCCTCGAATTCCTCCTTGATGGTACAGTTTCCATAAAAGTCTTTGGTGTGGTACTGTGTCAAAAGCTGTGTGTGTGTGTGTGTGTGTGTGTGTGTGTGTGTGTGAGAGAGAGAGAGAGAGAGAGAGAGAGAGAAGCTTTTTATAAGGAAGTGTGAGAGGAAGAGAGAGGTGAAAAGATTAATAAGAGAGAGTTAGAAGAGAGTGGATGAGGTATTTGGAAGGAACTTGAGTGTAAAATGGAGGGAATGTAAGAAAATTTTCTAGAAAGAGGTAAAGAAAGTTAGACAGGGTACCAAAGAAGTTAGCTGGAGTGAAAGATAAAAATGGTAGATTGCTAGTGGAGAAGGGAGAAATAGTGAGCACATGGAGAGAACACTTTAAGGAATTGTTGAACATAGAGAATGAAAGTAATGCAAGTATAAGTGGTTGGGGAATGGCTGGGAGAAGGAGGGATGTGAGAAGAGAGGAAGAAATCGACATGATGGAAATTGTGGCAGCAACGAAGACAGTTAAAACGGGGAAAGCACCAGGAACTGATGGAGCGTGTGGTGAAATGCTGAAGCATGGGAGGGAGATAGTAGTAGAATGGATGTGGAAGATGTGCAGAGTGGCATGGGAGGAAGGTAGAGTCCTGGAGGATTGGAAGTCAGATATAATTATTCCCATGTACAAAGGATAAGGGGAAAAAGAAGAATGTGGGAATCATAGGGGCATTTGTCTTCTTTTCGTATTAGGAAAAGTATATAGTAGGATTATTGAAAGAGTTACGGAAATAACAGAGGAATTAGTTGGAGAAGAACAGGGAGGCTTTAGGAAAGGAAGAGGTTGTGTAGATCAGATACTCATTCTTGTATCT
This sequence comes from Coenobita brevimanus, assembly GCF_032717465.1. Classification (NCBI taxonomy): domain Eukaryota; kingdom Metazoa; phylum Arthropoda; class Malacostraca; order Decapoda; family Coenobitidae; genus Coenobita; species Coenobita brevimanus. The sequence continues at coordinate 26,383,770 of NC_137057.1, forward strand.
TTAGTGGAAAAGTTTCTAGAGAAGGGAAAGAAGTTGTATGCGGCCTTCATGGATTTGGAGAAAGCTTATGACAGGGTGGATAGACAAGGATTAAGAATATATGAAGTAGATGGGAAGTGTTGAAGGCCGTTAAGATTATGTATGAGGGTGCTACGGCTGCAGTGCGTGTGGATAGTGAACTGAGTGAGTTTTTCTATTAGAAGGTTGGATTGAAACAAGGATGTGTCGTCTCCATGGTTGTTCAATCAGTATATGAATAGGGTCATAAGATACAAGATAGGGCAGTGGATTTTGGAGCTGCCCTAGTGAGAGTTGGCAGTGTTTGGAAACTACCTGTACTGTTGTTTGCAGACAATGCAGACAATACTGTGTTGTTAAGTGAAGATGAAGGGGAGCTACAAGGCTTGGTGGATGAGTTTGGAAGAGTGTGTAAGAAACGTAATCTAAAGGTGAATGTAGGGAAGAGTAAAATTGTGGTCTTCGAAAGAAGTGAAGTCAGTGAATGTACAGAGAGGCTGGATGAGGAGGAAGTGGAAAATGTAAGTGCATTTAAGTATTTGGGTAGTGTGATGGGTAAGGATGGAAGTTCAGGGGTGAAATGCTTGAAAGGGTGCAACAGGGAAGAAAGGTTGCTGGGTACTTGAAAGCAGTGATAAGAAACAGGGAAGTGTGCATGGAAGTGAATGTCTTGAGTTGGCGCGATTAAGTATTTGAATAAACTCGTCACATTAAACTTTGGTGGGAAACCGCGAGTTCTAGTGGAATCCCAATATGTATCACTAAGTCAACCGCCACGTATTCACCCGATCGGGAGTGTTTACTGAACAATTTTTCACTGTTTCATAAGTGATCGTCTTTGTGTGCAACATTAGCACCTCTGCTGAGTGACTTGTTATGGGCATGTTTCCCTCATTCTAGCCGTTAGCAAATGCGGCTCGACACTCACCTCTCTCTCACGATTTGAACTCAGTCAAGATTTGAGCACCGTGGAAGCAGGTTAGCAGTGTGTGTGGCAGCGTCCTTCCTCAGCAACGATGCCCAGTTCCCGCAGCCGCCGTTGTCCAGTTCCTGAATTCCCACCTAGCGTGATTTGGCGAGAGGCTTAGCGTGTGCAGCGTCCTTCCTCAGCAACGACGCCCAGTCATCCGCTTAGTCCACTTTTCTGACCAGTATTTTTTTTTCGTTTTTCCTAGGCTTAAGATTTTAGCTTTTAAGTGAGAAAGTGAGTGCGATCTCCTTATCTTGAATTCGTTTTGAAACATGTAACCTTAATTTATTTCATTGTAATCAATAAATTAAGTTCTTTTTCTTGAGCTTAATGTAATGTAAACTCATGTTTTATTATTCCACATTTAGCTTATTCTAGTTGCAGCTCCTAGTTTGCATAAACGCTTTGCATTATTCACAACTGGTACTTAGGCCAGTCCTTTTTATTAACTTATATCCGTTGTGCCATCTAGGAGTTAATTGCACCAGCAAGAACCTGTTATCATTAATAGCATTAGTCATTGATTGTCAGGGGTGGAGTCACTTTCTCCAGAGGCCAACAGTACTAATAAACAGCACGAGTGAGTCATTAGTCTCTGCTGTGTACTGTTGAGAAAGTTTATAAATTCTCGTCCTTAGAGAATCGGCGAAGTAAGCCGGCATAAAGTAATCATTGCTTGATTTTCACAAGTCAATTCTTTGTCCCTTTTCTCAAGTATTATTGAATAATATTCTATAATATTGTATACTCATGAAAACCCTGTGACAGTGAAAAAGCTACTACATGACAGTATTGTGATACCAACTCTAACGTATGGAAGTGAAGCTTGGAAACTTGTTGGAGGGACAGAAGTCAAAGCAGTGGAAATGAGTTATTTGAGAGGAGCATGTGGAGTCACATGGAAAGGCAGACTGACAAATGAGGAAATGAAGGAGCTTTGTGGTGTGGATGTGTACGTGATAGGAAGCGTTAGGAGAAGCACACTGAGGATGTTTGGGCATGTAGAGAGAATGGAGAGGGAGAGACTGACGAGGTGAGTGTATGTGAGTGAGGCGGAGGAGGGGAGAGGGAGGGGGAGGCCAATGATGAGATGGAGGGATGGAGTGGAGAGATATATGAGAGAGGGGGGTGTGAACTGGGAGGAGGACAGTGAAATGGCGGGGGACAGGGTGACATGGAGGCGATTTGTTTGTGCCACCCCTTACGGGATTAAGGTGTCTGTCAATAGATAGATAGACTGATAAATAGTGAGAGTATGGGAGAGGCGAGGAGAATGGAGGAGAGTTTATGTAATGTAAATATGTTATCAGACGAGTGAAGTTGATGCTTAAGATATGCAGCTGCAATATGAGAGAGAGAGAGAGAGAGAGAGAGAGAGAGAGAGAGAGAGAGAAAATGGGAGAAATGGAGTTCCCCCGAGCTAAGCCCTGTATTGGACTATATAGCCCCGCTAGGGTTACAGGAGGGAGCAACCCCTCCCGGCACGGCAGCCCGGGCGAGGCTTGAACTTGCAATCCCCCGATTACAAGTCCAGCGCGCTACCACTGTGCTACCGCGCCCCCCAGAGAGAGAGAGAGAGAGAGAGAGAGAGAGAGAGAGAGAGAATGGTTCGCTCGATTAGCTGACCATTCACGCAGACATATTCTTATCGAAATCTTATCAAAAGGAGCGTACAAAGTAAAACTTTAAAAACGTGTACGCTTAAATTACATTCTACGTGTTTGCGGGGGACTCGATAGGCGGTCTCTCTCTCTCTCTCTCTCTCTCTCTCTCTCTCTCTCTAAGAAGACGTGGGGAAAATCTGTGTTTCGCTACCCATTCAAGAAAGTATTATTATTTCTCTTAAGGCTAAATTACGTAGGAAGAATTGTAATTTCTATGTGGACTGTGTATTTCTGAAACTATGTAGCATAGTTTCCCTTCCTTTTAGCCTACTTACTTTCCTTCTATTCTTCTTTGTGTCTCTCCCTCCTTTCTTTCTTTCCTTCCTTCTATCCTTCCTTTTTTCTCTCCTACCTTCCTTCCTTCCCTCCTCTCTTTCTTCCTAACATCGTTTCTCCCTCCCTCCCTAGAAGCACACAAGCAGAACAAGCACACGCAGAACAATTTCTCCCCAGTTCAAGCATTTAGCCAATAAAAAAGCAGACATCCCTTTCGCCAAGCCAATTAACCAGACACTCCAGACGTGAGCAATACAATGGTGTCAATATTGGTAGAGTCCAGGAAGGGAAGACATTTTCATTCTCATATCCTGTCCTCTCCTTGCCTCCCCTATCTGTAAACATGATCCCAGTGGAGTGAGGAGGAAACGACGGAGATGGAGGGGGACGAGAAATGAAGAAGGGTTCGAAGGAGTGGGGGTTTGAAAAGGGAGTTCGAAGTAGTCAAGGTTCAAACTAAGTTGGATTGGAAATAGAGTTCAAGATAGAGATACCTGAAATCTGGAGGGTTCGAAGCAGGTAGGATTCGAATCAGGGAGGGTTCGATGCACGACCGGTTGGAACGAGTGAGGGTTCGGGACTGGGAGAGTTCGAAGGTGGGAGTGTTTGAAAATAAGAGGGTTCAAATTAGAGAGAATTAAAAGCCGGGAGAGTTCGAAGTAGGGAGGGTTCGAAGCTGAGAGTGTTTGAAGATGAGAGGGTTCAAATGAGAGAGACTTCGAAGTAGGGAATGTGTGTGAAGGAAGGAGGGTTCGAAGGAAGGAGGGTGCAATGGAAAGAGGGTTCGAAGGAAAAACGGTTCTAAGGAGTAAGGGTTCAAAGGTGGGAAAGCTAGAAGGAAGGAGAAACTTGATGAGAAAAGCCGAAGAAGGATATAATCTAAGGAAGTAGGGGTCATAGGAAAGAATGCTGGGAGTTGGAGTAGAAGGAATTAGGAGTCACAGAGATGTAAGCAGTCGAAGAAGGAAATGGGAGGGGTAGATTTCTCTGTCTGTCTGTCTGCTCTGTCTGTTTGTCTGTCTGTCTGTCTCTGTCTGTCTGTCTGTCTGGGTGGCTGGCCGTCTCTGTCTGTCCGTCTGTCTGTCCCTCTGTCTGTCTGTCTCTGTCAGCCTGTCTGTCTGTCTGTCTGTCTCCCTCTCTCTCTCTCTCTCTCTCTCTCTCTCATATTCTATCCTCTCCCTCATTAGAGGAAAAGGGAGTCAACGGAACAGGCTGAAGAGGGAGGGAGAAGGAATGAGGACTTAAAGGAAGGTGGATTTCAAGGAGGTAGAGATCAATGTAAGGAATGATTGGATAGAGCCGACGCATGTTTTGCATCATGAGCTGACGAAGTAGACGAAAAGGAACATTTTACCCTCGTTTGCTGCAGCTTACAGTCTACACTTCCTTTATCTGTAAACAACCCGTGACCGGAGAGAAATTAATGGAGGAGTAAAAAGGGGTGTTGAGGGTGGGAATCGAGGATGGAGAACTGAATTAGTAGAATCAGGAGTCAAGCACGTGTCAAAGGAGTAAATTATGGGGGACCTTTTTTTATCTTTGTATCAGGTCCCTGCTTCAAATTCCTCCTTGTGTAAAGAAGCTGTAAGTGGAGATAGGAAGGAGTCAGAGGAGGAATTGACGAAGGAAGGAGTCGACGGAAGGAAGAGTCAAAGATGGGAGTGGTTGATGGACTGAGGGATCAAAAATGGGAAGTTGGGTTCAAGGAAGAAGAGGTTAAACGAAGCAGGGGTAGAATGAAGTGTGGGCCGAATAAACTACAAGTCGAATGACTAAGGGGCCGAACCTCTGAAGTGTTGAATGAAGGACAGATCGAACGAGGTAGGAGTCCATTGTGTTAGAAATCAAATGAAGTAGGGGTAAAGAAAGAATCGAGAGAGAGGGATGCAGTTCTATTACATCCTTTCATCTTCTTTCCTGTATGTAAATACACCATGAGTGGAGAGAGTGGGAGGACTGAAGGAAAGGTCAGAGGTGAATTCCACATAACAGTGTTCCCTATGTTTGTTTTCGGAAGTTTAAGACCTTTATTCCTAGAAGGAGGAAGAGGAGGAGGAATAGGAGGAATAGGAGGAGGAGTATGATATGGAACTAATCTAATTTCTTTTTTTGTTCATCCTGTAATACCACTTCTCATAAATAATTATTTTTGAAGGAAGGGAAAATGTATAAAGATTCTACGGTGTTTTATTTATCTTTCAAGGAAAAGAAAAATTACTCTCGCAACATGAAACTGTAAGTATATTTGTGAAGCAGCGTCCAGGTCTTAATGAGCAACTTGAAGAAGTGGGTTATTTTTTGAAAGGAGGGACGCATCTGTGAATGAAGGAAGGCAGTTCTTAGTCGCTGGGTAGATATTCTTAATCATGAAGGTAGAGATATTGGTGTGTGTGTGTGTGTGTGTGTGTGTGTGTGTGTGTGCTAGCACCTCTGCGATCCAGACTTTTACGTGGTCAAAAAGGGGAGAAATCGTCACTAATGACGACCACTGTGTGCTGGAATGGTCGGGAACTCTGGTTGACGGAGACTCTATCCCCTTAGCGGCCTCTTCTGTTGCGTTTATTATTTTTCAAGTGGTCAAGTTTTTTCTTTTTTATGCGATGTAGAAGGAACAAAGGCTATGAGCCCGCAAAACAGTTCCTTCTAAGAAAAAAACAAAACAAAAACAATACAAGAGAGAGCCAAACTCAAGATTTGTTCATTTCGAGATGCCTGGACACACTGCGTTTGAAAGACTGGAGATCATAGGAAATAGGAAATACAGACAGAGGGAGACAGTTCCAGAGTTGACCTGTTGCATAAATGAAGGATTGGGAGTAACGGTTAACGCTTGCATTAGAGAGTTGGACAGAAAAAGGATAAAAGTTTATTGCTAGACGGGTGCTACGCACCCGTCAAAAAGGTGGAGGGATGCAAGCAGACAGTTCAGAGGAGCAATGGCCATAGAAGTAGCGAGAGAAAAGAGATAAAGAGGCATCAGTGCGGGGAAGAGACAGAGGTTGAAGGGAGCCAGTAAGAGGAGCAGAGTTGATGAGACGAAATGCCTTTGACTCCACCCTATTAAAAACAGCTGTATGTGGGACGCCTTCCCACACATGAGAGTTGTACTCCATAAAGGGGCGAATAAATCCCGTGTATAAAGTCAACAACTGTGCAAGGGTAAAAAAGGTCTGGAGTCAGCTTCGCACACCTAATCTCTTGGAAGCAGATTATACCAGAGATGTAATATGATCTTTCCAAGATAAATCCCGAGTGAATGAAACTCCAAGCATGTTCAAGGATGATGCTGGATTGAGCTGGATATTATTAAATTTTAATGGGTACTCCTTTGGAAGATTCTGTCGGGTTGATATGTGTAAAAACTGAGTCTTAAATGCGTTAAAAACACAAGATTATTTTTACCGCAGTTAGAGATAAAACCCAGGTCAGACATTAGGAGTGCCATAGCCTCATACCTTGATTATTGAAGTAACTGCTGGTATGGACGTTGCGGGAACCAAATGGAAAGGTGAAGGGTGGAGTCATCAGCATACAAGTTGATAGGGTTAGATGTACAGCTTAGAAGATCATCGATGAATAAAAGGAAGAGAGGTGGTGATAGGACAGAGCCCTGAGGAACACCAGGGGCATGCCAAAATGACGGGGTCAGTCTCCAACTCGGCCAACCCAAGCCAGACCTTCGCAATTTCCCCAAATGCTCCTGGGTTACACTTTAACAAGCTACTAGATCAAACTCTATACCACCAGTTCTCAAGGGTTATACAAAAATAAAGTTCAAGTGGGAGAAAATGTGTATTAACAAGACAAAAAAAAAAAAAAAAGGTAGAAATATTCCCCTCTACTAGCCTTACAGAATAATCCTGAATCAGTTGGCACGTTATTCGAAAAACATATGGTCCTAATGTCAAATTCCACAAAACTTAGCTCCTTTGTCCCAGGTTCAGTCCAATGTAGTACTTCATATTCGTCCCTCTGAGCTCATAGTTCACTGGTCCGGTCTTCTAATAGTCTTGGCCTTGACTTTCACTCTGGGACCTTGACCTCCACACTGGGACTTTGACTTCCGCACTGGGACCTTGACCTTCACACTGGGACTTTGACTTCCACACTGGGACCTTGACCTCCACACTAGGATTTTGACTTATGCACTGGGACCTTGACTCACTCACTGGGACTGACCTCCATACTTCAATCCGCTAGAATTTAATACGTACAATGAATAACTATTCTCCCTAATGCAAGTAATCCCTTCACATGATCAAGAAAGTCTCATAATAAAGAAACATGAGTTACAACACTCGACATTTCAATTAGAAACAGAATAACACATGGCACCACAGACACATAGGTCTGCTCAAAATAATGCATAATGTAGAGATAACATAGAAAAGCACTATAACAAATAAGCATGAAGAACTAACTCTAACCATGAAAAACATCATTGCATCGATATCATTGTGCCTCACAAAGTAACTACGTGAGCATTAACTCAAACTAACACAGCCCTAATAAGTACTGAACTGCAAAGTCATCCCAACACATTAATAAACAGTTTCAGGGCACCTGATATTTGGCCCACAAAAATCACATTTATCTGAGGCTCAGACAGAACTCTGCAGCTAGCATTCTTGTATCCCTGTTATACGCTAAATAATAATATAAAGTACAGTACACAAATATCTGGGAAATACCTCACTATCCAGCTCCAGGAATACAAGGGAGGTGAGCGGGAACACAGACTCGTTTCTCCAAAGGCTAATAGCGTCACCTCGCGTGATCGTTGCACACTTCCTGGGGAACAACAACACTGATACTAACCCGAGTCTAATTCTCTATTTGTCACTATTATCATTCGTGGAGTATCACTTATTTGCGCTTCAACACACCAAACAACCATATTATCAAATTACTCACAGAATTCCTTGGAAGGGGGGGGGGGATGAGGAGGATGACGACAGTACCGACCACCCATCACATTTCATGGCAGGGGAGCGAGTGAGCATCTCATGGTACGTGTGGTGGGAAAAGGGCGGGGGTATGACGGCTTACGCAATTTAACCCACCGAGTTCCTGCTATTTTTGGCCCAAGTGCCGGCCATTTTTCGATTTTTTTTTTTTTTTGGCTAAAATTATGGATTTTGATGTGGAGACAACTAATTTCGCAATTAAAATGGTCACCGAGGCTCGGAAATGGGTTTTATTAAGTCCTGCTTACTCATGTACAGGTATAACCGCTCTCTCACACTCACCATGTACGTGAGAGAAAGCCGTTTTCTATGTAAGGTATACTCAAGTATTTATGCTGGGAAGATATAGCAATGTTCAGTACACTTTTCTGATCACTTATTACTTCAGCATCTATCACAATTTGCGTGTCTTTCTCACTGTGAATGCATTATCTTACACTTACTTAAAGATAGGTACAACCTGACTTCATAACATACTGTACAGTCCTGGCATTTACAAGAAGATATTTACAACTTTACTTCACTATATAGTCCTTACACTTACAAGAAAATATTTACAACTTGCACTTATATGAAAATATTTACAAAATGCCTTCCCTATGTACAGCACTGGGTGAAGCACACAAGCAGAGTGAGGCAGAGCGAGCGTGAGGGGGGGAGCGATTGCGTGTATGGTCTTGACATCCTGGGGGATGGTAGAGGAACAGTTACCATACATGCCTGCCAATTTTCACCCGCTAATCTTCAAAAATGCAGTCACAGTGATTTTTTTTTTTTTTAACCATTTAAAAACAGCACTGGCACTGGCAGCAGAATTATGTCATACCGTTTTAGAACGGCACTGGCATGTGGCGGGTTAAAATTTTCATTATTATAGACTCGTGATAGACTCACTGTGATGCCTTTCCCCTTTCAATTGATTACCCGAAAAAAATGACATTCCCTGCTTACAATAATTATTCACCGATATTTCTCTCTATTCACTTGCATCGTGCCTTATATCCCTTTGTGCATGCGTTCATTATGCTGGATTACATGACCATAGGCACATAATCCTTCTCACTCGAGTTTTTAAGTTATGAAGAGACTTAATACTAATAGATAACAGTAGGGAAAAAAATGACCTAGCAACTAGGTAACTTAATCTACATTCTAATCACGTTCGCATGGAAACAGCCATACCCTGGCCACACTTTCTCACTAAACCGAACTTTTGGTCATATAAAATGAACCAGATACAACTCATTATCACTTCCGGGCACTACATCGTGTGTGTGTGTGTGTGTGTGTGTGTGTGTGTGTGTAAGGTAAAGAAGTGTAATTAATTTTCTTGAGCCTTTGAGACAACCTACAAAACTGCTTGCATCTGGAATCATCGATCTCTCTCACATGCACCTTTCTCTCTCTCTCTCTCTCTCTCTCTCTCTCTCTCTCTCTCTTTCTCTCTCTCTCTCACACACACACACACACACAGAGGGAGTCATCAGATGTAGATGTCCGACATCGGCGCTCCGTACCAGACCAACACGGCCAGTGGCATTACCTAAATTAGTATCTTTGAATGAGTCAAGCTCTGTACCGGGTTAGACTAAATGATTTTACATTATTAAAAGGAAAAAAAATTATAAATTCAAACAAGACTGGTTCAAACAGAACAAAGAACCACGAGGAAAAAAAAATGCGCTAAGTCAGCTGGGTTTGTTTAGACTACAGCAACACGGGAAAAGTGTACATACTCTGTAAGTACATACTCTGTTCATTTAGTATTACAAAATGGATATATACTTCAGTAAAACAAACTTGGAAAAGAAAAGAGATAAAAGTAAAAAGCAAAATGATGAATTCTACCAAGAACTGGTTGAAATGGAGACTCACATAGACTGGTTGAAGGTGTACACAAACTAGAAATGGCTTTCAAAAAATGAAATTGATGAAATAAAGAAGCAAATCCACTTGCAAAAGGAAGAGATAGAAAAACTAGGAAGGGAGGCCAATAAGAAAGACAAAACCATCAGTGAACTAACAGTGGAATTGAGTACGCTTAGGAAGAAAGTGAGTGAAATGGCAAGTACAGTAGTCAATCACGAGAGTGTTATAGAAGAGTTCAAAAATGACACAGAGACAATTAGGCAAGCAAGCAGTCTTATGGACCAGAGCAGTGACATTGAGGAGAAGATAATACAGGTGAATGAAGCTGTGCAAAGCTACAAAAATGATGTAGAAACCACGTATGCTGAAATGGTGAAAGTAAAGAAAGACTTAGAAACAAGGGTGGAGGAAAAAAGCATTAAAAAGGAAGTGAAAAGAATAATCCAAAACAATCCAATGTTACTCAGAGATTCAGTAGAGATAAACAAATCAATAGTAATCACTGGTATAGAAGAGGAAGAAGTTAAAAACAAGATCACAAGAGACAAAAAAGAGATGGCAAATGTAATGAGCTTACTGAAAGAAGTATCAGAGGAAATCTGTAGTAAAGAGATAGAGGAACACAAAAGGTTAGGGAAATACAAGAAAAGCAAGACAAGACCTCTAAAGGTGACTTTCCAAAGTGTAAACACTGTGGAAGAGATACTAAAAAATGCAAAGAAACTTATGGAAGAAGAGGAGTTCAAAAATGTATGGATAAAAAGATGCCTAACACAAGAGGAACTGGAATTACTGAAAGAGAAAAGGGAGGAAACAAAAACAAAAAATGAGGGAAGATCAGAAGAGGAGAAGAAATTTTTTTACAAAGTAATAGGATTGCAGGTACGAAAGTGGTACACAAACAGGATGGAAGAAAAAGGAGGAAGGTAGTAGAACCATGTCATGACAAGTATATAAACAAGATGATAAAGTTGATGTACTCAAATGTGGATGGAATGGTATCTAAATTACTAAAGATGAATGATTATGTCAGAGAAAATGAACCACAAATAATATGCCTAACTGAAACAAAATTAACACCAAGGATATCCAATGACATACTAAACTTAGAGGAATACAATATCTGGAGAAGAGACAGAAATTTAAAAAAAGGAGGAGGAATTATAATATTAACTAAGAAAAATCTAAAAGTCAAGGAAATAAAACTAGATATACCATCACAAGTAGAACTGGTTGCAGTAGAGATCGACACATCTGAAGGTAAAGTAATTGTAGCCAATTTGTACATGCCACCCAGATCAAACACATGGGAAAGAGACGAATATGAGGACCTGGCAGAGAGTACAATTCAGAGTATAAGATCATTGCTACATAAAATGGAAGAGAAATTGGAAAGAATTATACTAACTGGGGACTTCAATACAAATATAAATTGGAATACTCTAGATATAAATAGCCAAGAAAGCTGTTGGGAACAAAAGCTCCTGGATCTCGTACAAGAGTTTTTCTTAACGCAACATGTGAGGGAAACCACCAGAAAAAGAGGACTTGATGTACCTTCAGTGCTAGATCTAATATTTACTAGGCAAGAAAATGATATTGACAGTTTAATATATCACCCTCCACTCGGCAAAAGCGATCATGCAGTACTAAATTATAATTTCAGGATAGCATATGACATAGTAAACAGCAATGACAGTTACAAAAAGAGCCTAAACTATAAAAAGGGAAATTATCAAGACCCAAAGAAGTATTTCTTAGAAGTTGATTGGGAAAATGAGCTTAGAGGACAAGATTTAAATGCTGGATATAAAAAAAAATTGTGAATTTTATGAAATAGGAGTCCAGAAGTACATCCCACAGCACAAAGAAGCAGATAAGAAAATACAGAAATGGTTCAATACAGAATGTAAAAAAATAAAAAGAAAGAAGAGATTTGTTGTGGAATAGATACAGAAGACACAATAGTGAAAGGGCGTATAATAATTACAAACAGACAAGAAACGACTATACAAGAATAAGGAGGGAAGTCCAAAAACAGTTTGAGGAGGATATAATAAATAAAAGTAGTGATCAACCAAAGCTGTTTTACAGCTACATCAGACGCAAAACCAAAGTAAAAGATATAATACAATCCATTACGGACGAGGGAATCACTTATACACAAGAGAAAGATATTTGTGAAGCACTAAATAAGAATTACCAATTAGTTTTTACAGAAGAAAAAAATTTTGAGAGGGACTATGTGGAACACGCATGTCCACACATACTACCAGATATACAAATAGCAGAAAAAGTAATACAGGAGGAGTTAAGTAGATTAGACAGAGGAAAAGCAAGTGGTCCTGATGGAATTTCATGTTGGGTATTACGAGAATGTGCAAAGTAGTTGAGTAAACCATTATTTTTAATTTTCAAAATATCCTTCAGTTTTCGTTTTTAAAGGCTCCAACATGCTTGCATGTGTCGGCCTTGGTCACCTAATGGCGGCTCTCCATGCTGCACGATCCATTGCAGCCTCCCTGTTCAGTCCCTTAACCCTAAGGTCACACTTAATGACCTCGTCCCATGTCTTTCTCGGTCTACCCCTCATAACCCCACCCCCAATATTAACACTTCTCACCTTCCTCACCCAACTATCATCCCCCATCCTCTCCACATGTCCAAACCACCTCAATCTACCTCTCCTCATCACAACACCAATACACTCCAGTCCCATCCTACCTCTCAACTCTTCCATTGTAAACCCAGCCCCTCCAGGCCTTGGACGCAGGGACGCACTGCACATCCACCTAATCATTGTCATTTCTGTACGTCTGAGCCGGCGAATGTCTTCCTCCTTCACTGCCCAGGTCTCACTGCCATACAGCATTACACTCCTAACACACGCTGCATACAAAGACCCCTTAGCACGTAGGGAGAGCCTCAATGTCAGGAGAGGCAAGAGCTCCCTGAACTTCTTCCAACCACTTCTCACCCTAGCCACAGAGCTAGCTCCAGCCCCACCTCCAGCACACAACATGTCTCCTAAATAACAAAACTCTTCCACACACTCAAGAGATTCACCAGCAAGTTCAATTCTTTCACGTCTGACGATCTCCACCTGCTCACCCCGGCACGCCGTACACATAAAATCAGCATTATCTCGCAGTCTACCTCTGATACCACTACATCTCTTATGCACCCATTTATCACACACACCGCACAAGATGGAATTACTTCCCACGCCCTTGTGGCAAACTGCACATGGCCACTCTCCCTCGTCTTTGACAGTACCGCCAGCAACCCTAGATATCATCACTTTTGTTTTATCTGCATTTACCCTTAAACCCTTTTGCCCCATACCATCTCTCCACTTCCTAAACCTTTCCTCCGCCTCCCTTTCATTCTCTGCAATCAACACCAAATCATCAGCATACAACAACTCCCACGGGAGTCCGTTTCTAAAGTCACGTGAAAGGGCTTCAAGTACCATGATAAACAACATGGGACTCAAGACTGACCCCTGATGCACACCAACATTCACGGAAAACTCATCACTCAAATCTCCATTCACTCTCACCTGGGTGTGAGCACCCACATACATGGCCATAACCACCCTAACCAGCCACTCCTCCAAGCCAAGCTTTCTCATTGCCCACTTCACCACCTCTCTAGGGACTCTGTCAAAGGCCTTTTCCAAATCAACAAAAACAAAATAAAGATCCCTTCTCCTACCAATATATTTTTCCTGAAGCTGTCGAACAATGAATATGGCATCAGTGGTCCCCCTACCTGGCATAAACCCAAACTGCATCTCATCAATATTCACTCTTTCTCTAATCATACCTTCTAAAACTCTCTCCATTACCTTCATTATCTGATCTAAAAGCTTTATACCTCTATAATTCCCCTCTTTCCAGGGCATCACCCTTCCCTTTATACACATTTACAATTACACTCTTCAGCCAATCATCTGGGACAACACACTCATAAAAACTCCTATTTATCAGGTCAGTGACTAAACTCACCCCTATATCGCCTGAGAGCCTTCAACATTTCGGCAGTCAACCCAGACACACCTGCTGCCTTCCCCACCCTCATCCTGCCTATTGCCTCACTCACAGTAGCAGTATCAATCAAAGGCCAAGGGCCAGACACTGGATCTGCTGGCTCCAAACCTTCCCTGTCCCAGTCAAACTCCTCATTCAACAACCGGTTATAATGCTCTCTCCATGCATCTTTAATATCCTCACTGTTCACCACTACCCTTCCTTCATCATTCTTCACACACTGCTCACCTATGATATCCCGATTATCCCTCTTCACCTGACCTGCCACCCTAAATATATTTTTCCTTTCCCCATTATTTAGGTTATCAAGTAATTGTCTCTGTGACTCAGACTTTGCCCTGTATACCTCTCTTCTAGCCCTATGCTTGGCAGCCAAATATTCCTCCTTGCTACCACCCTTCTTCCATTCCCTGAAAAGCCTTCTTTTCTCCTTAATTGCAGCTTCTACACCCTCATCCCACCACCAAGTTACTTTATGTCTTGGTGGTCCTCTTGTCCAGCCGCATGTTACATTAGTAACTCTCAAGAAATTGTTCTTGAGGGCTCTGTACTGTTCATTAACGCCTCTGTCTACAGCTCCCTGTTCAGCCACCACTCTCCTCAACTCGCTATAGAAGGCATCCCTTACTACTTGGTTTTTCAGCTTCCATATTTTCCTCCTAGGTACATAAGTCCTCTTTTTCATCATTTGTTCTTTAAGCACCATATCACAAATCAATAGTTTGTGCTGCTGCACACACTCCTAACTTCCTATAACTTTAACATCCCTCACTAACCTCCTATCGGCCCTCCTAACCAGAAAATAATCTATCTGACTGCTATTTCCCCCAGACTCATACGTAATTAACCTACTGTCTCTTTTCCTAAAATATGTGTTGCACACAATCATGTCCGTTGCCTCCCCAAACTCGAGTATCCTTTCCCCTTCTGCATTCCTTAGACCATATGCACATCCCCCATGCACTCCTTCATAACCTTGGGCTGCTTCACCTACATGACCATTTAATTCCCCTCCCAAAATCACTATCTCATCATCCCGCATACCACCCACTACACGTATTAAATCATCCCAAAATCTATCTTTCTCTGATTCATCCAATCCTGCCTGTGGAGCATATGCCGATATAATCACAGCTATCTTTCTTCCCAACAGAATTTTCACAACCAATATCCTATCGCTTACTCTCAAAACATTCATAACATATTCCACCCATTTCTCCGCAACCATCACACCAACACCTCCATATCCGTCTGTCCTCCCTCTGCCAAAACAACTTATAGCAACAGTCCCTCCCAACAATCTTCCTGGCTGATCCACCCCTGTACCGGACTTCCTGCAAACACGCCACGTCCACCCACCTCCTACTGAATGCCTCAACGACTTCCCCTGCTCTTCCCCTCAAACTTCCCACATCTCCATGAACCCACCCTCATCCCCATGGGTGATTTACTGTCCTCAGGCTTGCTTTGAAACCTTTTTTGTTTTGTCATCTTCAGTATTAATAAATGGGGACAGACACAGCACAGGTCCCACTCACCGCACAATCCCATGTCCAGGCAATGGATCTGGGACCCCTAGCCCACCAGCTTACCAGTGGCTGTGGTAGTGGCCTCGGGGCACCCTGCCAGGACAGCTGCAGGGACACCCTCCAAGTGCGTCTTGGCACTGCAACTATCCCGCCATTATACACCCACTGATAGGGCAGCCTCCTGGGACGCTACTCCCAGGTTCGGGCCCCTCTCTATTGGGCGGAAGTGGCAGCCTGGGAACCGCAATGCCCTGTACCCTCTAGCACAGACCCGAGCCCCATCTCGCCCTGGACCCATGATCTATGCCGGCGGAACCCCCGCCACGCCTCCCCCCAGAAGTCCGCCACTAGGTAGCGGGGGCAAAGTTTTCTGGCCGCATGCCCTTGCTGGCGCCAACCCCTGTAACGTAGTGGGATACGTTGTGTGAAATGTAAAGTGCATGTGGTGTAGTGCATAGATAGTTAGAGAAAATGTTTGGGAGAGTATGCTGGTCTACTCTCCATGTTACTGTCACACTGAAAAGGTCAGCAAAGGGGGATGGTTAGATAGCTAGTGAAACAGGAGCTCCAGCTCTCCCTATCACCAGCATTCCCATTCCCCTCGGGAGTACTACCCTGTTCGGCCCGTGCTTCAGTCAAGGTAAACTACCTGATATTTGGAAAAAAAAAAAAAGAAGAAGCAAATATTGTCCCCTTATTCAAGAAAGGAAATTGACAAAATCCACTCAACTACCGACCAGTATCACTGACCAGTGTTGTAAGCAAGGTATTAGAAAAACTTATAAGAAAAGCTTGGGTAAATCATCTAGAAGAACACAGTATGATAACAGAAAGACAGTTTGGTTTCAGAAAAGGAAAATCATGTGTTACTAATCTGTTGAGCTACTATGACAGAGTAACAAACACAATACAGGAAAGGGAAGGATGGGTGGACAGTATCTATTTAGATTTCAAGAAAGCTTTTGACACAGTACCACACCAAAGACTTTTATGGAAACTGTACCATCAAGGAGGAATTCGAGGCAAACTGTTTTGTTGGATGCAAGACTTTCTCATAAAAAGAGAAATGAGGACAGTACTAAGAGGAAACTACTCATCATGGAAAGAAGTGACTAGTGGAGTACCACAGGGTTCAGTGCTGGCACCAATCATGTTTTTAGTGTACATAAATGATATAAACAGTAACACTGGAAATGAGAGCTATCTGAATATGTTTGCAGATGATGCAAAAATACAAAGGAGAATTACTAACACAGACTCTTGTAAAGAGCTAAAAGAACAATTAAATAAACTTCATGAATGGAGTAGTACATGGCAAATGAAATTCAATGTGGACAAGTGTCATGTAATCAAGTTTGGTAAAAGTGGAAAAAGACCTGATTGGGATTATAAGTTAGGAAATAAAACCCTACACACATCAGAAAGAGAGAAAGACCAAGGTGTGATTATCAATAACAGACTATCTCCGGCTGACCACATCAGCGAGAAGGTACGGAACATGTATACACTGCTTGCAAATATGAGAATAGCATTCACATACATAAATGAAGACATGCTAAGAAGGATAATAACATCATTCATTAGACCAACCCTGGAATATGCATCAGTAGTCTGGAGTCCTCATCTCAAAAAGCATATAGACAAGATTGAAAGTTCAAAAGGCCGCTACAAGATGGATACCAAGCTTAAGGGACCTAAGCTACGAAGAAAGACTAAATAAACTGAATCTACCAACACTACAGGAGAGAAGGAAAAGAGGTGACATGATAATGCTATATAAGTGCGTATCAGGAAAGGAGAAAATAGACATAAATGATTAGTTAACATATGGAGAAGCATCAGCAAGAGGACACTGCAAAAAACTGCATAAGAAGAGAGGTGATAAAGACGTAAGGAAATTCAGTTTCCCAAACAGAGCAATTGATCAATGGAATGCACTACCGAATGAAATAGTGTGTGCCAAAACAATTCACAAATTTAAGGATATGTACGATAAATATGGTTTAAGACACGGGACAGTACGAGCTTGACTCATTCCTGTAAAGATACAATTAGGTAAGAACAATTAGGTAAGAACACACACACACACACACACGCAGTTGTTGTATAGTACATTATCATATGAGAAACTGAGAACAGTGAAAAAAAAAAAAAAAAAAAACGAATACGTCTCTAGTTCAAGGAAGATTAAATTACTTGGGAGTAGGAAGGCCAACTCTGTGCAAAGTGTAAGGAATGGTGTTGAAACAGTTAATTTTCTTTGGTCTTCAATAGAATACTGTTCTCGCTAATGTATATAATACATTTTTTTTTTTTTTTTTACCTAGGAAGGTTGTATGTTTTCCTATAAATAATATCATTAAAAGAGAAGAGCCAAAGCCAGTAGTGAGGAAAGTACAGCTCTAAAATTTCCAGAATAAAAACTAAACAGGAGTCGTATCGAAAGCAAAAATACATATTTTTCAGCATTAATTTGTTTTCTCACGAGAGTCACCAACACACTGTGAGTTCTGGCAGTAAAACACCCAATCATTTTTTTTTTTTTTTTTTCGTTAATTGCCTTGTCCCTTGATGTTGCAAGTTTGGAGGGGTGATCAGTGTAAGGAATGGCAAAAGTGTGTGTGTGTGTGTGTGTGTGTGTGTGTGTGCGTGTGTGAAAATGCATATACGTAATTATGTAAAGTGTATGCATTTAAACCTTTGCGTATGAGTATGTTTACATGCGTGTATGTGTATGTATGTATGTGCTGGCATGCCAGTAAGCGATATAATATTTACTAGGCAATGAATCACCCTCCACATATTCTGGTTTACACTTCAGGGAGACTAATGACCTGCAGTGCGCCAGAGAGCAACGTTTACCCTACTTTTTACAGAGAGAGAGAGAGAGAGAGAGAGAGAGAGAGAGAGAGAGAGAGAAAGAATTGAGGATGCAAAGCAGATTCAAAGGACAATAATAGGAGAACCTGAGAGATACGAACGACGCGAGAAGAGATAGAAAACTCCGAAAAAAAATGTATATCTATCTGTCCGCCTGTCTACTTATCGACCTGTCTAACTGTCTGTCTGTCTACTTATCTGTCTGCCTAATTGTCTGTCTGTCTGTCTTTACATCTGTTTATCTACACAACTATATGTCAGTATGTGTCTGGCTGTTTATGCCTGTCTATTATGTGTATCCATTTCTATGTTCATCTGTAGCAAAAAAAAAAATAAATAAATAAATAAAGTTAAAAGCAAGCAGGTCATGGAAGCAGGAAGTGAAAGTATAAAAGCAGAAAAAAAAAAAAAAAAGCAGGAGAATCGCAGGACAAGGAGAAAATTGTGAGAACAATAACAATAACAATAAATAAGAAGACGAAAAAGAACTGAAGGGAAGAAGAAGAATTATGGAATGAAAAACTGAAGCAAAATAAAGGAAGGAGACTGGGAAGACGATGAAAAAATGGGGGGGGGGGAGCGAGAGAAAGCCAACAAAAACAAAAGAAGCAAGAGATGAAATTTAAGAAAGGAAAAAATATATACATTGCTCGAAAATAGTACGAGAAACAAATGAAAGGCCCATGTAAGATGAAGGAAAAAGGGGAGAAGGAAAAGCGAGGAGATAATAGCAAAAACAAAAGAAAGAAGAAGGAAAAATCAAGGTAAAAATTATCACAAGCTCTGAGAAGGGAATAGAAAAGGAAGAAAGGAAAAAAATATATATGAAGGAGAGAGAGAGAGAGAGAGAGAGAGAGAGAGAGAGAGAGAGAGAGAGAGGGAGAGAGAGTTAGGAAGGAGGAGGATGAAGGTGAGAGAGAGAGGGAAGGTGAGAGGGGAAAGGGAGGGAGAGGAAGAGAGAAGAAAGGCGAAAGTGTCCCGTTTGTTCTCTCTCTCTCTCTCTCTCTCTCTCTCTCTACCTTTCCACACCCACACCTTCACCACACCACAACCACCTGTCCTGTAAAACCAATCATTTCTTTCTCCTCACAACCATCTGTCCTGTAAAGCCAATCATTTCTTTCTCCTCAACTTCTACATCAAGACTTCCTTAAGTCTTTCTTTGGTCCTGTTAACTTCCTTGCGATTTTTCTTTCAAGACGATTTTTTTCCTCTTTAATCTCTATCATCTCCTCTTTTAACTTTTTGAGGCCAATGACATGCATTGCAGTAAATTCATATTATTACAAAATAATTTTTATAATTTTTTTCTATATTAGGATTTAGTCTGGAAGAAATTTAATGGACTGGCTTTGAAGGATGCGTAGCTGCACTTCCTTAGCGATCTGTTCTGCATATTACACGTTAACATTTTTTTTAAATTATTTCTATCGTTTCAATATCGATATAGGTTGTATCAATAACATACAAGAAAACTTTGACGTGTGATATTCAGAATGTAATGCTAAGTGTTCTAGGCTCGGCTTCTCCTCCTAACGCCCAGTGTGCAGCTGCGTTCTCTTCCTAGACCGGAGCTTAGACAAATAAAGGAGAGGCAGGACACAAAAGCTCAAGGCAACAACCTTACATGTGTATTGCTAAATTCTACAGTGGAACGGGCAGATGTCACGAATACAGTTATGCTCAACAATGATAATTCTAAGGCTTAGATATTGGGTGTTAGTATCGCACAGGATACTGTTCAGGACAAGGTCGGGTAAGGTGAATAGCACTTAGGGCAGTGAAGCTAAACACTACTATTTGGGAAAGTCTAGGTTCTGTATACTGGTGGAGTTTGTGGCACTATTTTCACTGCTGGCAGGCTAACTGGTTTGTCTGTTGTTCATTAATTATTAATCTTACACTGGGTCCTCCTTATGATCTTAATGTGGGGCGGAGTCACTATATATGGTAGCTTATTCACTTGAAACAGACCCTTATTTCACTGCCTTGCCATGTTCACTGTTTCACTGTTATCTTATTCCACCTCTCTTTTATATTATTACTGATGCTTTCTCACTGACTTTCCATTTTCTGATAACTCACTGTTCTGCCCTTATTTCACTATGTTGCGGGCACTGTGCTTTCACTGTCACTCACTTTCGGGACTGGGCGTGATGGCGGTCAGGTACAAGGGTGGCGGGAATGGCTCAGCCTCACTACTGACGGGGCCTCCGTCCGCCAGGGGCCTCCGTCTTCAGGGACCACGGGATCATGCATAGGGACGTGCTCTCTCGTCCGGGGCTGCTGGTGGCAAAGGGTCCCGCACTTCCAGGGCTTGTGGCGGGAGTCTGGCCCTCAGGGCTGGGGCTGAACAGCTGCCTGAACCTCTCGCTCAGGTGCCTGACGGAGGACAAAGATCTCCGGCGCCAGGGTGAAGGGATGTCCCGCCCAGGGGTCCTGGGGGGAGTCCGGAGGTCCCAGGGGCTGTGGTCTCCGGCGGTTGGGGACGCCATCAGGAGTGGGCTGTGGCGTCAGCCTCAGTCGGGGTCCATCAGGCGGGTCCTCTCTGAAACTAGCTGTAGTAAGAAAAGCCCAGTGGTAGTTACAGGGCCTCTCCAATACTCCTTCTGGCTGGGATCTCCCTCTGGGTCGTAGGTTAGTGGGCAGGAGTCAGCACCTGATAGAGGACTGGCTACCAGCTGTCTCCTGCTGTAGGGCCCGGCTACTGCCTGTGGCCTTCTAGGGGTGCTGTCATACAGACTTTGTAGTTACTTGTAGTGGAGTTTTATATATATTAGACTTGTGGGCGAGCGGTTGTTATATTTGAGTAGCTTGTAAGTAGTTAATCTTCTTTCCCATTTGTCATGTAGTGACAGGAGAGGTAAAGAATAGTATGGGACTATTTTTATTTGTCTTGGAAATATTAACAAGTCTCTCACACAGAGCGGAGTATAAAGTAGAGTCCCGCTAGCTATCTCTCTGTCTCATTCTCTCTGTCTCTCTTTCAAGTTGCTAAGCCCTTCTCCCTGCGACCTGTCTGTTCTAAGGCCTGTCTCCTTCTTTCTGTCTCGCTGTCACTCCCTCTCTCTCTCTCTCTTGCCCATGTTGCTAAGCCCTTCTCCCCACTACCTGTCTCTTCTATGGCCTGTCTCCTTCTGAGCTCTCTTTCCTAAATTCTGGTGTAGCAGGGGTTGTGTCACGTGTGTTCCTTGTGAGTGGAAAGTTCTAGAAGCCTGTGTGTGAGTATGTGTGTATGTGTGTGTATGGTCACTAGGCGCTGTCATGTGCCTATAAAGCATTCCTTGAGTTAAGAGTGTGTAAGCATGTTTAGCATTGCTCGATTCTCGCAGACACAATACCTTCTCATCATCTGACTCCCTGCTTCTATCTGTCTCTCTATCTATCTATTTATCTATCTGTTTATTATGATTTGTAATTATAATATGGAGTCCTAACATATGCTCGGCCACGCGAAAATGGCGTACCATCGACAGTTAATAGTCCTAACATATTAATACATATTATATACATATTATAATGACCTTATAAGCTAATTAAGTGAAATACATAATATTGTAAAAGTAACATAATTGTATGAATATTGTATACATATAATATTTATAGTTAATAGTGGTTATTCAGTAATATTACATTTTAAACAAGTTGTATACATATTTGAATAAATGCATTAAAAGTAAATTATTTAACCGTAATACAGTATGTACTTGGGTTATTGTAGTGAAATGCATAACTGTGTTGGCCTTATAATTGTAGTTACATTTTGTTAATGCAACTGTTACATAAGTGTCTTGGCCTTATAATTGTAGTTAAAGTTACATAAAAGTTACATCTTGTTAATGCAACTGTTAATTGGCAAAGTGTAACATAATGCAATCGTTTGTTGTTACATAATTGTTACATATCGTTTGTAGGTACATAATTGTAGTTAAAGTTATATAAAAGTTACATCTTATTAATGCAACTGTTAATTGGCAAAGTGTAACATAATGCAATCGTTTGTCGTTACATAATTGTTACATATCGTTTGTAGTTACATAATTGTAGTTAAAGTTACATAAAAGTTACATCTTGTTAATGCAACTGTTACATAAATGGTACATATTGTTTGTAGTTACATAATTGTAGCAAGTGTAACATAATGCAATCATTTGTCGTTACATAATTGTTACATATCGTTTGTAGTTACATAATTGTAGCAAGTGTAACATAATGCAATCGTTTGTCGTTACATAATTATAATATGGAGTTACATAATTGTTATAATTGCAGTCCTGACATATGAATCCGATTATGCTGCGGTCGATGATAGTGATGATGTGTCATGCCACTAGCTCGTGGAGACAACAATCTGCTTTTTTTTGTTTCACTTATAGAAGGAGTTTATGTGATGATGTGCCATGCCACTTGCTTGTGGAGACAACAATTTGCTTTTTTGTTTGTAGTTTATGTGGTATTTTGGCATTTGTAGTAACACTTACACTTATTTTCATTTGTTTGTTATGTGATCTTACTCTATTTCTCTCTTTTTTTCTTTCTTACTTTTTCTTTTTCTTTTTCTTTTTTTTTTCTTTCTTTTTTCTATATGTATTGATTTTCTATAGTTTGTTTTTCTTCGCTTGTGTACGCTTTTTCCATGTTGTTCATGGTTGCATAATTCCTGGCTAATTTCCTTGGGATACTTTTTTAAAGTTTAGTTTATATTGCACAGATATTACTGAAAATGATATTATATAGCCCCATATTTTGTTATTTTATATAAAAAAAAAATATATATATACACTATATACAGTATTAACTATATACACTGAGTTGTTGTTCACTTGTACCTATCGTGAGTAATATGTGTGTCAGCACTGTGTGGAAATCATTGTCTTCACGATTGTGTTGAAGATGTTTACTCTTGCTAACGTCATTTGTGTTGGTCATTTTTTTTTTCTCTAGTTTACCTTGTAACTTAATTTATATGATTCCACTAGGTAGCTTTAATTAATTAATGTTTAATACAGTTCTTTTAATCGCTCGCTGAGGAACTGTGATGGTATATTTTCTTTATCACTTGTAGATGTAATAATGTATAGCTGTATGTATGAAACACGTATTTTATGTAGGTATAAATGGTAACACTCGTTGGTAGTAAATAAATGTTATAATAAATGAATGAATATATACAGTGTAGAATATTTACTGTTGGTGATTATTTAGTGTTTGAGTTATGCAGATAACTGGAGTAAGTATGTGTATTTAAGCTGTAACTATACAGCACGTTTTATATGTTTGTGCAGAAGCTTATTGTCTATCACTGTGTATTGTATAAATGAAGTAACTATGTAACTCACTAATTTTCATCGTGGTGGGAATGGTGTGACTGGTGGTGCAGCTGGTGTGTTGACTGACGTGGCGTCTTTTCAGCAAGCACGCAAGATGACGTCGACTTCCCACACTGGTGGCTGTGGTGAGTGAATGAGTAGCGATGAGTAACTTGAGTGAAGACGAGTAAGATGAGTTGTGAATATGTACTTTACTTGATGTATTCTTGGTCCTTTATTCTTGTGATTTACTCGTTGTAGGATGAAGACTGCCGCTACTTGTAGGTGCGTGTAGATTATACAGACGACTCGTAGAGTTGTTACTTTTAGTTGATTGTAGATGGTTGTAGTTCGTTGGTTCGTCGTAGAAATTGCAAGATCGTATCAATATTTGTTAAACTACTTGCAAGGCGTCGTGTGATCACTTCTAAATCAGCGTGATGATCGTGGAGACGGAGGGGGCTGGTTGGAGAGAATACTGTCAGGAGCTGGTTGTAAGTTGTTGGTTGTGAGAGGTATTTTTTTGTTTTCAATCTTGATATTTTGTAGGAATTCACTGTTGATTCGTAGACGAGGTTCGTAAACGTTCGCCGCTACCAAATGTCATACAAGACTTTGTAGTTACTTGTAGTGGAGTTTTATATATATTAGACTTGTGGGCGAGCAGTTGTTATATTTGAGTAGCTTGTAAGTAGTTAATCTTCTTTCCCATTTGTCATGTAGTAACAGGAGAGGTAAAGAATAGTATGGGACTATTTTTATTTGTCTTGGAAATATTAA
Organism: Coenobita brevimanus; assembly: GCF_032717465.1. Taxonomy (NCBI): domain Eukaryota; kingdom Metazoa; phylum Arthropoda; class Malacostraca; order Decapoda; family Coenobitidae; genus Coenobita; species Coenobita brevimanus. The sequence goes on from NC_137057.1 coordinate 26,408,084, forward strand.
CAAGTCTCTCACACAGAGCGGAGTATAAAGTAGAGTCCCGCTAGCTATCTCTCTGTCTCGCTCTCTCTGTCTCTCTCTCAAGTTGCTAAGCCCTTCTCCCTGCGACCTGTCTGTTCTAAGGCCTGTCTCCTTCATTCTGTCTCGCTGTCACTCCCTGTCTCTCTCTCTCTCTCTTGCCCATGTTGCTAAGCCCTTCTCCCCACTACCTGTCTCTTCTATGGCCTGTCTCCTTCTGAGCTCTCTTTCCTAAATTCTGGTGTAGCAGGGGTTGTGTCACGTGTGTTCCTTGTGAGTGGAAAGTTCTAGAAGCCTGTGTGTGAGTATGTGTGTATGTGTGTGTATGGTCACTAGGCGCTGTCATGTGCCTATAAAGCATTCCTTGGGTTAAGAGTGTGTAAGCATGTTTAGCATTGCTCGATTCTTGCAGACACAATACCTTCTCATCATCTGACTCCCTGCTTCTATCTGTCTCTCTGTCTATCTATTTATCTATCTATTTATTATGATTTGTAATTATAATATGGAGTCCTAACAGTGCGTCTACTGGCTTTTACTAAGGCCTGGCTACTGGCTGTGGCCTGGGGAAGGGAGTGGCTACAGGCCGACTCAAGGGCACCTTCGGAGCGGCTATCGGCCATCTCCTGACGAAGACGGGAGTGGCTACCAGCCATCTCTTGAGGGACACCTTCAGAGCGGCTACCGGCTGTCTCCTCGTAACCTCCAGAGTGACTGCAGGCCATCTCCTGTAGGAGGATCGAGTGGCTACTGGCCATCTCGTTTAGGGCACCTTCAGAGCGGCTTCTGGCCATCTCCTGATGAAGGTGGGAGCAGCTACCGGGCGTCTCCTCGTCACCTCCAGAGCAGCTGCAGGCCGACTCCTGTAGGAGGGTTGAGCAGCTACCAGCCGTCTCAGAGTTGCTGAATGAAGCTAGAGTAATAGCTCCACCCCGTGGTTGTCGGTGGTCGACTCGTCCGGAAGGTAGTCTCGCTTTCCTGCTATGGTGGCGGCGGGGGAGCTCAAGGTCATAAGGGCGTGCGGCCTAGGCGGACTTATGTCCCTGTCGTCCGGAGTCCAGTCGCTCTGTATTTGCTCCTCTGTAGGCTTCTTCTGGGGGTGTTGGGTTGCGCTCTGTGATACTGCACTGCATTTTGCAGAATAAATAACTAGAGAAGTGATGTTATGGGATCTCCAAATGCCACAACGAAAGCAAGTATTTTGTACCATACCAGTTCAGAAAAGTTCTCCCAAACTGAGTAAGTGTGTGGACTCAGCACGAATGAAAGAAAAATGACACACGTAATGGCGGGGTTAACACAGACAACAATATACACTTGGCGACTCGGTGTCTCAAGCAGATTTGTACTGGTCTCACATACGGAGGACGCCTCAAAGGGGTGGGTTCGAATTCTACCAGCTGCCACTGTTTACTGGGTAGATGTTCACAAAATGCTGCCAATTCTCAACTGTCGGGTAACTAATTCTTCTTCATATTTACTGTCTACTTCAACTGCCCTCTGTTTCACCGTTTCTGCCTTGTATCTGTCTTTATGTGTGGTAGTTGTAATAAATCAATGGATAAACAGACAGACAGACAGATAGGTAATAGATAGATAGATAGATAGACATATGTGTGAATATATGAATGGATGTATGTATGTATTTCTGTATGGATCGATAAATATGTATGTATGTATGTATATCACCATGACTATGTTTCTTGACCTCCTTTCTTCCTGCCATCCTCAAACTATTTTGATCACCTTAAGAGAGGCCAGGCAGTGAGATTCTTAAGACAACATGCTCATTGGACTCTGAGGGTCGATCTGTTTGAGTTGGAAATCAGCATTTAAATTAACCCTGGCCTCCTTGATGCCTTGATTAGAGTTATTAATCAGCCATTTTTCGGATTCACCGCCGAAGAGGTTTACAGGGCTATGCAAGGGTGTGTTTGGATTTTTTATTTTTCTTTACTTTTTAATTTTCTAGGACTAAGCGAAATTTTTTTTATCGATATGGGGAGTTGATCAGGAGTGATTTTTTTTTTTTAAATAATATTCTTCCATGATTGTGTTTTTCTAAATTAGAATTAGGAAAACTACATGCTCTTCTGCCTTATAAAAAAAAAAAAAAAGAAAAAAAAAATCCTGAATTTTGTTAGTATTAAGGAAGAATTAATTAAAACTGTGTGTATTTCTTTGCTTCACCTGGGAATAACTAAGTAAAACATCATTTTCTTTTTACTCGGGAAGAAATGAAACAGTACTTAACTCTGTTTAACTCAGTAATACATGAAAAGGTTTTCTGTTTTACTCAGGAATAGGAAAGTAAACCTCGTAGTTCTGGTATAAATAAGACGACAACTTTGCTTATCACTGTTTATATACTACATACAGTAGATATACCAAGAAAAATAATATGTAGAAAGTTGCGATGTTCAGGAAAATGTGTTGATCTATATACTGTAGTAATAATACTAATACTAGTGTTACTAATACTAATACTGATACTAATATAATTAATAATAATAACGGACACCTACCTCATAACTAAGGTTCACTGAATATCGTGCAACCTCAACTTTTTCGGGTTGTAGTAGTGACCCAGTTCCGTCAGATGAAAAAATGAAAAAAAAAAAAAAAAAATCCATTCTGATCTGTCGGAATTTTCTGAGAGCGTGGGAACGGTTGATGGTCTATGTGGATGAAGGAGAGAGAGAGAGAGAGAGAGAGAGAGAGAGAGAGAGAGAGAGAGAATTATAAGCACTAAACAGAAAATCTCCTTATCTCTCTTGTCTTCTCACATTTTTATCCTTTCCTCAAATTCTGATCATCTCTCCTCAACTTCCTCTAACCCCTCCACAGCTGTTCCACTGCTTCCTCTTATTATATAATTCTCTTCTTCTTTCTTTTTCTCCTATAGCATCTCTTCTATTACATGTTTCTTTTCCAATTTCCAAGTTCTCTTTATCTTACCACTGTCCTTGCATTTATTTTACTGTATATATATATATATATATATATATATATATATATATATATATATATATATATATATATATATATATATATATATATATATATATATATATATTATTAATTCTCTTTCCATTTTTTCTATTCCCGTGTCTTTTCACTTTATCTTTCCCTTCCATTTGATTTACTGTTTTATCTATTTCAGCTTTCCATCATTCTTCTTTTCTTTCCTTCTGTCTCAACCTCCGTCTCGCCGTCTCGTTCTCTCTTCTTGTTAATAATGTTCTCATATTTCTCTCTTCATCTTCGTCTCCTCTGTTGTCTTTTATATTTCCCATCCCTTCCCTTCCCTTTTCTTCTCGTTGCTTTCCTTTCCTCTCCTTATCATCTTTTTATTAATCTATTTCTCCTCTTCTTCCTTTTCTTCTTCTTCTTCTCCTCGATAGACACGCATTAAAGCAGCGCTCCGCATATCCACGTGTTTCAACAACAATCTATCTATCTATCTATTGCCAGACGCCTCAATCCCGTTTGGGGTGGCCACAAACAAATCGCCTCCAAGTCGCCCTGTCCCCCGCCATTTCACTGCCCTGCTCCCAACTCACACCCCCCTCTCTCATATACCTCTCCACCCCATCCCTCCATCTCATCCTCGGCCTCCCCCTCCCTCTCTCCCCCTCCACCTCACTCATATACACTCTCTTCGTCAGTCTTTCATCCTCCATCCTCTCCACATGGCCAAACCACCTCAGTGTATTCCTCATAACGCTTCCTATCACATCCACATCCACACCACAACGTTCCTTTATATCCTCATTCGTCAGCCTGTCTCTCCACGTGACTCCACAGGCTCCTCTTAAATAACTCATTTCCACTGCTCTCACTCTTGACTTGTGTCCTTCCAACAATGTCCAAGCTTCACTTCCGTACGTTAGAGTTGGTATCACAATACTGTCATGTAGTAACTTTTTCACTTCCATGCTCACTTCCCTGTTTCTTATCACTGCTTTCAAGGAACCAGCAACCTTTCTTCTCTGCTGTACCCTTTCAAGCACTTCACCCTCCAAACCTCCATCCTTACTCATCACACTACCCAAATACTTAAACGTACTCACATTTTCCAATTCCTCACCATCCAACCTCGCTGTACATTCACTAACTTCACCTCTCTCAAAGACCATCACTTTACTCTTCCCTACATTCACCTTTAGGTTCCGTTTCTTACACACTCTCCCAAACTCATCCACCAAGCCTTGCAGCTCCCCTTCGTCTTCACTCAACAACACAGTATCATCTGCAAACAACAGTACAGGGAGTTTCCAAACACTATCCTCTCTCACCAGGGCCACTCCAACATCCACTACCCTACCTTGTACCTCTTTTATTACCCCATCCATGTACAGATTGAACAACCATGGAGACATGACGCATCCCTGTTTCAAACCAACTTTCAAAGAGAAAAATTCACTTAGTTCACCATCCACACGCACTGCAGCCTTCGCACCATCGTACATACTCTTCACAGCATTCAACAACTTCCCATCTATTCCATATATTCTTAACACTTTCCACAATTCTTGTCTATCCACCCTGTCATATGCTTTCTCCAAATCCATGAAAGCCTCATACAACTTCTTTCCCTTCTCTAGAAACTTTTCCACTAAAGATCTAAGAATGAATATCTGATCTACACAACCTCTTCCCTTCCTAAAGCCTCCCTGTTCTTCTCCAACAAATTTCTCTGTTCTTTCTCTAACTCTGTCTATAAGTATCCTACCATACACTTTTCCTATTATACTAAGAAGACAAATGCCCCTATGATTACTACACACTTCTTTTTCCCCTTTTCCTTTGTACAAGGGAATAATTATACCTGACTTCCAATCCTCCGGGACTCTACCTTCCTCCCAGGCCAATCTGCACATCTTCCACATCCATTCTACTACTATCTCTCCCCCATGCTTCAGCATTTCACCACACACTTCAACAACAAGCTTGAGTGAAAATCGGTGTGAAATTGAACAGATCAGTGTATAAGAGTCGTAGGCATATTTCCCCCGTGTAAAGTATTTAAATAGATTTCATGTAAAAGTTTTAAAGCGGGTTAAAGGTGTAAAGCGTTCGCGTGTTTCTTTGATTACATATTTCCCCACCCTCCACATCGTATTCCTGCCCTTTCCCGTCGTTATTTCTGGTCTCAGACATATTATAGCTTATTTTCCCGCAGATCAAGGTCAGTTAGAACGATATCTAACAAACAGATTATCTTTTCTCGCTAGTAAATGGTGTAGTGAACTGAGAGTGTATTTACCTACCAACTCTCTTTGTTTTTGTTCCCACTATCGGCCTTGTACGTCTTACTTTAAAGTCTAACGTAACAAATACTAACTAAGTTGTTTGCTAGTTTAGTGCAAGTGAATAGCATTGTCTTCTGTATAGAGTAACAACTGTGTGATTGATGTTACACCAGTGAAATAGTTTTTGCACTACAAACCGTTGTTCACTGAGTGAAGCTAGGTGTTTATTTTGATTTCTCCCCAACATTCCATTGTTATTTTCTTTTTTCCTTTTTTCTCCCAGTGAATCAGTTTATGGTGTACTTCCACAATACATGGTAAGCTAGATCATACCATAGGAAGTAGATTTTCTTTTCATTTTACACAGTTCATGGTACAGTAAGTTAGGTTGTACCATAGGAAGCAGATTTTCTACTCTTTTTACACTGGTAAAAGAATTCATGTAGGTTGGCTTGTGCTATAGCAGGTGGATTTTCTTTTCTTTTTATACTGTTAAAGGAAGATAGTATATAAAAAGTAAGTGAATCTCCCTAGAAATTCAATATTTCATTTATAGAGTACATTGTCCATTTTTAACAACATCCCTTAACCAGTTGTATATTATTTTTATTTTCAATTGTTCACTGAGAGAAGCTAGGTTTTTATTTTGATTTTTTCCCAAACATTCCATTGTTATTTTTTTTTTTTCTTTTTTCTCCAGTGAATCAGTGTATGGTGTATTTCCACAATTCATGGTAAGCTAGATCATACCATAGCAAGTAGATTCCCTTTTCATTTTACACAGTTCATGGTAAGGTAGGTTGTACCATAGCAAGCAGATTTTATGTTCTTTTTACACTGGTAAAAGAATTCATGTAGGTTGGATTGTGCCACAGCAGGTAGATTTTTATACTGGTAAAGGAAGATAATATATAAAAAGTAAGTGAATCTCCCTAGAAATTCAATATCTCATATATAGAGTAAATTGACCATTTGTAACAACATCCATTAACCAGTTGTATATTATTTTTTATTTGTGTGGGATTGTGGAAATATTGCTGCAAAATGCCATCTAACCTGAAGGTCTGCCAGGAGTGTACTGGTCGCTTTGTGGCTCAGTATTTTTTTAATTACTTTTCGACGCCTGTGTGCAAACTATGCATCTTGAGAAAAGATCTAGAAAATGGTTTAGCTGAATCGCAGAGAAATTACAGGGAACTCAAGGCAGACTTTGAGACACTGAAAGAGTTTGTAGTGGCAAATGTAGGAGTCAGCAACAGCACTCGAGAGGGAAGAAGCTTACAAACTGAGCTCGTACAAGCCCCCGCCCATCAGGCAGTCACAAATAATAGTGTATCAGTATCTTCCTCACCCAGCGATTCAGTACGTTCCTCGCCAAGCGAAGTCCCCTTTACTATGGTAAGAAATGGCGCAAAACCCGGAAAAGATACGAGGAAGCAGCTTCCCATAACTACGTATAATCGCTACCAGATCCTTGCCGAAGTGGTTAATGAGACAGAAGAAACAAGGCTTATTGGGGACTCTATTGTACGCAGTCAGCTGGAGGAATTTTGTGGACGCGTCCCCATCAGCAGAAAGAGGTACTGTTTTCCAGGAGGTGGACTATGTGATATCACAGAAGCCTGCAATGAGGTCATAAAAGACGCAAATGATCAAACTCTATACGTTATCCATGTTGGTACAAATGATCTGAAGCGCAATAGATCAGAGGAATTGCTAGCAAAGTATCATGAAATGATCAAACGATTCAAAACTAAGTCCACTAATGTGATAATATCTGGTATACTCCCAAGGATCAAGGAAGAAAATAGTTTCTATGATAAGGCCTTCAGCACAAATAACCGGCTCAAATCTCTCTGCACGCAAGAGGGAGTCGACTTTGTCAATCTGTGGGACCAGTTTTATGGGCAACATACTCTATTCCAGAAAGATGGTCTCCATTTGAACTCAGTAGGAGCGGCACGGCTAGGTAGACTTCTACACGATAAAGTCGCCCTCTTCAGATCAAAAAACGCGGCACGTCCAGGAACAGTAACCTTAACGTAAATACCCACAAAGTCAGATCACCAACTGTTCGGAACAGAATTAGAGTCTGCTATGCTAACGCACGTAGTCTACGTAACAAGTTTGAGGATTTAGAATCTCTAATTTACCTAGAAAATTATGACATCATTGGCATCACAGAGTCCTGGATTAACACATCTGACCATGACTTTCTAGCGGAATACTCACTAACAGGGTACAATTTTTTCAGCTGTGAGCGACCACATCGAGCTGGTGGCGGTGTTTTACTATATATGAAAACTAGTCTCCATCCCCTTGTGCTATCCAAACCCAGTATTACCCACATAGATGCCAGTTATGTTCAGCTAAGTATTAATTCACACAAAATAAATATATGTCTCATCTATCGTCCTCCAGCACAGTCAACTGAGACAGACGAAAAACTTTATGATCAAATTGCGGAAATTTGTTGTCAAGAGGATAGCATAATTTTTGGAGACTTTAATCTACCGGTAACAAAGTGGGGTGAACCACTGACGGCACACTCAGGACAAGAGCTTTATACGAATCTTCAAGAAAACGCCCTTTCCCAACACATAGAATACCCAACGAGAGGAAACAATATCCTAGACATCATCTTGACTACAAATGATAACCTAGTCAACAACGTTGAAATAGGACCTGAGTTTAGTTCCAGTGACCATCGAACTATACAGTTTAATATTACTACTGTAAAAGTAAAAGAAACGGAGAGCAAAGAAAAGGTCCCAGATTATGGTAGAGCTAATTTCAACAGGCTCAGAGCGCTACTTGCAACAGCAGATTGGAATCAAATGTCTGAAACCGATGACATAAACCAAGCATGGGAAATATTCACCGAAAAATTTAATGAAGTGGTAAAGTCATGTGTGCCACTACATAACAGACGTGCAGCTGGAAATAGTAAACCAAAGTGGTGGTCCAGTGAAATAAAAAGTAACTTAATAGCCAAAAAACAGGCATACCATAAATATAAAGCTACACAAAATAATGATGATAAATTACAGTACGATAATCTACGCCGCATATCGAAAAGACTTATTAAACAAAGCAAAAGAGCACTGGAGATCCACATTGCTAATACGTGCAAATCAAATCCTAAAGAATTTTACAGTTACATTAGAAAGAAAAAGGTTATGACTACATCAATAGGTCCTCTAGAAACAAACAATGGCAAACACACTGAAAATGAGGTCGAAATGGCAAACATTCTTAACGATTACTTTGCGTCTGTTTTTACAGTAGAAAACACCACCAGAAACCTACTGTTACCCACAAACCAAGCAAATAGCACAGTCCTTAGTAACTATGCTATCCATAATAACGATATCCTTTCAGCCATAAATAGTATGGACATAAACAAAACCCCTGGCCCCGATAAAATATCACCGAGAATTCTCAAAGAAGCAAAACATGAGTTACTGCTGCCACTCTGTCTTATTCAATAAATCATTAAGTACTGGGAAAGTTCCACGCGAATGGAAACTATCAAATGTAACACCAATTTTCAAAAAAGGAAATGAGTCGCACCCAGGAAATTACAGACCTATCAGCTTAACATCAGTAGTGTGCAAGTTAATGGAAAAAATCATAAGAGATAAAATAGTTAATTATCTAGAAGAAAATAATATAATTAAAGACTCGCAACATGGATTCAGACATCGTCGCTCATGCTTAACTAACTTACTGGACTTCTTCCATGATGTTTACAAATCATATGATGACTCAAGAGCAGTAGATATAATTTACCTCGACTTTCAGAAAGCATTTGACACTGTCCCTCACAAGCGTCTCATGAGAAAAATAGAAGCACATGGAATAAAAGGAAAGATGCAAAAATGGTTACAAGACTGGCTGTCAGACCGAAAACAGCGAGTTGTGATAAACGGAAAGGAATCCAAATGGCGTAATGTGATCAGCGGCGTTCCCCAAGGCTCAGTACTTGGACCAATACTTTTTATTATCCATATAAATGACATTGATGAGGGTCTAAATTGTAAAGTATCCAAATTTGCACATTGATGAGGGTCTAAATTGTAAAGTATCCAAATTTGCAGATGATACTAAAATAACCAGTAAAGTCACTTCAAAATTACAGTGGCAGCAGTTACAAAATGACCTTAATACTTTAGCAAGCTGGGCAGAAAAATGGCAAATGAAATTTAACACAGAAAAATGTAAAGTACTTCATATTGGAAGTAACAATGTCCATGCAAATTACAAAATGAACAATATTCAGTTATCAAGTACAGACAGTGAAAAGGATCTTGGTGTGATAATATCAAATGACCTAAAACCAAGCAAGCAGTGTACCGATGCACTTAAAATTGCAAACAAGCTAGTGGGTTTTATTGGAAGAACTTTCGAGTTTAAATCGGAAAAAGTCATACTTGCCTTGTACAACTCGCTAGTGCGCCCCCATCTTGAGTATTGTGTGCAATTCTGGTCTCCGTACTACAGAAAGGACATTGAAAAATTAGAGAAAATTCAGCGAAGAATCACAAAAATGATACCACGACTTAGAAACAAGCCATATGAGGAACGCCTTGAAGAACTTAAATTATTTAGCCTAACAAAGCGCAGGTTAAGAGGGGACCTTATTGAAGTTTTCAAAATCATGAAGGGATATGACATCTTAGACATGAATAAATATTTTGATATAGACCGGTCGAGTCAAACCAGAAGTAATGGCTGCAAAATCATGGGAAAGCGATTCCAATCCCACGAAGCAAAATACTTCTTCTTTAACAGAGTTGTAAATATCTGGAACAGATTACCCTCAGATACCGTGAACAGTATCTCAATTGAGACATTCAAAAACAAATTAGACAAGTATTTGCACGAAAATCCTCAGCTGACTCTTTTTCTGTCCGAATAACTTGCTTTTATAGCTACGGTGCATGTAAGTTCATGCCCCTTTAGTCTACAAGACACCCCGTAAACAATGTACCCGTACATAGTGTTGCGTCACGATATTATACTTTTTCAATTTATTCGGTGCAAACAAAGCAATATAAGCACAGATTAGGATCTGCACAGATAACCCTGAGTTAACGGTCACTACTCTTACTTTCGACCTGTGATGGGCTGTGGATCACTGAGGGTCCATGTTAGTCAAGTGACCACCATCGGGATTTTTTTAATGTACCAGGGGTCACTGCTTCAGGATGAAACTTGTGTACTTGTCCCATATGGGAGAGTTCCCTGTCTCAGTGGAGTGAACGGAGCTAGGGCCTGATTGACTGCTGCCTACCTTAAAAGCGCCAGGCAAGGCTACCGCACCACCCCTAAACATCCACACTGTGCAGTCCCCTCGTGTCTACAGGACACCCCGTAAACTTAACATAGCGTCACGTCACGTCATTATACGTTTTTCAATTTACCCAAAGCAAATGAGGTAGTATACAGTAAGCACAGATTAGGATCTGCACAGATAACCCTGAGTTAACGGTCACTACTCTTACTTTCGACCTGTGATGGGATGTGGATCACTGAGGGTCCCTGTTAGTGAAGTGACCACCATCGGGATTTTTTTAATGTACCAGGGGTCACTGCCTCAGGATGAAACTTGTGTACTGTCCCATATGGGAGAGCTTGTCTCAGTGGAGTGAACGGAGCTATTGCCTGATTGACTGCTGCCTACCTAAAAAGAGCCAGGGAAGGTTGCCGCACCACCCCTAAACATCCACTCTGTGCATTGCACATCCACACTGTGCACTGTGCAGTCCCCTTTTATCTAAGACACCCATCCCATATACTTTTCACTCTCCCCAGTGCAAAGAAAGCAATATAAGCACAGATTAAGATCTGCACAGATAACCCTGAGTTAACGGTCACTACTCTTACTTTCGACCTGTAATGGGCTGTGGATCACTGAGGGTCCCTGTTAGTCAAGTGACCACCATCGGGATTTTTTTTTAATGTACCAGGGGTCAATGCTTCAGGATGAAACTTGTGTACTTGTCACACATGGGAGAGTTCCTTGTCTCAGTGGAGCAAACGGAGCTAGGGCCTGATTGACTGCTGCCTACCTTAAAAGCGCCAGGCAAGGCTGCCGCACCATCCCTAAACATCCACACTGTTCAGTGTGTAGCTTCCACGTTATGTCCACAGACTTCCCATTAACTCAATGTAACCGGTTTATAATGTCATGCCGTAACTATTATTTTATTTGTTTACTTTCTCTTTTAGGTTACTCTATCGGGTAGCTTATAGATAAAGTATTATAGAATGTGACTTTTCCTTTCCAGTGTTTCCTATAAAATTTCCATGTCAGTTTTTCCATGCTGCATGATGGTTTTTCTCACTTTTTCCTGGAGGGTTTGGTGGTGGGGGGAGCCTTCTTGCTTTACTATCCTTATCCTTCAACATGTAGAGTTAGATCTTGTAGTCATAGTTTTCTCTAACAAGCAGCCTCGAAAGGACCATAAGGTCTGTTGCTGTTTGCTTTCCTGTGTAATCCTGTGTAATCCTCTTCCTTTTCCTCCTCGTCTTTTTTTTTTTCCCCGATTCCTTTCCCCCTCACTTTTATTCACCCATTCATTTCTCCTTTTCCTTTTTCCTTTTCACCTTCCTTTTCATTCTTTTCATTCTTTATCTCCCCTCCTTCTCCCGCACTCTTTTGTTCTTTCATATTCTCTTCGATTCCTTTCCTCCTCACCTTCTTTTTTCCATTCTTTCATCCCATTTTTTTTTACCTTTGTCTTCCATTCACCATTATCCTTTTCCTCCTCCTCCACGTTACCCAGCTGCAACTCACCTCCGCAAAATCTTAAACGTTAGGAGTAAACCATTCTCTCCTTCTCTCTCTCTCTCTCTCTCTCTCTCTCTCTCTCTTCTTCTTCTTCTTCTTCTTTTTCTTCTCTTCTCCCTTTCCCCACCGCTCATTCCTCTTCATTCTCTTCCTCTCTTTCTCCTCTCCTCCTTCTCCCTGTTCCTGTTCTTCTCTCCTCGTCACTCAGCTGACACTCGCTTCTTTAAACAACTTATGACAATGAGTAAAAATTTGCCCATCCCGTTCAGTCACGCTGGGTTGGCCTGCTGGTTATGGGTATGCAGCTGGAGAGGTGAAGAAGAAGAGGAACAAGAACAAGAACAAGAACAAGAAGAAGAGCAAGAGGAAGAAGAAGAAGAAGAAGAAGAAGAAGAAGAAGAGAGAGAGAGAGAGAGAGAGAGAGAGAGAGAGAGAGAGAGAGAGAGAGAGGCAGAGCGGAGAATATGAGAGTACGTAAGCTAGGGAAGGACACGAGGAGGAGCGGGGAAAAACTTTCCTAAAAAAAAAAAAAATCGTTACCCTCCTCCTCGTCATCAACATCAGTCATCATCGTCATCATCATGCTTATCGGCATCGTCATCATCATCATCCCAACCCTAGTCTCACTGCTAAAAGACATGATTATTTTCTAAAAAACTGAAAAATAAAAGAACATTAGAATTATCACCAATATCTCCAACGACAGTGGGCTACTTTCTCATGAATGCTTGTAACACAGAATATGTTGGAAGACGTTATGTCATAAAACTGTATTCCATCAGAGCTTATATTTCTGCAGTGTAAAACACACACACACACACACACACACACACACACACACACACACACACACATACACACACACACACACACACACACACTATATGCTCTCTCTCTCTTTCTCTCTCTCTCTCTCTAATATAACGTACGACTGTGGCTTTTATGGCTTTTTATAAGTGTCTCAGAAATGGTCACCAAAATCATTTATTTTTACATTTCCCGTTCGTTTTCTTATGCCCCACCCCACTCTGTCTGTCTGTCTGTCTGTCTGTCTGTCTCTCTCTCTCTCTCTCTCTCTCTCTCTCTCTCTCTCATGCGCATTATATCAATATTTTGAGTTTTTCATCTTTCCTTCCATATATTTTGATTTTTTTTTCTCTTATTTCTATTCTCCTAATTTACTCTCTGTTTCTTGTCTTCTTACTCATATCACCTTAATATCTGGGTTCTTCATCTATTACATTCTTGCCTTGATTTTTTTTTCTCCTTCAGAATCCTTCATTTTATAGTTCATCTGTTTCTTTTCCTCTCTTGCAATATCAGCGTTTTTTTTTTTTTTATCCTTTAAATCCTTCGATTTTTCTTTTTCCCTTTTTTTTTTTTTTTTTTTTTTTTTTTTGCATCGTATTATTTCACATACTTTATCCTAATCCACTATATCGTCATCTTTTTCATACTCCTCTTGCCATCCTTTTCTCACATTCTTTTTCTTCGTGTTTTCTTATCGATCCTTCTTTATTCTCATCACTATTAGTGTTTCTTAGATTCCTTCAGTTCCTCATACTGAATGATCTTCCTCCTTTCCATTCATTAGCTTTCTTTTCCTTTTTTTTTTTTTTTTTTTCACAGCTACTACATATTTTTCTTCTCTCATGTCAACATTTTTTTTCCAATCGTGCTTTTCCTCAGTATTCATTTATTGTCAGTTCTGTCTCGCCAGTTTTATTTTTTCCTTTCCGTCTCCTGCTTGGCATTTCCTATCCCTCACATTTCCATCTAAATATTTTTCTTTCGTGTTAACTCCCCACCTTATGTCTTCTAATGTGTGTGTGTGTGTGTGTGTGTGTGTGTGTGTGTGTGTGTGTGTGTGTGTGTGTGTGTGTGTTTTTCAGTGCTTGTTTCTAAGAATTTATTCAGCTTGTGAGAGATTTTTCGCGCTTTATTGTTGGATATACTGCCATTTGCTTAAGCATGAAATCGCAGGGAAATGCAAACCCACATATTATTTTTTATAATTTTTCGGAACACCTGACGTTTTAGATCGCGAAGTGAACTGCAAATCCATATATACTTTATTGTAATTTTTGGAGCACCTGTGGTTATTAGTTATGGTCAGCCTGCATCCCATATTATTAAGTGCAGTCAGCAGCGACACAGGACGGCTCCATATGTACCATCTCACTTGCTTCAGAAATTGTCGTGAAAAATCTTAATTTCAAAAAAGTGGTTTAGTTGTTGAGTATACGACCCATGGCTTTTTTTCATCCCATGACTATCATCAGTTCATAAATAAATAAATCGTTGGTGCAGCAAGGAAAGAGTTACAACAGAACATCATGGTAGCCACGAAATGAAAAAGGAATCTGTTCTCACCCGTAATTACGGAAGAGGCAGACAGACAGACAGACAGACAGACAGAGTCCAAAATCCGTGAGAATGGCTCCTCCAGCTCCTTGACATACTCGTACACTGCCAGTTACTGACGGCAATGATAATGGTGTTTAGGGCAAGAACTCATTAACCCCTTCAGTATGATTTTTGTTGCTGCTGACGGACGATTTTATTTTGCAAGTCTACTACTGGCAGTGGCAGTGGTGGTGCTGATGGTGGTCTTAGTAGTAGTAGCTGTTGTTTTTGTAGTAGTAGTAGTAGATGTTGTTGTTGTTGTTATTGGTGTCGTTGTTGCTGTTGTAGTAGATGTGGCTGAGGTAGTGACAGTGGTGATCGTAGTGGTGGTAACAGTAGTAGTAGGATGAGGGTGAAGAGGATGAGGAGGAATAGCAGTAGTAGTACTGGTGGTGCTGGAGTAATAGCAGCAGCAGCAGTAGCAGCAGCAGCAGCAGAAGTAGTAGTAGTAGTAGTAGTAGTAGTAGTAATAGTAGGAGGAGGAGGAGGAGGAGGAGGAGGAGGAATAATAGTAGTACCGTCCTCAGAACGGTAGTGACAAACAACGAAGAAGCAGCACAGCCTCACAGATCTATGCGAGAAGGTCATGCCACATACTGGATGGGCAAATCCACAGATAATGTAGTAACCTTGGTGAACACCACGTATAATGAAACAGCTGGATGGTCGTCAAGTAACCTCTTTGAAACTCCCAAATGCAATGCTACAGCTGACATGATCAAGGAAATCGCTCGCCTGATAGCCAATTACAACAATAACTCACCTATTGCCTCATTCTCTCTTAAGGTCCTTGCACTGATACCACATCTCTTCCTCAACAAGACCCGCCCAAGAGCTAGCATTGCAGAAAATATTAAGGCCATCCAAAGGCGGGTTGAAACATGGCAAAGGGATTAAATCGACAAGCTACATGAGGAAACAATGGCCTTGCAGATGAGAATAAACAACCGAGGCAGAAGAAACAACAACACCAACTATGTGGCAAGGATTTTTGGCAGCAAGATGAGACAGGGGAGGGTCTCGATGGTGACAAGATCCCTGTCAGCTGAATCACCAAACGAAGTACTCGATCTGACAAAAGAAACAATGCAACAACTAAAAGAAAAACACCCGACTGCACGACAAGCAAGTCCCCAGTCAAAGCTTAACTGGAACTACAAACCACCCAGTCCCATCATATATGACAGGATAACTGGAGGTATGGTGTGGACGAAGGCAACGCACACACAGGGAAGGGCAGGACCGTCAGGTTTGGATGCAAAATCTTGGCGAGTAATCCTCAGTGACTTAAAGTTTGGAGAGGCAGCAACAGACCTGTGTAACACCATTGCCTCACTGGCAAGGAAGCTGGCTTCAAGTCAGTGCAGTAACATCGAAGCACTGACGGCTTGCAGACTAATCCCCCTTGATAAGAATCCTGGATGCAGGCCCATCGGGGTGGGTGAAGTCTTAAGACGGATTATAGGAAAATGCATCATGGAGGTGGTGAAAGATGATGTGAAGCAGGCAGTTGGCAACCTCCAAGTGTGTGCAGGCCAGCAGGCAGGTGGTGAGGCAGCAGTTCACTCAATGAGGAAAATATATGAGGAAAATGACTGTCAGGCAGTATTATTAGTTGATGCCTCAAATCCATTTAACTCCATCAACCGGGTGGCAATGCTGCACAACATCAAAGTTAAATGCCCAGCATTTGCCCAGTACCTACAAAGAACCAGCAGATCTCTACACTGTGGGTAAGACAGTTGCTCACGATGTCAGTGTAATCCAATCCACAGAAGGACCCTGTTGCCATGGCTATGTATGCCCTGGCCATGACAATGGTGCAACAACAGAACAAATATGAGGCCACCAATGTAAAACAGGTAGCCTGTGCAGATGATCTTACGGTCGCTGGCAAGGTGGAGGATGTGAGGAAATGGTGGGACCTTGTAACATCTCACGGCCCTGAAATAGATTACTGCCCTAATGCAAGTAAGTCCATCTTGCTCGTGAAACCAGCTTACTCTCAAGATGCACAGGAGGCCTCCTGAGAAACAAACGTGATAGTGACTATGAAGGTCAGAGGCATCTGGGCGCTGTGATTGGACTTAAGGAATTCAAAGACCAATATGTGAATGATAAGACAAAGACATGGGTAGAAGAAATTCATGTATTATCCAGCCACGCAAAAACAGAACCCCATGCAGCATACAGTGCATTTACCTATGGTGTAAAGCACAAATGGACCTTCGTGATGAGGACCGTACCAGACATCGAGTTGCTGCTACAACCACTGGAGGATGGTATCAGGGATTCATTCCTCCCATCTCTAACCAATGGCCACATCCCCAGAAGAGAGGGACCTTCTAGGACTACTACCCACGATGGGAGGCCTTGGCATTATATATCCAGCAGCCGTGGCAAGCTACGAACACAGAAATTCACTTAGGCTCACCGAATCCTTATCACAGAAGATTTGCGCCCAGGCTGAGACGAGTGAAATCGATCACCAAAGGTAGAAAGACAGAAAGACAGAGATAAGCAAGGAGCGAGAAGCAAGACAAAAGGACCAGCTGCAGCACATAATCAAACGTCTAACACCGGACCAATGTAGAAAAGTTGCAATTTCACAGAAGGCTGGGGCATCGAACTGGCTGACAACCCAGCCTCTCAAGGTAAAAGGCTTCCACTTCAACAAACAAGAATTTATTGCCTTCTTAGCCTACCTCAACCTACCTCAACACTGTGCCTGTGGGACTGCCTTTGATGCAAACCATGCAATGGTTTGCAAGAAGAGAGGCTTTGCTTGCATACGATACCATGAAGTACGTGACCTCATTGCCAAAATGCTGCAGAAAATATACCATGATGTCACGACTGAGCCAGCTCTGCTATCCCTGGACAGCGAGCACTTCACCCACAGAACAACAAACACATCAATGATGCAAAAGTGGATGTCAGTGCTAGAGGTTTCTGGACACGTGGGCAGAGGGCATTCTTTGACATCAGGGTATTCAATTCCATGGCAGCATGTCATCGTGAACTGTCTCTCGAAGCTGCACACAAAAGGAATGAACATGAAAAGAACAGAAGCTATCAAGAAAGGATCCAACATGTTGATCACGGTCGATTCACTCCCCTGGTGTTCACAACATCATATGGGATGAGTCCATAGGCGGTGAGATTCTATTCGAGACTGGCAGAGGTTCTTTCCGAGAAGAAACGTCAACCGCAGAGTTCTGTTATGGCCTGTATGAGATGTCGACTGTCATTCTCCCTCGTGAGGTCTGCACTCCTATGTCTCAGGGGCACAAGATCATCAGGCCTCAGGCCTGTCTCTCTGGCGGATATGGACTACGAAGTTACTGTGTGGTCGAGAGTCGCATAGACCAACGACTCCAATAGTTTAATGTCTTTATTTACACTGTAATATCAATAAATATAAAATAAAGTAATAATAGTAATAGTACATGGTTGGTAACCATAGCGGTTGGCGTGCTTGGGATCAACTGATTGTATTATTGGGGTTAGTGTTAACTTTCACATTACAACTCCAAATGGTGAACTGTATTAGGAAGGTTGGTTTTGATCTTCACAATATATTTCCTCAATGGATGGAGGTGATTAAAAAAATGAAGTAGAAAAAAAGTAGTAGTAGTAGTAGTAGTAGTAGTAGTAGTAGTAGTAGTAGTACTGGTAGTATTAATATTAGGATTATAGTAGCAGTAGTAGTAGTAGTAGTAGTAGTAGTAGTTGTTGTTGTTGTTGATGTTGTTATTATAACCCCAGGATCCTTTGAATATGAACCCAGTGGACTGTAGGTTAAAGCTACTCGTACTCTTCTTCTGCAGTCCACCGTCTTCCTATTCGAATGACAGGGAAGGAACTGAGGGGCGTTTGTATAGCCAGGCATCGCAACCATCTTGTCATATCGCTGCCACCACTTGAAGGCGTCCCTCTCCAGCATCTCTCATAGTAGTTGTGGTTCTTGTTGCTTTACCCCGTCTTTTTAGCCAAGCAGACTCTTCGTTCACAGGTAAATGACAGTCTACAGGCACAGTCAAGTGCTTGCGTCCGTTCGCCTCCCCTTATTCTTTCTCACTGCGGGATTACTTAGATGTAATGAACGAGATACATATTATCGCCGTGGACTGATAATATGCACTTTAGTCCACTACGCCTCATTCAAGTGTTCGTGAATCCATCCATGAAACTTACTGTACAGTAAAGCATATGCACCGTGTGGGGGTCTGGAGCTCCCTTGATAAACAGTGCCTCAACAGGGTCAGATCAGAGTCCTTCTCAAGGTGCAGGGAAGTATGAGGTTTGGCTCCCCACAGCTGCTCCTCCCAGGGTGCATAGTGCCACCATGTGTAGGCTCCTCGTCATCGCCCATCACAGTAGTGAAGAGGTTAAACTAAATACATTATTCTGAGGTAGAGTGAGTCAAGCAAATATTCATATTCAAGGGGTTCAGTATTTGCGAATAGATTTCTGATAGCACGAATTTTGAGTCGTAAAGAAAAGTTTGAGCATCTACTGAAAACATGATATTTATAGCCAAAGTTGCCTCGTAATGGACCTTTTTAACAGCGAATGCTGGATATAAAAGTCAGAAATATATTCCCTAATTGATGTACTCTGGGTCTGGCGCCTTGGCTTACTCTAACGTTGCCATTTGTTGAAGGTAAATGTGTCTTGAATCAGTAGCAGTGTTTATGTGGGCTTACAATGCTGCCTAACTTCTCTTCTAGGCCTGCGTCCACACCAAATGCATGCTTCAGATGATCCTGGGGTTCCAACTGATACCACTACTATTCACTCGCATCGTAGTTTTCGTCCATGGAAGGTTGAGTCAGATGTGTTGACTCTCCGCTGCATCATTGCCACTCCATTGCAAGAGGTTCCTCGAGATGTAAACAGTTTAAATTAGTAACTTAACAGCCTTCACGTGGTAGCAAAATTACCCGGCTCAGCGCATGAGGGGTCAATGTTCAAAAAAACAAGTTTCTGAGTTCGGTACATAAAATTCCTTCATAAGTGACTTACTTTTCAGTGGTACGATGTTTTCTCTGATAAATTACCAATATGCTGGGAATCGAACCAGGGACTCTCAGGTGAGAGCCAGGCAGCATACCACTACACCACGACCAGGTAAAAGTTAACTCACGTTGTCACAATCTTGTAACCAACGTCCCTCCGCCCCCACTGTGGGCATGGAGGATGAGTTAACCCCCTGGCACTCGGGCAAGTAGATGCTTTTAATCTATCCCAAGCACTTACGTACAGGTTTCTCTCTTCATTCTGACTTGCTGTAAGTGCTTGGGATAGATTAAAAGCATCTATTTGCCCGAGTGCCAGGGGGTTAACTCATCCTCTTGATGCCCACAGTGGGGGCGGAGGGACGTTGGTTACAAGATTGTGACAATGTGAGTTAACTTTTATCTGGTCGTGGTGAAGTGGTATGCTGCCTGGCTCTCACCTGAGAGTCCCTTGTTCGATTCCCAGCATATTGGTAATTTATCAGATGATTTTTCCTGTGTACAGTACAGGTTTCTCTCTTCGGTACGATGTTTACTTTTCTTATAATGCAATAAAAACCTAATTTTTTAGGAAGGTTTGCCGTATTCTTTTACTTCTCTAAAAAATTTGTTTTGCGAATTCAAACACTCCTTGCACTCAGCAGGAGGGTTGTGTTCATTCTTAGTAAATATGGTCCTAAACTGGTATGTTGAGAGAAACGATATTATGCACACGCGCGAACATGGGTGTGTGTGTGTGTGTGTGTGTGTGTGTGTGTGTGTGTGTGTGTGTGTGTGTGTGTGTGTGTGCAAATATACAGTATATGTATGCATATACTTATATAGACAGATAGATATAGATAGATAGATAGAATGATACATGATTATATATGGATAGATTGATTGATAGATAACTAGAGAGAGAGAGAGAGAGAGAGAGAGAAATAATTTTGTACTAAAAATGAGTACATGGTTATAGTAAACGTTATTCAAAATTCAGTATTCAAGCTACTACTAATATTAATGTTAATTTACACAACATCCTTTGTATACTTCGATTATGTTAGTCATTTATGTATGTGTTAGGACAGTAAAAGGAACTCCACCAGTAAAGTATTGTAATACTTGGCTGGACATAACACTGGAGAATTAAAACGGGCGTAAGGTACAGTTGCGGACATATCAAAGAGAAACACCCCGTCCAACAGCGAGGAGGTGTAATGCGCCTCGCATCTTGTAACACTGATGAGTATGGAACTTCATCAAGTTTCGTTCTGTCGCAAGAACGAACCGAATGCGGTGGTCATTGCCGCTGTGCTCAGTTATTGGTTGTATTTAAAAAAATGTCTCGCCTGACAGTACACTGAAAATTACGTTTTGTGAATATGGCAATAAAATAATTTCACACCACACAAATTCGTATTTTATTCACATTAAACACACGGGTTTCGTCAGTGTTACTTTCGACAAACATCACGAACCATACAACATTTACCGACGGCCAGCATATAGGCCAATATAAAATTATCTGCATTCCCGCATCTATCATAATAATCGCAAAATTACCATGACTCCCCTCCTCCCTGACGTGAACCTGGAACTGGTAAACCTCTAATCAACGCAGTTTTATAAAAGGTGCCGGAACAGGAGGAGGCAGGGTGGGGCGCCTGGGAGACATGAGAAGGGAGGTGGGTGAGGAGGAGGCAATAGTGGTCTGGCTGGTGGAAGAAGGGCTCTACAGGAGACGAATGATGGGGTAGGAGGAAGTGGACTTTGGCAGAAAGCTAGGGTGGGATGGATAAATGGTACACTGGTGACACGGTGCCAAATCAGCTGTCGTTTTACGTTGATGATGGAACTAGATAGTCAGGTCGTTAAACTTTATGTTGACTTTGGCACGTTACGCAGTCTACCAGCATGTTTTGTTATATCGTCTATAGGACATTGTACTCCACATGGGGTGGTTCATTACACAAATCCTGCATTATTAGTGTATGGTGACTATGTCATCACATGGTGATATATGAAATGTCCTTAGAATGTTTGTCTGATGCCACATCTGTTGTCATAGCGATTGGGAGCTATTCTTGTTGCGTTTACGCAGTAAAATCATAACGTAGAGGAGGGGGAGGGAGGAATTTTCTCTTGCCACAATAAATGATAGGTAACAGTTGTGATTCGTGCCTATGGCTCTCGTTAATATGTGTATAGCACCAACGTAAAAGAAAACATAATTTACTAGGGGAGGGGGGGATGGATTGGGTCCCAGAATATAGGTGGCGATACTAGGGTGGACTAATAGGTGGGTAGAGAGATGCCTTACCAGCTGTATTACATGATCTTTATGTCGGATTACTATTAACCCTACACTGTTGGAGTAAATCGTGGTATGACGGACGTGTAATTGTTAAGCAGTCTGATTTACAACCTCAGTATCCAGTTCAGTTTTCACCCTTCCCTCTTCCCGACAACTGCATGCACTTAGAAATGGGTACTGATGGGGAGGGAGATGGTCTTAATGACTGCTACACCATGAACAGCGGATCACTTGTTTATACATCAACGACAGCTGTTCACCTGTCTTTAATAGATTGCAATATACCCCGTTCCTCAGACAGGGCAACAGCTCCATGTTCGGACAGTGCTTAATTGTGTGGCACAGAAGTTGTTCTCCATGATCAGGGCAATGGTCCTCGCATTTATCTTTATCCTGTCTTTTTCATACAGAGTGAAGCTACTCGGTTGTTTCGCATGACAAAACACACTGTAGATAAAGTGTGTGTTTGCATTTAATGCAAGCGATTTCTATAATTAATGGGATACTTGCTGTGATATGCACGCGCTTAGACTGGACAACTGCAGACATTACAAGCTTGTTCCACCTTTATTGGCTCGAAAACTTGTAAAGACATGCTTGGGGCATATGACAGTTGCTTAAAATGAACCTAAATATTATTTATAGCTACTGGCAGTGTGTAAAATCAACAGCCAAACACGGCATACAGAAAACAGTAACATGCTGTAAACCTTGGTTAAGTAAATCCACTTTTAATTTATACCGGTGCCATACAGATGTTATTGAGAACCAAAGGGACCATCATTATTGTCAGACTGTCAATATTCACTGGTGATAAAGAAAACACCTACACAGGCCTATCCCTACTCTGCGATATCAGTCGTCATCCATGATGACACTGTAGTAGTACTCGCGTAAATGTGCGGCTTTGGTGTGTCCCGCACCTGTGTACAATGGTGCCACGTTTCCCCAACTTGCGATGTGAAACGGAAGCTATTTATGTATACAAGGTATCACAAATACGATAAATTCAGATGAATAAAACTTACACTTGTGTATTTTGATGGATGAATCAGCAGTAATCTTGTTATGCATAAAATATTTATACAGTAACACAGAAACATGGCATACATATTGTACAGCGTTGCTAAAAGAAATTGTAGTAAATTTTAATGGTTTTTAGCATAGTTTTAGGGTGGGTAATAATATTACAGTTATGTATATAAGATAATGAGCCTGAAAAAAGAAGAAATATGCGAATATCCAATGTAAAATAAATAATTCATATAATTCTTGTGAGTGGCAACACTGACACACCCAGTCTGGCCTAAGGTAAAGTACGTACCTCCATAGACCCAAGCATAGCTTGTACAGGTGTTGCTACGGAAAAATGCTCACATTTACTGGCTTTTACCGTAATTTTAAGGGCGAGGAATAATCACATTTATAATCATAAGCTAATATGTAGGACAAAATAGTAGGCATATGCCAATACCGAAGTAAAAAAAAAAACATTATTCACTCGCGAACGGCAACACTTCCACACGCAGTCGGTGGCCTTGACCTCAAGGGTGGTGTGGAAATGATGTCAAATTTACAATATATACAATATTATGTATAAGAAAATATCCAAAATGTCTCTTGCAATAAGGGAGAGAGAGAGAGAGAGAGAGAGAGAGAGAGAGAGAGAGAGAGAGAGAGAGGCAGGCAGGAGAGGGGCAAGGTTGAATGCATTGTCTGTATGATGGGGGGTGGTGGTGGTGGAGGCATTGTCAGGCTGAGAGAGAGATGGAGGAAGAGGAAAGAGAATGAATGAATGAAAATCAATCATGGTACTGCAATAACGGGTCATCTGTCGCCGTATACAAAAAATTATAAATATCACTAAATATAACAAAACCAAATTAAGAAATGAAAGCACAATTATAAATAACTTAAAAAAAAGAATCAAAAGTACTCAGGGTGCCTCACATCTTCCGCCAGGAGAGAGAGAGAGAGAGAGAGAGAGAGAGAGAGATAACGGTATAGAAAATGCGGCAACACTGTACACAGGTGCGGGCCACACCACAGGCGCACATTTACGCGAGTACTACTATACTTAATAGGCTACAAGAGTAATTCCCAGTCTCTATGACAACAGCAGTAATTCCCAGTCACTATGACAACATCTGTTACATCTAACAACCTGTAGGGACGTGTCATGTATCTGCACATTAACTAATAGTCACCATACTCATAAAACAGGGGTACCGAGCCACCCTGTGGAAAGTCTGTAGTGAATTGTTACAAACCATGACAGTCAATTACAACACGTGGCAACGTCAACATCACGTTTCATGATCTGACTGTAAAATTCCATATTCTTCACGAAACAATGATTTGGCCCAGTCATCACCTAGTAATCTATCCCTTCCATTGTAGCCCCTGTCGTCTACCAAAGTCCACCGTACCCCATCCCATCATCCCTCTCCTTCAACCCGCATTGTCCCCTTCCTCACCCACCTCCCTCTTCCTGTCGCCCAGGTCCCCCACCCCCACCCCACCAACCCTGCCCAACCACCTCACCTGCCCTGTCCACCCCACCAATCCGTCCACCCATCGGACCTGATGTACTCGTGTACAAATAAGAAAATATCATCCTCATCTTGTATCATTCTTTAGTGCTTCCACACTTAGAGTATTGTGTCCAGTCCTCGTAGCCATTTTACAATATATATATATATATATATATATATATATATATATATATATATATATATATATCTGTATGTATATATATATATATATATAGATAGATAGATAGATAGATATAGATAGATAGATAGATAGATAGATATAGATATAGATATATAGATAGATAGATAGGTAGATGGATAGATAGATAGATAGATATATACTTGAGATAGCGCAACGAAGGATGACAAAGATAATACATAGACTGAGAAATATACCACATGAGGGGCGTTTAAGCTGTGAATCTCTTTACCTTCACTAAACGAAGGTCACGAGTGGAATTAATTCAAGTACTCACAATATTCAAAGAACACGATAATATGGCTATTGATAAATATTTCACAGTAGATCACTCAAGTTATACAGGTAATAGGCACAAAATTATGGGCAAACAATTTCAGTCACATGAAGCTAAGCATTTCTTCTTTAGCAGAGTTGTAGCTATAATGGAACAATGTAGTAAACTATGATACAGTACTAGCCTTAAAAAATCACATAGATAAGTATCTGTTTTCAAAACCCCAACTAAGTATGTTCACTTGAGAATAATACAGCTCTGTTGTATATTTAACTTCTTCCCCCACCTATTTTCAGAGCCTAGAGGGTACAACCATAGAACATCGATAAATGTTGTTGACTTAATATTATTTTCCTTTTCAGGTAGATTTTGTAAAATAAGATTCCTTTCCCTCTTTCCTATGAATTTCCAAAACAGCTTTTCTGTGCTGCATATTGGTCCTTCCCACAATTTCCTGTCGGCAACGGTTGGAGGGTTTTGTGGGTGGGTGGGGGGTAGACTTCCTGTCATATACCTTGCCTTTAACTGATAGAATAGTTTTGTTATATAACCTTCCCTGTAGCAAACAGCTGCGAAGGACCAACAGGTATGTTGCTGTTTGTTTTCCTTTGTACTCCTTTGACTCTGCCGTCTTCTGTTGCTGTTTGTTTTCCTTTGTACTCCTTTGACTCTGCCGTCTCCTGTGGGGCCACCTCCTGTATGTAGTGAACTTGCTTCGATTTCACAGGTCTATATTAGGGAGGATGGGTATCGCAACAATTTTCTGCTCACTGACAGTAGTGGGGAAGCTGATAACTGTGACTTATTTGGTGAAATGTTAACTGTTGCATGGGTTATGACTCGAAACTAAACCACTCAAGAAATCTGTGTCATTCTTAATAAATGCATTAACCCGAGGCGTCCCGTCGACGTATGGGTACATTGCAATATTTTGCATTTGCCAGTCCCAACAACGTACTGGTACGTTGCACAATTGCAAGGTTCATAATTGGCATATTTTTCAATTTTCGCGAGTGATTTTTCGTACGTATACACGGGACACCTTCCTCTATTCCTCTACAAGATGCCAAGCAGGGACAATGCCTTACACCACATAACCTCCCTCCCCTACGCCATTGTCTCTGCAATTCAACTGTTACCAGTGACCTGGCCAATAAACACATTCAGGGCCAGAGTGATTCCCCAATCGATGACAATGTGGAGGACAAAGTTTACATAGCATTAGAGGAGGAAACAGTCAGAAATGATGATCAGGTAATGTGGCAAAAAAAGTTCAGGTATGGTGATGAGTTAGTGAGTGAAACAATGCTTAACCCCTTAACCGCGAGGCGTCACTTTCGTGATGCTCGGGCGCAATGAATCATACCACAGGGCGTCACTTTTCTGATTCTGTGTTATTTTGAATTATCCCGGGCTTTCAAGTGGTGGCTTGTATCATCTATGAGTACTGCCAATGTCCAACACTAGTCAGAACTCCAAATCTCATCTGTACTCCCATCCATTGTTGACTCCCCTCCCTACCTCCCCTCCATTACCCTGTCCTCTCACCTCCCCGGCCGCTCTGCGCTAAGCAAATCTCCCACGGATTTTTCCACAGATTTCATCCATTGAAATAAGCCCTATGCCCTATACTTATACAAAATAATACATACCAAAAAAAAATAAGGTAAGTGATAATGGTATACACCAGGAATTGGCTAATTATCACCTGACAACACCTCACATGCATTCATTCGCTACATTACCACAGTAATTTCCCCTTTGAATTATGCCTTGTAATCTATTTCTGTAATAAAAACATATATCAGAAAGGAAGGGAGAAGCCTAAGTGACATTTACATTCACCTGGAACTACCTATTTCTTTATGTATTGCCGAGATTTTCTACCAATAATTTATTAGCATGTAAGTTAGCAGCTGTCATCCTCAGTGTTATTGTCAACCCTTGCCTTCTCAGATAACCCACAGCATTTACTTCCTTGTCCTCCACTGTGGTCAAAACATGTTGCACTCGCGCCCTGCCATTTCTGCCGCTTCTGCACCCATTGCAAAGGGCCCCGTGACCTCTACACCCAGAAAAACTCGTGAGGGAAGCAGGAAAGGACTAAGTGACTCTGCAGTGGAACGTGAAATAGCGGAATTATCAATGGTGATGATGGATAGTGATTTTGACCCTTCGGGGGATTCGTGTGATGAGCCGGGTGAGGAAATCATGGCAGAAAGTACTAGTACGAGTGCTTCAGTGTCCAAAGTTATCCCTAGCTCCAAGGGAAAAGAGCCATTAGTGCAGCAAGGGAAGGAATTTAGGAAGCGTGTTAGCCCTGGAACAATGGCACCGCGTGACCCAGCCCACCATGAGTCCCGAGTTGATTCACCTCCCCATTCCCCAAGCCCCACGTCACTCATTTCTTCCTCTTCCTCTGCTGAATTATCTCCGGAGTCTTCGTCGTCGGAGTCACCACCAGCATCAACAGTGAAGGCAGGCCATAGAGGAAGAGGTAAATCCCTGACCTGTAAAAGTAGAGTTGCTACTAGAGTAAGGGCTGCTAGTGCTGTACGGCAACCCAGGGTCAGTGCGAGTGACCTTGAACGTGGTAAATCTCCCTCACAGCCACCCACCACCCTCACCTACCCTACACCGCCATGACAGGGAATCCTGGACGCCTTTGCGTGGAGGGAAGGGTCCGATTTTGTCCCAGAACATTTAGATTTTGATGAGAGTTCCTCAGGAGTACAGCCTGCCTTCACTCTTGACGAGGATGCTGAGTGTGTGGACTTCCTTTTGGCCTTCCTAGATGACGAAGTCATGCAGCACATATGTGATGAGACCAACAGGTATGAATCACAACGTGCTGCAAGTGGTACAGGTGCAGCCAAGATGCAACAGTGGTCCATGCTGGGAGTGCAGGAGCTGTATGTGTTCTTCGCCCTCATGCTTCTCATGCCACACTCCAAGAAGCATGAGTTGGAAGAATACTGGTCCATGGACCCCTTACTACCCTCACCCACCTTCAATAAGTATATGGCCAGAGATCGCTTCCGGAACATCATGGGAAACCTGCACTTTGCCGACAACAATGTACCTTCCTAAACCGACCCACCCTGGAAGATCCGGGAGATTCTGAGCAGAATGAAGGTTAAGTTTACGTCATTCTTCCACCCCTTTCAGAAGGTTGTCATTGACGAATCCTTGGTTTTGTTCAGAGGACGTCTTCGGTTTGTGCAGTACATTCCAAGCAAATGCCATTGCTTTGGAATCAAGTTCTTTGTACTGTGCGGCTGTAAGACGGGGTACATCCTTGACTTCGTCATTTATTCAGCCAGCACTGTCGATCTGGATAAAACACACCCCTTTGGCTTCTCAGGCTGTGTAGTGAACGTGCTCCTTGAAAAGTATTTTGGTGGGAATCATGTGCTGTATACAGACAACTATTATACAACACCAAAACTTGCCAAATACCTTTCAGAGCACGGCATCGGCTCCTGCGGCACTGTCAAGAGTAATTGTGCCCACTTCCCTAAATTCCTAGAGGCAGGAACTTCGCAGCGAGGAGACGTGCACCTATGCAAGTCTGAGAAGATGCTGGCAATATGGTGGCATGACAAGAGGGTCGTGCACATGCTCACCACCGTACATAAGGGGGAAATGACAAACAGTGGGAAGGTCGACCGTAGGACAGGCGAACCTGTGATGTAACCTGATGCTGTGTTAGACTACAATATCAACATGCAGCTGGTGGACAAGTCCGACATGATGATTGGTGAGATCGACTGCCTCAGGAAGAATACTAGGTGGTACAGGAAAATTTTTCTGCATCTCATAGACATGACGATGCTGAACGCCTTCATCCTGTACAATATGAAGGTCAAGCCACCCAAGTCCTTCTCCCTGAGGTTGTTCGCCAGGACTTGTGTTCAGCAGCTGCTGGAAAGATATGGTAGGGTGACAGCAGCAACTTCAAGGCGCCATCCAGTAACACTTCGTGACCGACTTGAGCAGAGGGCGTATATGGATCGGCACAGACTGGTGCAAATGTCTGCCACAGGCAAGAGGAAGGCTGCGATCTGCGGGTGCCAGGTGTGTGCACATACCACACGATGCACACCTGAGCACAAACGCACCTCTTGGCAGTGCCTGAGTGCCAGGTTCCCCTCTGTGTTACCTGCTTCTTTGATTACCACAGCCAGAAGCAGTTCTAAAAGTGCAAGTGGGAAAGGAAAGTAATGTGAAAATAATGTGTAAATAATGTGTAAATAGCAAATGAAAGCAATGGATGTTCAGTACATATGATTGAACAGTGTATTATAGTTTTATCTTACTGAAAGTGACAGTGAATAACATAGTGTAAGTAAAATAGAAGTGTAAATATTGAAAATACAATAGAAAATGTAAATAGTAATGTAAGTAATTAGTAATATAAGAATATGAGTACAAATACTTGATGTTATAACAGTGAAAGTGAATCCGTGGCTCTCTACGTATTTTACTGAATGAAAAATTGAATGACTTCAGTGACAATAAACTAATACTACTGAAGGAAACTTATGGATAAAGACTCCAGATATATATAAGTGTTATATAGTAATTGAAATATAAAGTGTGAGGGGTTTTATGAATAATAAATGACAGAATACCAAGAGCGAACTAACGCAAGTGGGACGGTCATATGCGCTTGTAATTTTCATTGCTTTCACAGTGTTTTTTTTTTGGAGTATGGATCCCAAACTACTTGATAATCATAGAGTAGTGTTTATAGTGTTAATATCTGGCTGTGGTAATCATATTACGGGTTGTCGGGAAGTGTAAAGTGGAGACTTCGTTACCCAACTTCAGAGGTCTCCACAAGTCCTACGGTAATCGTTGATGGCTCAACAAACATCCCAGGAGAAAGCTGAAGTTATGTGCCATAAGCATATATAATTTTAATGTTCTAGGGCTAATAACTGATTTTTGGCAAATATTTTTTGAGAGTCTGTCGGAGCCCGAATAACCCCGGGGGACACACAAAACACTGGGAAACATGCCCGCGGTGTAAGGGTTGAAATGCCTGTATCACTGTTTGAAAACCAATATACTCTTGTACTACATATAGATTCGTACCAAGTAAATAAATAAATACCGGTTATGAGTGCTGTGAAATAGTTACCCTCCCACAGAACTCGTTTTCTTTGGTGCTAGCCTGCTAGAAAACCCAGTAAGGTAAGGAGGTACTGCTACTTGGATCGAGTATTTTAAACCTCAGGTGAGCGATTTCTCTATGAATTTGCGATGTTTCTCATCAAAAGCGGAGGATTTAGCCAAAAAAAAAAAAAAAATCGAAAATACCTTGGGATTAGCGGGTGTCAGAGATGCGAAATAGCTTGGGACGTGATGAGTTAATGGAAAGGGTGTATTGTGTGATATATAATTTAAAACCTACCATAATCATTACATGCTATTATCCGTTTATTTTCTGGCGGAACGTTGCTTATATATTACATTACCACCAATAACACAGCGGCAATGACCACCGCGTTTGGTTCGTTCTAGCAGCCGAACGAAACCTGGTGAAATTCCATACTTATCAGTGTTACCAGATGCGGAGAGCATTACACCACCTCGCTGGAGGATGGGGTGTTTCTGTTTGATATGTCTGCAACTGTACATTCTCTGCCTAATGCTGCAAGTTATATGGCGAGTATTACGCGCAATATCAGTGAAACTTTCATTAACCCGTGACCTTCTTGCGTGCCCTCATAAGCTGAAAAAAATCACCTGCTACTGGAAGGAATAAAGTAAAAAATTCACCCGAATACATAAGTTTTTTTTTATTTTTTTATTCTTCCATTTTGATCTTTCATGGTGAACTGGTGCAATTAATATATATGTTACTAACACTGTGTCAAACTAAGGTAATGTATGGAATGCCTAGGTATTCTATAAAATGTCTATCATTTTTTTGGCATAGTATGAAATAATCTTAATTCATTTTGACCCTGTATACTGTACTTTACCTAGGAATTTTAATAGAATGCCTAGGTATTCTATAGAATATCTAGCTTTTGTTTTGGCAAAGTATAATATAATAGACAACAGTGGGGTTGGGCTGGGATAATCTACGTTTAGGTAAGTTAGGTTAGGCTAGATTAAGTCAGGTCAAGGGAGGTTATTAGGTTAGGCTAATTCGGAAGAACGTAATGTTAAGCGTTTATCGAAATATAACCTTACTAACCCAGCCCAATCTAACCTAAACCTAACCTAGATTTTCCCTGCCTAACCAAACCGTGTCCTAAATTAACCAAACGTAAATGAAACGAATGATTTCACAGTTTGCTTGTTTGCTGCAATTTGGTCGTTTTAAATGTTGCCTAAAATAAACTCGGTAATCTACAGAGAACCTAGGGAATGTGTATAGATGATTATATTTTATATCTTGTCTTGAAGTTTTAGGCATTCTATACAATGACGGGTTTCCAACTTTGCCGGTAACATATACTGTATATTAATAACACTTTGTTCTCTCACATTTCCCCATTTTTCTTCCACTCGTGCCTCTCTCCTCTCTATAGTTTGGTATGCTGGATGGGTGGGTGAGTAGGTAGGTAGATAGACATGCAGGTATCTAGACAAGGAGAATTTTAGACAGATGGGTGGCTAGATAAACAGATTGGCAGATTAATAGACAGATAACAAATGAGCCGAAATACTCATTTTGCATTCAGAAATATCATAAACCTATTAGATTGCTTGATTGCCAAATATATTTTCAAATCATTCAGGCCGATCAATATACAAAACTTAGGAATCGCCGGGTTAATGAAATCTATACTTAACTCAAGTTCGAAAAGTCTTGGGAGTATGAAAAATATTAAATAATGCCATATCAAAGTATTTGAGAAAAAAAAATAAGTGCAGAGTTCAGGTATGGTATAAGTTATAACATGTCTAGATTTAATGTACTCCCATGCAAAAACACAACAGCATAAACGCCACGGGGTACATGCTTGAAGTTAACCCGGGATTGTATTGTAACTTTTGATTTCCCCCTGAGAGTAGTTGGAAGTACTTGGGTAAGAAAAATATTATTTCAGAATAAATGTGAATAAAAAATACCCCTGCAGGAATTCTGCTGGGAAGGAATGATACAGTTGGACTTTCAGGACAATGACACTGTTGAAAAATTATTGTTGTTGCCGTCAGACGATTTTTTTTTCAGCTTCTTGAAGGCGTCTCAAAGTAAAGTGGTTGAAAATAATCACTGTGAAGCTTGCTTCAACATATGGCTACTGACAGACGAGTTATTCAGCTTGTGGGAGACATCTCTTAGTGAAGAGGATTGGAAATACTCCCTAGGCTATTGAAGCACGAGGAATTCTTTATTCAAAATTAATCCAGATGATTTTCCTCTGCTTTGAGGAAGATATCTCGTAGTGAATGGGTTAGTTACTTAAATACAATGACGTCTATTTCTTAAATGATGTTCAATGGTACTAGACAGCTTTATGAATATTGAGAGGATATTGATTTATACTAATGAGAATTATAAACGAATATGTTTTAAACGATATGCGGTACCGTAATGGCTTAATTATTCACCAAAGAAATCACTGTCTGTGACACATCCCTTATTAGTAGAGTGGTAGGCTACGACTTTAAGAATAACTCAACACTGAATTGTCTATACAGAAAATGATAGCTGGAATAATAACAGAAGGTAGCTTAATTGTTATACTGCTTAAAGTATGCACCTAACAACCATTCCTTACAGCACACCCCTCCCTAGAAGACAGATCCTTTTCCAGAATATGAAAAAATCACAACAAGTTGCCCTTAAGGAAAAAATTGTCATTAACAGTCAGCATAACAATGCAAAACTACTCAAAAAAATCACCCTACATCAAAGTAGAATCACCATTAAGAAAAACTGAAAAAGCAAATAAAAGAAAATAACCCTCAAAAGATACGCACCTTCAGACAAAAATCAAACAAGCAATAGCATCACCCCAATGTCCTCAGTAAACAATTGACAAATATATATATATATATATATATATATATATATATATATATATATATATATATATATATATATATTTGAGTATCCACTGCAGGACCGGCCTATCCCTACCTGTGTACAATGGTGCCACGTTTCCCCAACTTGCGATGTGAAACGGAAGCTATTTATGTATACAAGGTATCACAAATACGATAAATTCAGATGAATAAAACTTACACTTGTGTATTTTGATGGATGAATCAGGAGTAATCTTGTTATGCATAAAATATTTATACAGTAACACAGAAACATGGCATACATATTGTACAGTGTTGCTAAAAGAAATTGTAGTAACTTTTAATGGTTTTTAGCATAGTTTTAGGGTGGGTAATAATATTACAGTTATGTATATAAGATAATGAGCCTGAAAAAAGAAGAAATATGCGAATATCCAATGTAAAATAAATAATTCATATACTCGTAATTCTTGTGAGTGGCAACACTGACACACCCAGTCTGGCCTAAGGTAAAGTACGTACCTCCATAGACCCAAGCATAGCTTGTACAGGTGTTGCTAGGGAAAAATGCTCACATTTACTGGCTTTTACCGTAATTTTAAGGGCGAGGAATAATCACATTTATAATCATAAGCTAATATGTAGGACAAAATAGTAGGCATATGCCAATACCGAAGTAAAAAAAAAAACATTATTCACTCGCGAACGGCAACACTTCCACACGCAGTCGGTGGCCTTGACCTCAAGGGTGGTGTGGAAATGATGTCAAATTTACAATATATACAATATTATGTAAAAGAAAATATCCAAAATGACTCTTGCAATAAGAGAGAGAGAGAGAGAGAGAGAGAGAGAGAGAGAGAGAGAGGCAGGCAGGAGAGGGGCAAGGTTGAATGCACTGTCTGTATGACGGGGGGTGGTGGTTGTGGAGGCATTGTCAGGCTGAGAGAGAGATGAAGGAAGAGGAAAGAGAATGAATGAATGAAAATCAATCATGGTACTGCAATAACGGGTCATCTGTCGCCGTATACAAAAAATTATAAATATCACTAAATATAACAAAACCAAGTTAAGAAATGAAAGCACAATTATAAATAACTTAAAAAAAAGAATCAAAAGTACTCAGGGTGCCTCACATCTTCTGCCAGGAGAGAGAGAGAGAGAGAGAGAGAGAGAGAGATAACGGTATAGAAAACGCGGCAACACTGTACACAGGTGCGGGCCACACCACAGGCGCACATTTACGTGAGTACTACTATACTTAATAGGCTACAAGAGTAATTCCCAGTCTCTATGACAACAGCAGTAATTCCCAGTCACTATGACAACATCTGTTACATCTAACAACCTGTAGGGACGTGTCATGTATCTGCACATTAACTAATAGTCACCATACTCATAAAACAGGGGTACCGAGCCACCCAGTGGAATGTCTGTAGTGAATTGTTACAAACCATGACAGTCAATTACAACACGTGGCAACGTCAACATCACGTTTCATGATCTGACTGTAAAATTCCATATTCTTCACGAAACAATGATTTGGCCCAGTCATCACCTAGTAATCTATCCCTTCCATTGTAGCCCCTGTCGTCTACCAAAGTCCACCGTACCCCATCCCATCATCCCTCTCCTTCAACCCGCATTGTCCCCTTCCTCACCCATCTCCCTCTTCCTGTCGCCCAGGTCCCCCACCCCCACCCCACAAACCCTGCCCAACCACCTCACCTGCCCTGTCCACCACACCAATCCGTCCACCCATCGGACCTGATGTACTCGTGTACAAATAAGAAAATATCATCCTCATCTTGTATCATTCTTTAGTGCTTCCACACTTAGAGTATTGTGTCCAGTCCTCGTAGCCATTTTACAATATATATATATATATATATATATATATATATATGTATGTATGTATAGATAGATAGATAGATAGATAGATAGATAGATATAGATAGATAGATAGATATAGATATAGATATAGATATATAGATAAATAGAGGTAGATAGATAGATAGATAGATAGATATATACTTGAGATAGCGCAACGAAGGATGACAAAGATAATACATAGACTGAGAAATATACCACATGAGGGGCGTTTAAGCTGTGAATCTCTTTACCTTCACTAAACGAAGGTCACGAGTGGAATTAATTCAAGTACTCACAATATTCAAAGAACACGATAATATGGCTATTGATAAATATTTCACAGTAGATCACTCAAGTTATACAGGTAATAGGCACAAAATTATGGGCAAACAATTTCAGTCACATGAAGCTAAGCATTTCTTCTTTAGCAGAGTTGTAGCTATAATGGAACAATGTAGTAAACTATGATACAGTACTAGCCTTAAAAAATCACATAGATAAGTATCTGTTTTCAAAACCCCAACTAAGTATGTTCACTTGAGAATAATACAGCTCTGTTGTATATTTAACTTCTTCCCCCGCCTATTTTCAGAGCCTAGAGGGTACAACCATAGAACATCGATAAATGTTGTTGACTTAATATTATTTTCCTTTTCAGGTAGATTTTGTAAAATAAGATTCCTTTCCCTCTTTCCTATGAATTTCCAAAACAGCTTTTCTGTGCTGCATATTGGTCCTTCCCACAATTTCCTGTCGGCAACGGTTGGAGGGTTTTGGGGGGGGGGTGGGGGTAGACTTCCTGTCATATACCTTGCCTTTAACTGATAGAATAGTTTTGTTATATAACCTTCCCTGTAGCAAACAGCTGCGAAGGACCAACAGGTATGTTGCTGTTTGTTTTCCTTTGTACTCCTTTGACTCTGCCGTCTTCTGTTGCTGTTTGTTTTCCTTTGTACTCCTTTGACTCTGCCATCTCCTGTGGGGCCACCTCCTGTATGTAGTGAACTTGCTTCGATTTCACAGGTCTATATTAGGGAGGATGGGTATCGCAACAATTTTCTGCTCACTGACAGTAGTGGGGAAGCTGATAACTGTGACTTATTTGGTGAAATGTTAACTGTTGCATGGGTTATGACTCGAAACTAAACCACTCAAGAAATCTGTGTCATTCTTAATAAATGCATTAACCCGAGGCGTCCCGTCGACGTATGGGTACATTGCAATATTTTGCATTTGCCAGTCCCAACAACGTACTGGTACGTTGCACAATTGCAAGGTTCATAATTGGCATATTTTTCAATTTTCGCGAGTGATTTTTCGTACGTATACACGGGACACCTTCCTCTATTCCTCTACAAGATGCCAAGCAGGGACAATGCCTTACACCACATAACCTCCCCTCCCCCTACGCCATTGTCTCTGCAATTCAACTGTTACCAGTGACCTGGCCAATAAACACATTCAGGGCCAGAGTGATTCCCCAATCGATGACAATGTGGAGGACAAAGTTTACATAGCATTAGAGGAGGAAACAGTCAGAAATGATGATCAGGTAATGTGGCAAAAAAAGTTCAGGTATGGTGATGAGTTAGTGAGTGAAACAATGCTTAACCCCTTAACCGCGAGGCGTCACTTTCGTGATGCTCGGGCGCAATGAATCATACCACAGGGCGTCACTTTTCTGATTCTGTGTTATTTTGAATTATCCCGGGCTTTCAAGTGGTGGCTTGTATCATCTATGAGTACTGCCAATGTCCAACACTAGTCAGAACTCCAAATCTCATCTGTACTCCCATCCATTGTTGACTCCCCTCCCTACCTCCCCTCCATTACCCTGTCCTCTCACCTCCCCGGCCGCTCTGCGCTAAGCAAATCTCCCACGGATTTTTCCACAGATTTCATCCATTGAAATAAGCCCAATGCCCTATACTTATACAAAATAATACATACCAAAAAAAAATAAGGTAAGTGATAATGGTATACACCAGGAATTGGCTAATTATCACCTGACAACACCTTACATGCATTCATTCGCTACATTACCACAGTAATTTCCCCTTTGAATTATGCCTTGTAATCTATTTCTGTAATAAAAACATATATCAGAAAGGAAGGGAGAAGCCTAAGTGACATTTACATTCACCTGGAACTACCTATTTCTTTATGTATTGCCGAGATTTTCTACCAATAATTTATTAGCATGTAAGTTAGCAGCTGTCATCCTCAGTGTCATTGTCAACCCTTGCCTTCTCAGATAACCCACAGCATATACTTCCTTGTCCTCCACTGTGGTCAAAACATGTTGCACTCGCGCCCTGCCATTTCTGCCGCTTCTGCACCCATTGCAAAGGGCCCCGTGACCTCTACACCCAGAAAAACTCGTGAGGGAAGCAGGAAAGGACTAAGTGACTCTGCAGTGGAATGTGAAATAGCGGAATTATCAATGGTGATGATGGATAGTGATTTTGACCCTTCGGGGGATTCGTGTGATGAGCCGGGTGAGGAAATCATGGCAGAAAGTACTAGTACGAGTGCTTCAGTGTCCAAAGTTATCCCTAGCTCCAAGGGAAAAGAGCCATTAGTGCAGCAAGGGAAGGAATTTAGGAAGCGTGTTAGCCCTGGAACAATGGCACCGCGTGACCCAGCCCACCATGAGTCCCGAGTTGATTCACCTCCCCATTCCCCAAGCCCCACGTCACTCATTTCTTCCTCTTCCTCTGCTGAATTATCTCCGGAGTCTTCGTCGTCGGAGTCACCACCAGCATCAACAGTGAAGGCAGGCCATAGAGGAAGAGGTAAATCCCTGACCTGTAAAAGTAGAGTTGCTACTAGAGTAAGGGCTGCTAGTGCTGTACGGCAACCCAGGGTCAGTGCGAGTGACCTTGAACGTGGTAAATCTCCCTCACAGCCACCCACCACCCTCACCTACCCTACACCGCCATGACAGGGAATCCTGGACGCCTTTGCGTGGACGGAAGGGTCCGATTTTGTCCCAGAACATTTAGATTTTGATGAGAGTTCCTCAGGAGTACAGCCTGCCTTCACTCTTGACGAGGATGCTGAGTGTGTGGACTTCCTTTTGGCCTTCCTAGATGACGAAGTCATGCAGCACATATGTGATGAGACCAACAGGTATGAATCACAACGTGCTGCAAGTGGTACAGGTGCAGCCAAGATGCAACAGTGGTCCATGCTGGGAGTGCAGGAGCTGTATGTGTTCTTCGCCCTCACGCTCCTCATGCCACACTCCAAGAAGCATGAGTTGGAAGAATACTGGTCCATGGACCCCTTACTACCCTCACCCACCTTCAATAAGTATATGGCCAGAGATCGCTTCCGGAACATCATGGGAAACCTGCACTTTGCCGACAACAATGTACCTTCCTAAACTGACCCACTCTGGAAGATCCGGGAGATTCTGAGCAGAATGAAGGTTAAGTTTACGTCATTCTTCCACCCCCTTCAGAAGGTTGTCATTGACGAATCCTTGGTTTTGTTCAGAGGACGTCTTCGGTTTGTGCAGTACATTCCAAGCAAATGCCATTGCTTTGGAATCAAGTTCTTTGTACTGTGCGACTGTAAGACGGGGTACATCCTTGACTTCGTCATTTATTCAGCCAGCACTGTCGATCTGGATAAAACACACCCCTTTGGCTTCTCAGGCTGTGTAGTGAACGTGCTCCTTGAAAAGTATTTTGGTGGGAATCATGTGCTGTATACAGACAACTATTATACAACACCAAAACTTGCCAAATACCTTTCAGAGCACGGCATCGGCTCCTGCGGCACTGTCAAGAGTAATTGTGCCCACTTCCCTAAATTCCTAGAGGCAGGAACTTCGCAGCGAGGAGACGTGCACCTATGCAAGTCTGAGAAGATGCTGGCAATATGGTGGCATGACAAGAGGGTCGTGCACATGCTCACCACCGTACATAAGGGGGAAATGACAAACAGTGGGAAGGTCGACCGTAGGACAGGCGAACCTGTGATGTAACCTGATGCTGTGTTAGACTACAATATCAACATGCAGCTGGTGGACAAGTCCGACATGATGATTGGTGAGATCGACTGCCTCAGGAAGAATACTAGGTGGTACAGGAAAATTTTTCTGCATCTCATAGACATGACGATGCTGAACGCCTTCATCCTGTACAATATGAAGGTCAAGCCACCCAAGTCCTTCTCCCTGAGGTTGTTCGCCAGGACTTGTGTTCAGCAGCTGCTGGAAAGATATGGTAGGGTGACAGCAGCAACTCCAAGGCGCCATCCAGTAACACTTCGTGACCGACTTGAGCAGAGGGCGTATATGGATCGGCACAGACTGGTGCAAATGTCTGCCACAGGCAAGAGGAAGGCTGCGATCTGCGGGTGCCAGGTGTGTGCACATACCACACGATGCACACCTGAGCACAAACGCACCTCTTGGCAGTGCCTGAGTGCCAGGTTCCCCTCTGTGTTACCTGCTTCTTTGATTACCACAGCCAGAAGCAGTTCTAAAAGTGCAAGTGGGAAAGGAAAGTAATGTGAAAATAATGTGTAAATAATGTGTAAATAGCAAATGAAAGCAATGGATGTTCAGTACATATGATTGAACAGTGTATTATAGTTTTATCTTACTGAAAGTGACAGTGAATAACATAGTGTAAGTAAAATAGAAGTGTAAATATTGAAAATACAATAGAAAATGTAAATAGTAATGTAAGTAATTAGTAATATAAGAATATGAGTACAAATACTTGATGTTATAACAGTGAAAGTGAATCCGTGGCTCTCTACGTATTTTACTGAATGAAAAATTGAATGACTTCAGTGACAATAAACTAATACTACTGAAGGAAACTTATGGATAAAGACTCCAGATATATATAAGTGTTATATAGTAATTGAAATATAAAGTGTGAGGGGTTTTATGAATAATAAATGACAGAATACCAAGAGTGAACTAGCGCAAGTGGGACGGTCATATGCGCTTGTAATTTTCATTGCTTTCACAGTGTTTTTTTTTTGGAGTATGGATCCCAAACTACTTGATAATCATAGAGTAGTGTTTATAGTGTTAATATCTGGCTGTGGTAATCATATTACGG
Source organism: Coenobita brevimanus (assembly GCF_032717465.1). Lineage (NCBI taxonomy): Eukaryota > Metazoa > Arthropoda > Malacostraca > Decapoda > Coenobitidae > Coenobita > Coenobita brevimanus. The sequence continues at coordinate 26,447,834 of NC_137057.1, forward strand.
GTTGTCGGGAAGTGTAAAGTGGAGACTTCGTTACCCAACTTCAGAGGTCTCCACAAGTCCTACGGTAATCGTTGATGGCTCAACAAACATCCCAGGAGAAAGCTGAAGTTATGTGCCATAAGCATGTATAATTTTAATGTTCTAGGGCTAATAACTGATTTTTGGCAAATATTTTTTGAGAGTCTGTCGGAGCCCGAATAACCCCGGGGGACACACAAAACACTGGGAAACATGCCCGCGGTGTAAGGGTTAAAATGCCTGTATCACTGTTTGAAAACCAATATACTCTTGTACTACATATAGATTCGTACCAAGTAAATAAATAAATACCGGTTATGAGTGCTGTGAAATAGTTACCCTCCCACAGAACTCGTTTTCTTTGGTGCTAGCCTGCTAGAAAACCCAGTAATGTAAGGAGGTACTGCTACTTGGATCGAGTATTTTAAACCTCAGGTGAGCGATTTCTCTATGAATTTGCGATGTTTCTCATCAAAAGCGGAGGTTTTAGCCAAAAAAAAAAAAAAAAAAATGAAAATACCTCGGGATTAGCGGTTGTCAGAGGTGCGAAATAGCTCGGGACGTGATGAGTTAATGGAAAGGGTGTATTGTGTGATATATAATTTAAAACCTACCATAATCATGACATGCTATTATCTGTTTATTTTCTGGCGGAACTTTGCTTATATATTACATTACCACCAATAACACAGCGGCAATGACCACCGCGTTTGGTTCGTTCTAGCAGCCGAACGAAACCTGGTGAAATTCCATACTTATCAGTGTTACCAGATGCGGAGAGCATTACACCACCTCGCTGGAGGATGGGGTGTTTCTGTTTGATATGTCTGCAACTGTACATTCTCTGCCTAATGCTGCAAGTTATATGGCGAGTATTACGCGCAATATCAGTGAAACTTTCATTAACCCGTGACCTTCTTGCGTGCCCTCATAAGCTGAAAAAAATCACCTGCTACTGGAAGGAATAAAGTAAAAAATTCACCCGAATACATAAGTTTTTTTTTATTTTTTTATTCTTCCATTTTGATCTTTCATGGTGAACTGGTGCAATTAATATATATGTTACTAACACTGTGTCAAACTAAGGTAATGTATGGAATGCCTAGGTATTCTATAAAATGTCTATCATTTTTTTGGCATAGTATGAAATAATCTTAATTCATTTTGACCCTGTATACTGTACTTTACCTAGGAATTTTAATAGAATGTCTAGGTATTCTATAGAATATCTAGCTTTTGTTTTGGCAAAGTATAATATAATAGACAACAGTGGGGTTGGGCTGGGATAATCTACGTTTAGGTAAGTTAGGTTAGGCTAGATTAAGTCAGGTCAAGGGAGGTTATTAGGTTAAGCTAATTCGGAAGAACGTAATGTTAAGCGTTTATCGAAATATAACCTTACTAACCCAGCCCAATCTAACCTAAACCTAACCTAGATTTTCCCTGCCTAACCAAACCGTGTCCTAAATTAACCAAACGTAAATGAAACGAATGATTTCACAGTTTGCTTGTTTGCTGCAATTTGGTCGTTTTAAATGTTGCCTAAAATAAACTCGGTAATCTACAGAGAACCTAGGGAATGTGTATAGATGATTATATTTTATATCTTGTCTTGAAGTTTTAGGCATTCTATACAATGACGGGTTTCCAACTTTGCCGGTAACATATACTGTATATTAATAACACTTTGTTCTCTCACATTTCCCCATTTTTCTTCCACTCGTGCCTCTCTCCTCTCTATAGTTTGGTATGCTGGATGGGTGGGTGAGTAGGTAGGTAGATAGACATGCAGGTATCTAGACAAGGAGAATTTTAGACAGATGGGTGGCTAGATAAACAGATTGGCAGATTAATAGACAGATAACAAATGAGCCGAAATACTCATTTTGCATTCAGAAATATCATAAACCTATTAGATTGCTTGATTGCCATATATATTTTCAAATCATTCAGGCCGATCAATATACAAAACTTAGGAATCGCCCGGTTAATGAAATCTATACTTAACTCAAGTTCGAAAAGTCTTGGGAGTATGAAAAATATTAAATAATGCCATATCAAAGTATTTGAGAAAAAAAATAAGTGCAGAGTTCAGGTATGGTATAAGTTATAACATGTCTAGATTTAATGTACTCCCATGCAAAAACACAACAGCATAAACGCCACGGGGTACATGCTTGAAGTTAACCCGGGATTGTATTGTAACTTTTGATTTCCCCCTGAGAGTAGTTGGAAGTACTTGGGTAAGAAAAATATTATTTCAGAATAAATGTGAATAAAAAATACCCCTGCAGGAATTCTGCTGGGAAGGAATGATACAGTTGGACTTTCAGGACGATGACACTATTGAAAAATTATTGTTGTTGCCGTCAGACGATTTTTTTTTCAGCTTCTTGAAGGCGTCTCAAAGTAAAGTGGTTGAAAATAATCACTGTGAAGCTTGCTTCAACATATGGCTACTGACAGACGAGTTATTCAGCTTGTGGGAGACATCTCTTAGTGAAGAGGATTGGAAATACTCCCTAGGCTATTGAAGCACGAGGAATTCTTTATTCAAAATTAATCCAGATGATTTTCCTCTGCTTTGAGGAAGATATCTCGTAGTGAATGGGTTAGTTACTTAAATACAATGACGTCTATTTCTTAAATGATGTTCAATGGTACTAGACAGCTTTATGAATATTGAGAGGATATTGATTTATACTAATGAGAATTATAAACGAATATGTTTTAAACGATATGCGGTACCGTAATGGCTTAATTATTCACCAAAGAAATCACTGTCTGTGACACATCCCTTATTAGTAGAGTGGTAGGCTACGACTTTAAGAATAACTCAACACTGAATTGTCTATACAGAAAATGATAGCTGGAATAATAACAGAAGGTAGCTTAATTGTTATACTGCTTAAAGTATGCACCTAACAACCATTCCTTACAGCACACCCCTCCCTAGAAGACAGATCCTTTTCCAGAATATGAAAAAATCACAAGTTGCCCTTAAGGAAAAAATTGTCATTAATAGTCAGCATAACAATGCAAAACTACTCAAAAAAATCACCCTACACCAAAGTAGAATCACCATTAAGAAAAACTGAAAAAGCAAATAAAAGAAAATAACCCTCAAAAGATACGCACCTTCAGACAAAAATCAAACAAGCAATAGCATCACCCCAATGTCCTCAGTAAACAATTGACAAAAATATATATATATATATATATATATATATATATATATTTGAGTATCCACTGCAGGACCGGCCTATCCCTACCAAAGTCGGGACGGTACAGCCAATGTATCTCTACCAAGTGGCTTAGGCTGTCTGGTAGAGATTGTATGTAGGGTGAGAAGTGCTTGTAAGTGTAATTGTAGTGTTGGAGTGGCTTTGGATGTGTGTATATTTGTGAACCAAGTGTAATCGGCCTGCGCAAGCAGACTGGGTGCAAGCATACTTTATAGTGACACTGGTTCAACCACAGCACCCTTTATGTCCGCCAAAGTAGTATATGGCTGGGTGAACATTCCCAAAGTTTATTACTCTGGTTCACCCGCGTACGAAAACGCACACTCTACCACTGTACCATAGAGGCTCCGTATATATCTATATATATATATATATATATATATATATATATATATATATATATATATATATCCAGTAAGAGTTAGCAGAACGAAAAAAAAAAGCGAAAAATGAACAAGAACAAATGAAAGGCACAGCCTAACAAACAAAAAACACCGTCAGACAAACGAAAAGTATCCTTAAGCAACCAAAAAAAAAAGAGGAAAACGCTTTCAAATAAACAAAATATACCCTCACACAAACAGAAAAACCTTCAAATAATATATACCCTCAGAGACAAAAAAAAAAAAAAAAAAAATGCATGGGAAAAACGCACTCAAAAAGTGAGACAAGAAAAACACCCTTAAATAATTCGAAAAAAAATTAGAGAACAGTAAAACATCCTCAAACAAATGAAAATCTCCCCCAATCCAAAAAAAAAAAAAAAAAAAAAAAAATGGAAACAAACAAAAATACAAGAAACAAACGAAAAATATTATCAGACAAACGATAAACTCCCTCAGACAGACGACAAACACCCACAAAGAAAAAAAAAAAAACAGAAAAACACCCTCAAACAAACGAGAAGCGTCCTCAAGCAAAGAATACCTTCAAACAAACGAAAACATACAGTACCTCTAACAAACGAAAACATCATCAGTCAAACGAGAAACATCGCCTAACAAACGACTCCATAGAGAAAACTAAATATATATAAATTAAACACGCCAACAGTCGTTCGCTTGGCAGACAGGGTGAAAAGTGCCAATAGCTAAAGCGACATTTGCATAATTAAATTACTGTATATGTGATGAAGCCAGTTTGTGTGTGGTAGTTTGGCGGGGATGGTGATTGGTAGGGATGGCTGTTTTGACAGTCTGGATAATGTAATTTTGATGAGAGTGGTGGACTGGTGGGGGCAGTGAGTGTGATGACAAAACTACATCACTAACGCTGATGGTAATTAATGTCTTGTGGTTGAGTACGTTTCAGTGTATTCATTTGAAGAGCGACGCCTTCATGTGGTAGCACAGAAATAACTGGGTGGTGGAGCTACCTGGATATACAAAGGTCCCTCAACTCCCTACCCCGGGAGGACAACGGTCTACTCTCAAAAAGAGACATTTTAGTCTGTAGTTCACTGGGTCCACCTTCAGATGAGTTTGGGGCTGCAGCTACTAATACTGCGTAATTGTAATACGAAACCACATACTGACTGATTGATTCATTGAATGGTTGGTTGATTTACTGACTGATTGACTGAATGACCTACTGCAGCTGCCACTACTAGTACTACTACTACTACTACTGCTACTACTACTACTACTACTACTACTACTACTACTACTGCTACTACTATAACTACCACCACTCTTACTCTACTACTACCACTGTTACTCAGCTATTACTACAACGATTACTACTACTAATAACACCACCATTACTCTGCTACTACTGACAACTGCTGCTTCTACTACCACAGCTACTAATGTTATAACTGCTGCTGCTCACTACTTCTACTACCACTACTACTACTACTACAAAATCACCTCCATCCGTCGGGGAAATATATTGTGAAGATCAAAACCAACCTTCCTAATACAGTTCACCATTTGGAGTTGTAATGTGAAGGTTAACACTAACCCGCATATTACAATCCGTTTTCCCCAAGCACGCCAACGGCTGTGGTTACCAACCATATACTACTACTTTTATTACTTTATTTCATTTTTGTTAATATTACAATGTTAATAAAGACATTAATCTATTGGAGTCGCTGGTCTATGCGACTCTCGAACACAGTAGCTTCATAATCCATACCTGGCAGAGAGACAGGCCTGAGGGCTGATGATCTTGTGCCCCTGAGACATAGGAGTGCAGACCTCACGAGGGAGAATGACAGTCGACATCTCATCTCGGCCATAGCAGAACTCTGCAGATGATGCTTCTTCTCAGAAAGAACCTCTGCCAGTCACGAGTAGAATCTCACCGCCTCTGGACCCATCCCACCTGATGTTTTGAACACAGGGGGAGTGAATCGACCGCGGTCCACATGATGGATCCTTTCTTGATTGTTTCTTTTCTTGTTCATTCCTTTTGTGTGCAGCATCGAGAGACAGATCACGGTGACATGCTGCCATGGGATCAAATATCCTGATGTCGAAGAACGCCTTCTGTCCACGTGTTCAGAAACCTCGAGCACTGACATCCACTCTTGCATCATTTGATGTGTTTGCTGTTCTGTGGGTGAAGTGCTCGCCGTGATTGGGTAGCAGAGGTGGCTCAATCATAACATCATGGTGTATTTTCTGCAGCATTTTGGCAGTGAGGTCGCGTACTTCATCGTGTCGGATGCAAAGCCTCCCTTCTTGCAAACCATTGCATGGTTTGCATCAAAAGCAGTGCCACAGGCACAGTGTTGAGGTAGGTTCTCTATTGGCCACCCATATCTCAAGGCTACGGCGTCAAATAAATTCTTGTTTGTTGAAGTGGAAGCCTTTTGCCTTGAGAGGCTGGGTTGTCAGCCAGTTCGATGCCCCAGCCTTCTGTGCAATTTCAACTCTTCTGCACTGGTGTGGTGTTAGAAGTTCGATTATGTGCTGCAGCTGGTCTTTTTTTCTTGTTTCTCTCTCCTTACTTATCTGTGTTTTTATGTCTTTCTGCCTTTGGTGGTCGATTTCACTCGTCTCAACCTGGGCGCAAATCTTGTGACAAGGATTCGGTGCGCCTAAGTGAATTTCTATGTTCGTAGCTTGCAATGGCTGCTGGATTTTTTGCCAAGGCCTCCCATCCTGGGTGATAGTGGTAAAAGGTCCCTCTCTACTGGTGTGGGGATGTGGCCATTAGTCAGTGATGGGAGGAATGAATCCCTGATAGCATCCTCCAGTGGTTGTAGCAGGAACTCGATGTCTGGTATGGTCCTCATCACGAAGGTCCACTTGTGGTTTACACCATAGGTAAATGCGCTGTGTGCTGCATGGGGTTCTGTTATTGCGTGGCTGGATAATACATGAATTTCTTCTACCCATGTCTTTGCCTTATCACTCACATATTGGTCTTTGAATTCCTTAGTTCCAGTCACAGCACCCAGATGCCTCTGACCTTCCTTAGTCACTATTACGTTTGTGCCTCTAAAGGCTCCCTTGTGCATCTTCATAGTAAGCTGGTTTCACGATCAAGATGGACTTACTTGCATTAGAGCAGTAACCTATTTCAGGGCCATGAGATGTTACAAGGTCCCACCACTTTTTCACATCCTCCACCTTGCCAGCACCTGTGAGATCATTTGCATTGGCTACCTGTTTTACATTGGTGGCCTCATTTGATCTGTTGTTGCAGCACTGTCATAGCCAGGGCATACATAGCCATGGCGATGAGGTCCACCTGGGTAGTTCCATCTATGGATTGGATTACACCACTACTACTACTACTGCTACTACTACTACTACTACTACTACTACTAGTACTACTACTACTACTACTACTACTACCTCCTGTTACTCTACTGCTACTACTACTACTACCACCCCCTATTACTCTACTCCAACTACTTCTAGGGTCTGTGTATCTACCTTGTGTATGTTTATAAATCTCATAAATCCTGGATCCAGTTCATAATAAACTACGCATCCATTGTGTGTATCCCTGGAAGAAGTGATATTATGCTGGTGCAAATCAATCAAATGTCAAGATCACATGATAAGGTAAGAGTTCATGGTGCCGCACATTATATAATGAATACCTGATGCGACTTAAGTCAAACTGGGCACAAATATACATTGCCTGAGGAGATGAAAAGAAGCCATTCCATTTCAATAAAGTTCAAGCTAAAACCAAGGTCGCTGATATCTGTTGTGTGTACCATTTTTGCATTGTTTCTTTTCCATGAATATCTAGGTTTGTTTTCCTTGTATCAGGATACATTAGTTTCATTGTTAGTTAGGTTAATATTTTTGGTTAGGAAAAGTTAAGTTCGGTTAGAGTAAACAAAACAATAAGAGAGAGAGAGAGAGAGAGAGAGAGAGAGAGAGAGAGAGAGAGAGAGAGAGAGAGAGAGAGAGAGAGAGAGAGAGAGAGAGAGAGATTGGAGGTGGAATAGCTGATGAATGAGGCAAGGAAGAAAATGTGATATTGGGGCTGGGATAGGAGGAGATGGAGGAAATGGAAAATGATATAAGGGTGAGAGGAAGAGAAAAATGAGGAAAGGAAGGAGGAGGGGTGATGGAGAGATAGGGGAGAGAATGATAAAAGATGAAGAGAAAGAGGGCGAGAGAGTGGGACGGGATCCGGATCCGGATCATGATTGGCCCCCAGATTTAATCTATTCATTCTTGGTCCATGGTCCATCATTCCACAAAAGTACATTATAATTCATTAAGAAATTTTGGAAATATTGTGCGAGATACTTCAGATCCGCATTTGGATCCACCCCCAAATTTAATCATTTCTTCCCTAGCCCATGGCCCACCCTTCCACGAAATTTCATCAAACTCCGTTCATAACTTTTTGAGTAATTCTGCTAACAGACAGACAGACAAACAAACAAACGCGGGGTAAAACGTAACCTCCTTGGAGAAGGTAGCAAATCTTCAGGCTGTAGACGTTAATTCTCTCTCTCTCTCTCTCTCTCTCTCTCTCTCTCTCCAGACGATTTTATTCAGCCCTGAAGAAACCTTTCAAAGTTGAGGGGTTATACAGGGAGGTCCGTATATTACGCACCACGATTCTCGTGAGTTACGGGGACGACTCAGAGTTACCAGTGTCCAGCCATGTTCTACTTCACATAACCCTCTTCATGCTATCGATTGCCTGTTTTTATACGCCCGTTGATTGCATGGATGATTACCCGTCCCCGCCCTGAAGGTGCTCAGGGATGGGTAATGTTTTCACTCTGTATGCCTGTTCGTCTGTCTGTCTGTCGGGCTGTCATTTAACAACTTTATGCGAAAACTACAGGTGCGATTTTGACTAAAATTACAGGGATGATGGACTATGACCCTCTGTTCACCTGATTAATGTTTGGGCCAAATTGGGCCAAGGCCCAGGCTGTTGGCCCCCCAAAACATTTTTTAAACAAGTAAAAGAAATAAACGTTTTTTCGCCATAACTCTTTTCAAAATCGTCTTATCGACATGAAACCAAAAGATGCATTTTTCAAATCTGCATCCTAGAACATGTCTCATTACATCAGGGAGATCACCCCTCATTAGCGGTAAGGGGGTCACAAGTGGGGTGGGCCTATTATTTCAAATGGGCCCGATTTTCTTCAGATTTGGTATGTGACATTTTTTACTTCATATTCTGTTGTGTTTATACGTCAGTACTAAAATGACTGCCGGGGACGGGTTTGCTGTGCCTTGGCACCACTTTTTTATTTGTAATTTCACGAAGTAGCCAAAATATCTTCACTCCCCACACCAGCAGAATGAGCCGTCTCTGCAACATAAAAGACATGAGAGTGCAATATCCGGACCACTCGTTACATAACCTTCATTAACCCCTACAGTATGGGGTTTCTATCCATAGATGAATAGTTGTGAGGTGGGAATAAGAACGAAATACAAGTGTCATACTTGTGCTGAAAGTCTTAAGTCTGTCAACTGGATCCCAAGTATTAAATCTTGTTTCATGTTACCTCTTTTTAAATTCAGGGGAGATATCTCGAACTGATATTATTAGATAATGCCTTCCGTACAAAAAACCCCAAGTTTAATACAATTTTCCGGGGGCAGTAATAAAACTCAACTAACATGTCACGCTTTTAGAGGTTAACACTAATAGTCCCACAGTAAGATATATATACGGGGTATATATAAACCAAGAAAATACAAATTAAAAGGCATAGATAAGATCACATTATACAACCACAGAACCAGTACCATAGAATCGCAAACTCGAAAGCAAAAAACCCGGAAAGACACAAATGCAAATTAGAAACAATAATCTTAAGGTCACAAAACCAAAAAGGAGGAAAATATAAAGCTTGATTGAACTGGGACAAAATCATTCCAGAATCCAAAACAGTTGATCCGAAGACACACACACACACACACACACACACACACACACACACACACACACACACACACACACACACACACACACACACACACACACACACACACACACACACACAAAATAATACCTCAAAGTCACACCCAAAATCATTGAGCCACACTTCACATAAAACACGATAACAAAACAACACACATGCACAAAAGTAATTAAATCACAAAATCACATTAAATAAAACAAAATTATAAAACCATAAACGCAAAAGCAAATAACGAAACCATAAAATCACAGAACAACTCTTAAAAAAAACGACGAAGTCACGATTCACAAAACCACAGAAATCACAGAAAACCCAAACCACACACACACACACACACACACACACACACACACACACACACACACACACACACAAGCCTAACTGAACTCGAGCCAAATTATCCCACATTATATATCTCCCAGTAATTGTTGAGATTCTGGTCAGTGGGTACTTTAATTAACTGTTTATTATTATTATTATTATTATTATTATTATTATTTTTATTATTATTATTATTATTGTTGTTGTTGTTGTTGTTATTATTATTATTATTATTATTATTATTATTATTAATTTTGTTGTTGTTATTATTATTATTATTATTATTAGTTTTTTATCTGAAGTGATGGTAGAAGCATGAATGGTGAGTTGCTTGAGGAGGTAGAATGTTTTAAACACTTAGGGTCACATGTTCCTGTGGATGGAAGAATAGATGCAGAAGTGAAGTTTTGAATGAATGAAGTAGGAAAGGTGCTGGGAGGAATGAAAAAAGTGTTTAGATGTCGTTTTGTTTAGAATGGATGTAAGGAGAAGGCTGTATGAGGGTGTTGTGGTACCGACTGCGTTATATGGGGCTGAAACATGGAATATGGGTGTAGCAGAGAGGAAAAGTTTGAATGTAATGGAGATGAGGTGTCTGAGGAGTATATGTGGAGTGACGCGTATGGATCGAGTGAGAAATGAAGTGTGAAGGAGAACTGGAGTTGTGCAGGAGATGGCTGATCGAGTTGAGCAGAGGGTGTTGCGATGGTTTGGGCATATGGAGAGAATGGATAATGAGCGATTGGTGAAGAAGATAACTAGATCTGATGTGAGAGGTGTAAGGCTGAGAGGAAGACCACGAATAGGATGGATGGACAGTGTGAAGAGAGCGTTGGATGCGAGAAGGATGTCTGTTGAGAAAGGATGAGTGGCTGTGTGTGATAGAAATGAATGGAGATTGTGAATGAATAAATTATGACGCAGCCCTGAGGGAATACTCTCCCGCATTTGTCTGATCAGCTGATCAGGTCAGGTGCGGGTAAGGGGATGGGTTTATTATGATGTGGCAGGGGTAAACCAGCTCTGCCGTCGGGCACTGCTGCAGATGTCACTGACTGCACTGAACAGTTGACGCTCATGCGGTGTGGAGCAGTGAGGATCCGTCCCTTCACCCCTTGGGGCTAAGATGCCAATGAATGTGTTTGAGTGGGTGAGTAAATTGGGAGTGTGTCGTCCTGTCTCGGCTACCTCCCTTTCCTTGGGGAAAGCAGCCTATGTATATAGATAGATAGATAGTTGGAGAGTCTTTCTTAAGTCGCGTCCACACGAACTGCTTGCTGGTGAGGATGGGAGTTCTGCATCATATTAGCCCATGAAAGTTCTCGCCCCGCCCACTCGCGTCCAGTTGGGAAAATTATATGAGTAAACGTGATGCAAAACTCCCACCCACTCCAGCCCACACCCACTCACTCCCGTCCGGGCCAGCAAGCATTTAATGTAGACGAAGATTTAGGCGTACGATGTTATTTGCCACTTTTTAGTTATTTATTAAAATCTTATTCTTTAATATCGCATACCATTTATCTTCAGTATCTACAAACCAGTGCTACAAGTTGTACCTTAGTGTAGTGTAGTGTAAGGGAGATGAAGTGAAGTGGCGTGCAGTTTAGTGCAGTAAAGTGTCAGAGTACTGTTGTGTAGTATAGTGCACTACTGAGCAGTGTAGTTTAGTGTATTGTATTGTAGTGTCGTGAAGTGGAAGTGTAGTGTAGTGTAGTAAGGTGCAGTACAGTGTAGTGTAGTGTAGTGCAGCGGAGTTTAGTGTAGTGCAGTGTAGTGTGGTGCAGTACAGAATAGCGTACTGTAGCAGAGTGATGTGCAGTGTAATGAAGTGCAATAAAAGTCCAGTGTGGCCATGTGCAGCTCCATGGATCTGAAATACAACTGAAGTCTGGTGGTGTGTGGGGGCAGAGTGTGATTAGGTTCATATTATTGGCTGTTTTTCCCGAATGTCGACTCTAATGGCTGTTGTGCAAGGTTATGTTTTGGAAAATTTGTGTGTGTGTGTGTGTGTGTGTGTGTGTGTGTGTGTGTGTGTGTGTGTGTGTGTGTGTGTGTGTGTGTGTGTGTGTGTGTGTGTGTGTGTGTGTGTGTGTGTGTGTGAGTAACTAAACAGGTAACAATGGGTTATGAGTGAGCAGTAAGTATGCATGTATAAATGTAAGTATTTTTATATGCTTGAGTCTGTGTTAATGGCTCTTAATATTTGTGTTCGTGAAACAGTAGGTAAGTACATTTCCACAATTTTCTATTTTCTTTCTCAATTTCAAGGCATTGCACTTCCAGCACTATATTCTTTACTCTTACTTGGTCTAAAATTCCCATCTCTCCATCTTTAAAGCCGAGCTGTAACAAGAGATTAAGACTAGAAGAGGTGTGATGGAAAGGATTTAGAGCTGTAATACTGTTTCTGCCGCCGAGCTACGTCAAATTAGCTATAAAAGGATGAAATTCTGGGTTAAGTTACAATGAAATAACTTTAGTTACTCCCTCACATTCCCTGATCTTACCACTGAACTGAATTAGTCCTGCAGTTCGATAATGTTGTTTGTATTTTATTCTTGCTAGCACCAAATGGTTTTATTTATCGTAGGAAGGACATCCGGTGGTGATCCCGTTAACAGGATCTGGTTCTAATAATAGCAGTAGTAAAATCATGGTATATAACACTGTGTGACAAAGAATTAGTTTATTCAATTTTTGTGGTCTTGTTAGACACAGTTTCCCATGCTGATTCCAATGGTCTATGTTTTGTTTGTCTACCTCTAGGTTTTTATCAACAATTGGCAATTGTTTATTTCCGGTCTTGTTACCGCGCAGCAATGTAATGGCTGACGTATCACACACACACACACACACATACACACCATCTGTGTCCATGCAGATGTCGCTGATATGACTATTACTGCGTCATGCAATGTAGATCGTGTCAGTTCATTCGATGAGCTAGTCTCACGTTGGTAGATAGGCTGGTCGACATCATTTTGAGCTGTTCCTTAAGGTGTTTCTATCGATGAGAATGACCAGTAGACGTTCTTGCAAGCTGTCAGCCAATAGATTTTGTTATGAATGTGGAGTATATATTGGACCAAAGATGATCAGACACAAAATCCATCATGATACCAAATTTGCTCATGCATACAACGCATACTTTGGAGTGGCAATGCGCGATCAAGATAAGGTTTGGGCTCCGCACTACACTTGTGGTAGCTGTCGCTCTGCACCTTGAGCTTGGCTACAAGGAACAAGAGAAAAGATGCCTTTCGCCATTCCGAGAGTGTGGCAAGAGCCTTCGAATAACCACGACGATTGTTATTTTGCGTGGTTGACATAAGTGGTGTGAAGAACATTAAGGGCAGAAACAACACTGTATATTTAAATATGCCTCCTTCCATCTCTCTGGTGCCTCACAACAATGAGCCGCCAATTCCTGTTCCTCCTGCAGACACAGGAGTTTTCTCTGACCATGAGGACATCGTCAATGACGGAGGAGAAAGTGATGATGAATCGTATGTTGGAGAATGTTCCGGAGACACTCCACACTTTCCCAATCAGCAAGAAGTGGATGACTTGCTCCGAGATTTAGGACTCACGACGTCCAGTGATGAGCTGCTGGTGTCACATCTAAGTGAATGGAACTTGTTGGATCCCACCTGTAAGTTGTGTAATAGGAATCGCCACGACACATTTGCATCCTTTTTTATATTTTGTGAAGAAGCCTCACTGTGTTATTGTTTTAATGTTAAGGGTTAGTTCCATGTCATGGGAGTGGATTACAAGGCCTCAGAACTGTGACTTTTCATAGGCAGTTCCGTGAAGAGCCTAAAAGCTGTACTTTTGCATAACGGCAACAATCTTCCATCAATTCCAGTTGCACATTGTTGAAATGAAAGAAGGCTATGAGAATGTGAAAATTTGCCTGACAAAGATCAAGTACTCAGATCACAATTGGGAGGTTTGTGGGGATTTCAAAGTGATTTCGTTCCTATTTGGAATGCAAGGTGGTTATACGAAGTATTCATGATTTTTATGCTTGTGGGACAGCCGGTGTGATCCAGAACATTTCGTGAGGAAAGACTGGCCTCTCAGAGACAGTCTCACACGAGGCTTATACAACGTTCTGAGAGCTCCACTGAACTCCAGAGAGAAGGTATTGGTACAGCTGCTACACATAAACTTGGTCTTGCGAAACAATTCATGAAAGCCATCGAGAATGATGGTGATGTGTTTCTGCATATCCGATCAATGTTTCCCAAGTTAAGCTTGGTAAAGGTGACGGCTGGCATATTCACCCGGCTGCAAGTTCGAAGAATGCTTGTAAGTCGTGAACTCCAGGGTAAAATGATCGATGATAAAGAGTGCACTTGGAATGCTTTCAGAGGGGTAGTGGAAAGTTTTCTTGGCAACCAGAGGAGACCAGATTCCGCACAGCCTGTCGATGACCTGATCGGTGCAGTCCACCGGCTTAGATGCAGAATGTCAATCAAATTGCACTATCTGCATTCCCACCTTGATTTCTTCAAAAGCAACTTGGGTTCAGTCAGCGAGGAGCATGGCGAACATTTCCACCAGGACATTCTGCTGATGGAAACCAGATATCAGGGCAGGTGGAACGAGGCGATGATGGGCGATTACATTTGGGGATTGTTGCCCGATTGTCATCACAGCCTCAGATGAAAGTCAATATCAAAGTTCATTTCTAGATACTGTGCCCTGCATTTCTTGTGATGTTACTGTTTGCTTATTTTCTAGTTATGATGATAATAAACACCCGAAAATACATAATTGTTTTGACATTCTCAATATTCTCGAAATGGTAACAAGTTTCAGTTCTTGTCCTTGTACGATACATATGTTGTTGCATAATTCCTGTAACTCTACATTTACACAAAACCAAATAGCTTTTTCGGAATCTACGCATTGACATTGATCAGAAATAGCATAAAAATCACATAAACAAAAAATTGGTTTAAGTTTCTTACACAGTGTAATAATAGCAAGTAACAGCACATAATACGTGCTCCCTACGTGTCAATAAGTGGGTTGGTGGAGGGTTAGTGCCCCTCCTCAGAGACGAATGGCCACCCCTTAAGGTACTGTGGCTTCTGGCAATAGATAGATAGATAGAACAGCACATAATAAAAGGGTTACATATTCTAGTTAATCATAATTAGTAATTACTAATAGTAACTAATGATAAAGAGCAAATAACGTGATGGTAATAGAGTAAATCATGATAAACCATTAATGATGGTAAATAACAGTCTATCTATTTATCTATAGCCAGAAACCACAATCAAGAATGGGGTGGCCATTTGTCTTTGAGTAAGTTGCTTTACGTGGAGGGGCACTAACCCTCCACTAACCCACTTGTTAAGATGTACGGGACGTGTATGGGTTTCTTATACGGTTCCCAACCAGTGTTGTAAATTATTTCCTGTCTTACAGGAAAACACTTGGATTGTTACTGGATGTAAAGCCACCTGAAAAGGAAAGAAGAGTAATAAAAAGTGACAGCAAGGATCAGGAACAGGAAGAGAAGAAGACATACGGAAGAAGAAAAAAAACGTAAATGTGAAGGAAGACGTAGGCAGCACTACATCAAGTAAGTTGTTGATGGTCGCCACCACCCACAGCAAAAATAATAAAAAAGTAAGTGAGAGCTGATCACAATACTAATTAATTGATAAACCATAAGGAACACAAAACAACAATAATAGCAACACATGGGCAGTATATAACACTGATCAGTCATAACAAACAAAAAACAGTAAATCACAAAAAACAGTAACAATAACAGAAAATGAAAATAAAAGTCAAAGCATTCGCCCACGAATGCATAATGCCCACCGTCACGAAAAAAAAAAAAAAAAAAGGTTCAGTAATTCTGTCAAGCAGAGGTATATCATCGCAGCTTCGCAAAAATCGAAAAAAAAAAAAAACACACACACACAGTCGAAGTAGCAAACCAGCATTCATAAGTCTGCAATCAGGTATTATGTTGATAAGTATAACAGGCCTTTGAAGAAGTTCCAATAGTTACCATTTAAATAAGTGTTATCTTCGTTAAAAGTACGGTAGAAAGTGATAAATAATGGCAAGCTAAAGCAAAAAAAAAAATCATAGAGTATTTTATCTTGCAAAATCCTCTTGCAGTCAGAGGCATATATATCATTGCAACTTTGCCAAAAAAAATTTAACAAACGAGTCATATATCCCGGGATGCTGTCCACAGAGTTTGGATAGTTTGCCCACTTGATTTTGAGATACTTTGGTAACAGCCAGGCACACAGACACACACAGATGCAAGTGATTACATTATCGCCTCACTCAGTGAGGGATAATAAACAATATATAATAACTGTAAAACATACCAAACACTCAGTGATAACAGGAAGTCAAAATATGCATAAATTAATAACAGCAAATGATAGACAGTAAATCATAGTAGGAAATAACAGCAAAGTAAATAGCAATAGTAAATTAAAATTAACAATAAATGAATAATAAATAGCAATAATCAGTAAATAATGACAGTAATCCATAATAACAAAGTAAATCAGCATAACAGAAAACATACTCAAGCACAATGCCAGTAATTTTTTCACACTTCTCTTTTATTGCTCCACTGCCATCACTATTTCCTTTTGAGATTGTCGTGTAACTCTAACTATTCATCTTCCTCCTCTTCCTTTTATACTTCTGTATAATCTTCCGCTTCCTCCTGCTGCTCTCCCATCTCCTTGCTGCTATCTTTCTTCTCTTCTTCCTACAATACTGTTAACCCGCTGCGTCCCGTTAAAGTATAGATACGTCGGAACGTTTTGTCACTATAAATCCTGTTGATGTATATAAATGTGCCACAACTGCAAGGTCTGTCATATGCACATTTTTCAAATTTTGCATGTGATTTTTGGTACGTATACAAGGGGCACCTTCCTCTACAATATGCCAGGCAGAGACAATGCTTTACTCTGCATGACCTCCCCTCCCCCCACACGCCATTGTCTCAGCAATTCAGCTGTTACCAGTGACCTGGGCAGTAAAGACATGTCGTGCCACAGTATGGAATTCAAAGCCAGAGTGATTCCCCAATCGATGACAATGTGGAGGACAAAGTTTATGTAGCACTACAGGAAGAAACAGTCAGAAATGATGATCAGGTAATGTTGCTAAAGGTCAGGTATGTTGATGTGTTTGGTGAGTGAAACAATGCTTATATTGCCTATATTACTTTGTGAAAACCAATATACTCTCATGCTACATATAAATTCGTACAAAATAAATCAATAAATACCATTTATGAGTGGTGTGGAATAGTTACCCTCCCATAGAACTCGTTTTCTTTGGAGCCAACCTGATAGAAAACCCAGTAAGGTAAGGGGAACTGCTAACTGTAACCATGTCACGGGTTTTTTTGAGATTATGTAATATTTAAGAATAATGTTCAATAATACTTGAGAACAGGACAAAGAACTGACTTGCAAGAATCAAGCAATGATTGATTTATGCCAGCTTACTTCGCCGATTCTCTAAGGATGAGAATTTATTTACTTTCTCAGCAGTACACAGCAGAGACTAATTACTCACAAATGCTGTTTGTTAGTACTGCTAGCCTCACGAGAAAGTGACTCCACCCCTGACAATCAGTAACTAATGCTATGAATGATAAACAGGTTCTTGCTGATGCATTAACTCCAAGTTGCACAACGGATTTTATGCTTAATAAAGAGGATTGGCCTAAGTACCAGTTATGAATAATGCAAAGCTTTTATGCAAACTAGGAGCTATAACTAAAATAAGCTTAATGTGGAGAAATAAAACACGAGTTTACATTACATTAAGCTCAAGAGAAAAGAACTGTGAATTTGTTAATTACAATGAAACAAATTTACGTTACATGTTTCAAAATGAATTCAAAATAAGAAGAACACACTCACTCGCTCACTCAAAAGTTAAACTCTTAAGCCTAGGAAAATACGAATATAAATACTGGTCAGAGAGTGGGCTAAACGGGAAGAACTGGGCATCGTTGCTAAGGGAGGACGCTGCCACACATGCTGAACCTCTCGCCAATTCATGCTAGGTGGGGATTCAGGAACTCGCTGTACGCACGCTGCTTCAAGCGAGGCCAACGAACCTAGTCCCACGGCGCTCTAATCCTGACTGAATTCAAATTGTGAGAGAGAGGCCAGGGCGGGCCAGCAGCTAACTGGTAACGGCTAATGGAAAGAAGTGAGCGAAACACGCCCATAATAAATCACTCAGTGAAAGCGCTAATATGACGCGCAAGGACGATCACTTATGAAACAGCGAAAATTGTTCTGAAAACACTCCCAATCAGGTGAATATGTGGCGGATGACTAAGTGATACTTATGGGAATTCACTAGAATTCGCGGTTTCCCACAAAAGTTCAATGTCACGGGTTTATTTAGATAGAGAATCGTGCCAGCTCGTGACATTACGCCCCATCAAAATCAATTTTTTTTCCTCAGGAAAAAAAAATTTCAATTTACATACATATAAATCCTAATTCAGCCACAGAAGATTCACACTGTGGTGTGTGTGTTATCCTGCTACAGGAGAAAATAACAGTCGCCCATGAGCGTAAAAACCTCGTATTTGCGTTAGCAGAAGCAAGCTTGAGGAAAAAACTATGTGACGAGGGTGAAAAATCCTGTACTCAGGTCAAACAGAGTGAAAAGTTCGTTACATTTACATTAACAACTAATTATTATGTAGCGTGATGTATGTCATACACGGTGTAGGTGTGACAGTTGTGGTGTAACTGTACCTACATGTAAAATTACATAATGCAAATCAATAGTAAATGATGACGACGAGGCAGAAGAGAAGAGGTGGCAGCATGTGTCAGGGACGATCAGCTGTTCTGCACAGCAATGCTGCACCCGCCAGCTGCACCTGCGAAAGCAATCAAGGTGGAGCATCAAAAATGTCATTTCTCTCTCTCTGTCTAGCAATCAGTACTTATGTTACAAAAAGTACACTATTTACATTATTAACCAGGAAACGTAGTCAAGGCGTCCCTGCAGGACATCAGATGCTGACCCAGTTTACTGGTTAAACCCTAAACTTAATTAGCAAAAAGACTGGGCATTGGTGCAGCACATCAAACGCTGCAATTTGTTAAGTTAACCAGGGAACGTGGTCAAGAGCGAAAAGACTGGGCGTCTGTGCAGGACATCAAACGCTACAATTCGCTAGGGACCCAGTTTACTGGTTAAACTAACTCTACACTTACGATTAACGACAGGAAGCTGAGAATCCCTACACAATCTCAGGCAGGTCACATTTTAACATCCACCATGGGTGTGAACATTCATTTGGATAATGTGCATTCTCCGGGAATCCTCTGAGAGGCCCACAGCTTGAGATGTTCCACAGGGTAATTCATACACAGCCTCGGACTGTCTCTGCAGGGTTCTCGAACTTCCCCCTTAACTTACGGTACATATGTATGTACAGGCCCTGGACATACTGTGTCCTGTGGGGCCAACAGGCGAGACGTCAGGTCTGCACCCACATTACCACTGCCCTCTCTTTCAACTGACTCAGAGATTACGAGTGTGGTTTCAAATGGCACAGGAAGGACATGTCCCTGATTAGTGGTATGTGGACACACATTGCAGGAACGCACAAAACTATCTATTTCTCATCCCATCCCTGGCCAGAAGAAATCAGCTCGGATATGGCCCTGGGTTTTCCTTTTGCCCAGGTGACCTCCTGAGGCTGAACAATGACCCCATTCTAACACTGCTTGGCGGTACTTAGCTGGAACAAAAACTGCAGTCGAATCTCGCCCTGGGGTGTTCGTGACTCACGGTACAGCCGTCCTTGTTTGCGAAGGAACTTGGCTTGACCTCCCCATAAATACTTTATCATTCTACCCTTTTGCTTCTTTCGCACAGCAGCAAATGTCCGGTCCGAATGTTGTTCTTGAACAACAACTTGGCTTCACATCAGATCTTGTGGCGATTCAATGGTCACCAGAGTGACACAGTTTGGAGCCTCAGCCATGGCCCGTGTTACTGTAGCCGAAGTCTGAGTAGCGTCATCTTCAGTGCAACTATCCTTGGCACCGGGAATATTGCCTATGATAAGGTCAAACAAAGGTTCTGGCATGACAACTGCGAGTGTCATACCAGTGTAAAATGGAGATACCACCTGGATACGTGCCTCAGGGAACAATCTCACTGATACATCAATAAGGTTAGCTTGGATCTGTCGACCTGTGTACTCCTCAGGCCGAACTAGACTCTGCCTGACAGAGCAACCTGAGGACCCATTGTCTCTCAGGACCTTCACAGGAATGTCTCCAACAAACCCTGGCTGAACAAGGAAGGCACTGTTACCATGTGGGAGGGCCTGTGGAGGAAGCAGCCAGCCACTCATGAGGCTGCTGAATAAATGATGTGACAAACATGGTGCCCTGAGAATTTGATACTAGAGGGGTCGTACTCACTGTCAGGGGAGATGGAGCATTGACCTCCTGTGGCGAAGTGTTCACTGTCGCTGTGGGACTAGAGAACTGTGGGGGAGTACCCGTACTGGTAGGGACGTGACCACCTTGCTGCTGCTGAGGAATGAATGCTGCACTCGCCTCCTGCCTCCTATTCACTTGAGCTGGTGCTGAAAAGAACAGTCCCAACAGTCGGTTGCGTGGCTGATACTGCTGCTGGTTAGGGTACCTGTTGTACCCCTTCCACTCAGGTTTCTGGGTGTTTTGCCCTTGGTCCTTCTTCTACGGTTTTGGAACTTGGCCATTATTCTGAGAACGGCCTTGTTGCTGGGGTTCAGTCTGAGATGGTTTTCCAGATTTATCAGCTTTCCTGTTCCAGGTATGCTGCTTACGAGTTTGATACCTGTATGCAGTGAAAAATGCATCAGCCTTCTCCACCATTTGGCTGGCATCCCTTACCTGGCAGATCTTAAGCTGAGCCATAAGTTCGGCAGGCCACAACTTTTCTAGCTGCGTGCACAGCATAAGGTCAATTATCCCCTCACACTTGGAAGGAGTTTCATCTTTCTCCATCCAGTCATCTAAGTAAGCAGTAAGCTGGTCAAGAAACTGAACGGCAGTCTCTTTTTCCTGTAAACGCGCCCTCATGAACTGACTCTTGGTGTCATCAGCTGTGAGACCGTACGCTTTGACGAGTGCGGCCTTCATCATCTCATACGTGAGATTGTCTCCACGAATTCTGTGGAGAATATCGAGGGCAGGGCCCTCAAATAGGCTAAGAAACTGAAGCCGCTTAGCTGCATCATCCAACTGGTAAAGCTGAGCCATATCTTCAAAACGAGCTATGTATGGCTCGATTTGCTCGCCTTCCTTGTATGGGGGAAGCTTGATGTGTGGGGTCGCTAGAACATGTGCAGGGAGAGCGCTCGTGGAGCTTGGGCCAGCTGCACCAGATGTGTCTGAAGCCAAGGAATCTCGCTTGAGCTTCAACATTTCAAGGTCATGTTTTTCGCGTGCTTCTCGCTTGGCACGCTCGTGTTCTCGTCCTCTCTCACGTTGTTCTAACTCTAGTTCGCGTTGTTGTTGCTCGTGTTGACGTTCTCTCTCGCGTTCCTCGCGCTGTTCTCGCTCGTATTCGTGCTCTTTATCGATTTCCTCACACTGAATTTGACGCTCTTCACAAGCATCAGTCTCGCGTTGCTGCTCATGACTATACCGAGAGAGGACTTAATCCTTTACTTCTTTGGGGTCTGTAAACCCCATATCTTTAGCTTCCTGTACATAGACGTTAGTTGACATGATGCTAAGTCAATCTAAGTGAACTAGAGACTAAGCACTGAGTGCTATTTCGCAGAGAAAGATGCCAATAATCGAGAATAAAGAATATAGGCACAGGTTAGTGGTGACCAGTTTTATATAGTTAAACTGGTAAAGAAAGAAAATTAAACAAACAAGTGACTATGAAAACTATTATGTAAATTAATAAAAATGAACTTTGGGGGAACTTTGGGGGATGAAGTGCGTGAAAGGGTACAGCAGGGAAGGAAGGTTGTTGGTACACTGAAAACAGTGATGAGAAATAGGGAGGTGAGTATGGACGTTAAGAAGTCACTGCATGATAGTATTGTGATCCCTACCCTGACGTATGGAAGTGAGGCATGGACCTTGCAAGAGGGGAACAAGTCAAGAGTGAGAGCAGTGGAAATGAGTTACTTGAGAGGAGCATGTGGAGTGATGTGGAGGGACAGGTTGACGAATGAAGAAGTGAAGGAACGCTGTGGGGTGGATGTGGATGTGGTTGAGAAGATTAAGAGAAATACACTGAGGTGGTTTGGACATGTGAAGAGAATGGAGAATGAAAGACTGACTAAGAGGGTGTATGTAGTTGAGGTGGAGGGAGGGAGAGGGAGAGGTAGACCGAGGATGAGGTGGAGGGATGGAGTTGAGAGGTATATGAGGGAGGGGGGGGTGAGTTGGGGGGAGGGTAGTCAAATGATGGGTGACAGAGCGACTTGGAGGTGTTTTGTCTGCGGCCACCCTTTGCGGGATTAGGGCGTCGGGCTATAGATAGATAGATAGATAAAATAAAATGAATTAATAATCACCAGTAAGATAGTGCCTATAGACTTTAATGATAAACACCTAAGTATGAGTGAATGAGTATTATCTCGTGAAAAACTTCAGATCTAGGAGTTAATATCCTGGAATGAGGTCGCCAGATGTCACGTTTTTTTTTTTAAATATGCAATATTAAAGAATAATATTCAATAATACTTGAGAACAAGACAAAGAATTGACTTGCAAGAATCAAACAATGATTGATTTATGACGGCTTACTTCGCCAATTCTCTAAGGACGAGAACTTATTTACTCTCTCACCAGTACACAGCAGAGACTAATTACTCACAAATGTTGTTTGTTAGTACTGCTAGCCTCACGAGAAAGTAACTCCACCCCTGACAATCAATAACTAATGCTATGAATGATAAACAGGTTCTTGCTGGTGTATTAACTCCAAGTTGCACAACGGATTTTAAGCTTAATAAAGAGGACTGGCCTAAGTACCAGTTACGAATAATGCAAAGCATTTATGCAAACTAGGAGCTATAACAAAAATAAGCTTAATGTGGAGAAATAAAACACGAGTTTACATTATATTAAGCTCAAGAGAAAAGAACTGTGAATTTATTAATTACAATGAATCAAATTTACGTTACATACTTCAAAATGAATTCAAAATAAGAGCACACTCACTCGCTCACTCAATAGGTAAACTCTTAAGCCTAGGAAAATACGAAAAGAAATGCTGGTCAGAGAGTGGGGTAAGCAGGATGAACTGGGCGTCATTGCTGAGGAAGGACGCTGCCACACATGCTGAACCTCTCACCGATTCACACTAGGTGGGGATTCAGGAACTCGCTGTACATACGCTGCTCCAAGCTGGGCCAACGAACCTAGTCCTACGGCACTCTAATCCTGACCGAATTCAAATTGTGAGAGAGAGACGAGGGCGGGCCAGCTGCTAACTGGTAACGGCTAATGGAAAGAATGAGCGAAACACGCCCATAATAAATCACTCAGCGAAAGCGCTAATGTCGCGCGCAAGGACGATCACTTATGACACAGTGAAAAATGTTCTGAAAACACTCCCGATCGGGTGAATACGTGGCGGTTGACTGAGTGATACTTATGGGAATTCACTAAGATTCGCGGTTTCCCCCAAAAGTTCAATGTCACGAGTGTATTTAGATAGAGAATCGCGCCAACTAGTGACAGTCCAGTACTTTAAACCTCAGGTGAGCGATTTCTCTACGAATTTTCGATGTTTCTCACCAAAAGTGGAGGTTTGAGACAAAATTTTTTTTTCCATAATTGGGTGGGGTTGGGGGGAGTCAGTGGTGGAAAATCGGTCGGGACAGGGCGGGTTAAGAAGTGAGGTTTGCCAGCTAGCTGCTTGAGAAGTTACTCGGCGCTTCATGTACAGTAGTTCCGGTATCGGTACGAGTCAGAGTTGCCAGTTTGCCTGCTGTTTGTGAGTGTAGTTATTTCGTAAGTTATACATTAATTTTTGTGCTCATTTTCTCAATATTGTTTTATTTAATTGATTGCTTGTTAAATCATGTAATTTAAATTTGTATGGTAAATGATTTAGGGTGTTATATAGTGTAGGAAAACTCTAGCATGTTTTGATGTCTCCTAGTTGGTAACTGTTGTTAGGGGGAAGCACAAGACAAGCACGTCCGAGAATGTTTGAGAAGTAGGTCTTTCTAGAACAATGCAAGTTTATATATGGATGGATAAGAGACTAGAATGAGTTCAGTCAGTTTTCAGTTCAGTTTGAGTGGTGTTCAGTCAGGTTTCAGTCGGTTTTGGTTCAATTTGAGTGTAGTGCAGTATCAGTGCAGAGCTGTTAGTGAAGTTTGTGAAGAGTTGCTTTGCAAGCATTAAGTGTAATTACTGACAGTGATGATTATTTTCGGTACTTGTGAAATTAGTGAAGTGTTGGCAAGCACTAAGTGTACTACCCGTGAAGTGTTGTCAAGCATTATGTGTAATTGCAATCAGTAAATTGTGTATAGCTCCAGTGCTTGTGAGAATAGTGAAGGGAAGTTGAAAGCATTAAGTGGAATCATCTGGAAAATAAAGACAGTGAACTTCAAGGAGCCAGTGTTTATTTCTGCCTCAGCTGATTTTGTGTACTGCAGACTGCTGACCATAGGAAGAACAACTCACTGGCCAATGTCCTTCCTATACTGAACTACTGCTGTTGGAGCCTGTAGCAGTGCGGTGTGAGGACGTAACACTGGTGTCAGGAGTGGGATTGTTATTTCAGGGCTGCAGTGAGTCTAACCTTGGACATGGAAGCAGAAGGTGTGATGACAAGGTCTTGAGCTGGGCAGGAGGAGGGAATTTCCCTGGCAACAATCGTGAAGCTAATACAGGCATGGAGTGAACAACTAGAGGAACAAAACAGAGAGCTCAGAAATGAAGGCTGACCATAGGAAGCACAAAGTGAAGGACAGAAAAAGCTCAAAGAACAATTACAGGCACAGAAGAATGAAATCAAAGAACAAATACAGGCACAAACTAAAGAACTCAAAGAACAAATGAAAGAACTCATAGAACTAGTACAGGCACGATGTGTACTACTGAAGGATAATAGGGAACAACTAAAGGCACAACATGAAGAACAAAAAGAACGATATGAGCAACTTCAAGAGGCATCAGAGGAGCAACAGAGGGAATCACAACTGAGGATGCAAGGACAGCTAGATGCTTTAATGGGGGAAATGAGGGAAGAACAGCAACAGCTTAAGAAGGAAGTAGATGCCAAGCTAGAGGGCAGAAGTATGAGTTAAGCAATAATGTGATGGAATGTAAACAGCATGTACTGTAGATGACCAGTTGTAGATAATTATTGTGGAAATAGTGACGGAGTGCAAACAGCATGTGGACAACCAACTGAAGATTAGCGAAGGAATAGTGACAGAGTGCAGACAACATGTAGACAACCAGCTAAAGATTAGTGAGGGAATTGTGATGGAGTGTAGACAGCATGTAGATACCCAGTTGAAGCATGTAGTCAACCATATGGAGATGGTTTGTGAGAAAATTGAGGCTATTGAGAAATACTGCACTGCTGAGCCTCAGGTTGGTGTGCAGGGGGCATATGAAAGGAGTGGACAGTGTATAGTGAATCTTGGCGGATCCCGAGCATCAGAAGATGGCATTGCAGGGTTGAATAAACAGAATGTTGGAGATTCAAATCCTGGACTTAATTATCATGCCCCAGTTTCTAGGCTCCAAACCAGTGAAGTGCATGGCTATAATGGGGGTCAAATTAAAAAGAAACCTCAGGAATTTGATGGTAGGGTATCTTGGGAAGCTTACAATGCACAGTTTGAGTTACCTGCAGATCAAAATGTTTGGGATGATAAGAAGCTGGCTGCAGAAGGCCCACCACTGAAGAAATGCAGGAGGACCTTGATGAATAGTGTGCGAGAAGACAGAAGAACAGACGGCAAGGAGTGTAGTAGGAATGGGAATCATAGGAAGAAGTGCTGCTTTACTGTAGTGATGGGGCCGGCATCAGATGATGAGGACCTTCTTGGGAGGAAGTTTCCAGGTAAAGCCCTGCAACCAAGAGCTACTGGAGTCAGTGGGACCTTCTTTGTTTGAACAATGGACTACTGGAGCATCAATGGGAGACAGCCGATGGCCTCAGCAAGTTTTGGCAGCTTGTGGTTCCAAAGAAGATGAGGTCCAAGATCTTGGATGAGTCCCATAACGAGATCACCAGTGGGCACCTGGGAGTGAAGAAAACTCTAAGCCGGCTGTGTCAGAGGTTCTACTGGATTGGCATGCATCAGGATGTTGAAGAGTGGTGTCGGGCCAGTGATGTGTGCTGTGCCAAGAAAGAACCCAAGAAACTTGGTTGTACTCCTCTCCAGCTGTACCACGTGGGTGCCCAATGGAAAGAGTTGCAGTGGGCATTGCTGGTCCTTTGCAACTAACTGAGAGAGGAAACTGGAATATATGTGTCGCCAAGGACTACTTCACAAAATGGCCAGAAGCCTATGCCATTCCCAATCAAGAGGCCATGACTGTTGCTCTGGTGTTGGTTGATCATGTTTTCTGTCGCTTTGAGATGCCACAAGAGCTACATTCAGACCAGGGTAGAAACTTCGAGTCTGCTGTGTTCCATGAGTTCTGCAAGTTATTAGGGATCAAGAAGACTAGGACGACCCCTCTAAAATCACAGTCAGATGGGATGGTGGAGAAATTCAACTGGACCCCGGGACAAGAACTGGCCAAGTACTGCGTTGATGGACAAACAGACTGGGACCAGAAATTACCTGCTTTGCTGATGGCATATCGGTCTGCATCCCATGAGACTACTGGCTACACTCCTGCAAAACTGATGTTGGACCATGAGTTATGCTTCACCACCTGGTGAAAAGGTGCCTACAGATACCACTGGCTATGTGAAGCACCTTCATGAAAGGCTAGCTGAGGTACACCATCAAGTGCGAGGAGCCCTCAAGTTTTCAGGAGAGGTGATGAAGTGCAAGTATGATGCCAAGGCAAGTGAGGTGAGCTTCAAGGATGGTGACAAAGTTTGGTTATACAATCCTCATTGAAAGAAGGGACAGTCACAGAAGCTGCAGAACCCATGGGACGGGCCTTACACTGTGCTGGACCACCTATCAGACATAACGTTCCGGATTTGGGGAGGCAGGAAGTCTTGACAAAGGTTGTACATGTGAACCATCTGTGGCAGTACCATGGGCCAGGACAGTACAGCTGGGATGTCTCCAAGGAATCGTGCTCACCTGGAGCTGAGGTACAAGAGGATGGCGACAGTTTCCCAAGAGAAGAGGCGAACCATGAAGAGGACCAAGACTTTCCTGGAGGAGTGGACTGTGTGGAGGAGCAAGGGCATCGTCAGAAGCAGATTAGAAGAAAACCTGATAAATTTAAGGATTATTTTGTGTATAGTTAGATGTTTCACCAGGATTAAGGTTTGTGTGTGTAAACAGTATACTGTGTAGTTTTGTAGGGACGACAAAGAACTAGGGAGAGGGTAGTGTTAAGAAGTGAGATTTGCCAGCTAGGTGCTCGAGAAGCTTCTCGGCGTTTCGTGCAAGTAGTTCCGGTATCGGTACGAGTCAGAGTTGCCAGTTTATCTGCTGTTTATGAGTGTAGTTATTTCATAAGTTATGCATTAATTTTTGTGCTCTTTTTCTCAATAATGTTTTATTTAATTGATTGGTTGTTAAATTATGTAATTTAAGTTCTTATGTAAAATGATTTTGGGTGTTATATAATGTAGGAAAACTCTAACATGTTTTGATGTCTCCTAGTTGGTAACTGTTGTTAGGGGCAAGCACAAGACCAGCACATCCGAGAATGTTTGAGAAGTAAGACTTTCTAGAACAATGCAAGTTTATAATATTATAAGGATGGATAAGAGACTAGAACGAGTTCATCCAGTTTTCAGTTCAGTTTGAGTGGGGTTCAGTCAGTTTTCAATTCAGTCTGAGCGGCGTTCAGTCAGATTTCAGTCGGTTTTGGTTCAATATGAGTGTATTACAGTATCAGTGCAGTGCTGTTAGCGAAGTTTGTGAAGAGTTGCTTTGCATGCATTAAGTGTAATTACTGTCAGTGAAGATTATTTTCGGTACTTGTGTAATAAGTGACGTGTTGCCAAGCATGAAGTGTAATTGCAATCAGTAAAGTGTGTATAGCTCCAGTGCTTGTAAGAATAGTGAAGAGACGTTGAAAGCATTAAGTGGAATTTTTTGGAAAATATAGACAGTGAACTTCAAGGAGCCAGTGTTTATTTTTGCCTCAACTGATCTCGTGTACTGCACACCTGAAGGCTGACCATAGGAAGAACAACTCACTGGGCAACGTCCTTCCTATAGTGAACTACTGCTGTTGAAGCCTGTGGCAGTGTGGGGTGAGGACTTAACAGTACTATCTCCTATCTCCTCCTCTTACCACTACTACTACTATTATCATTAGTACTAGTATTACTACTACTACTAGTAGTAGTAGTTGTAGTTTATCTCTTCCTCCTCCTCTCCTTTCTCTCCTTTCTTACTATTTTGTTTCTTTCTCTTCATGTTCTTTCTGTTCTTCCTACCATTCTATCTCTTCTTTCTCTTCATTCCCTTCTTTCTACTATTCTCTCTCCTCCTCTCCTTTTCTTTTTACTACTCAGTCTCCTCACAGACTCTCTTTTTCTTCTTACTACTTTATTTCCTCCTCTTCTACCTTATTTTCTTCACACTACACAGTCTCTTGCTCTTCCTCTCCCTTGTTTTCCCTGTTACTTTATCTAGCAGGGAGTGAGTCATAGGCGTCTGAAGTGTTAATACTGCCACCATTAACCCTCTTATGGTTGAAACAACTCTGGTGTTCTATGCCGATTAACACCGACTAATTTTATTCAGCAAGGAGTGAGTCATGCGATCCTGAGTGTTACTATTTCCCACAGCCTCTGCAGGTTTATGATTCCAAAGTCTCGGCTGTTTGTATTACTACTGACACATCGTATTTTTCCACAGACAGAGCGGGAGGATCGATGAAGAGAGAGAGAAAGATAGATTAACAGAGATAGTGAATGCACAGTAGTTAGATAAGTGCAAGGAGAAGATTTAAATAAATGAGGAGGTACAGTACATGAGGAATGGAGAAAAGAGAAGAAAAAAGGAGAAAGAGAAAAACAAAATAGAAGACAAGACCATTGAATAGGAGAGAGAGAGAGAGAGAGAGAGAGAGAGAGAGAGAGAGAGAGAGAGAGAGAGAGAGAGGAGATAGGTGAAAGAAAGATATGGGACAGCGGAGGAGGAAGGAGAGATGAGAGAGGAGGAGGAAGAAGCAGAGAAGAGAGAGACGATGAGGAACGAGAGGAGAGAATAGGAGAAAAACGAGGTGAAAGGGGAGAGAAGGAGAAAGAGAAAAGAAAAGAGGAGAGAAAAGAAGAGAAGAAAAAGAGAAGAGAAGAGAGGAAGAGGAAAAAGAAAAGATGACAAATGAAGAAAGATAGATAGATAGATAGATAGATAGATAGATAGATAGATAGAGAGAGAGAGAGAGAGAGAGAGAGAGAGAGAGAGAGAAGAGAGAGAGAGAACGAGAGAGAGAGAGATGCTGCCCCAGAATTTATGTCAGTGACCTCCGCTGGGGTGAGTATTTAAGGATGTTAATATTTTGTGAAGATGTGACCCTTACTTGATTATCGAAATCAGTTGTACAATCAAAGACGTGTCCTGAAATTTGATGAAAACTATCTACCTATCTATCTATCCAATTTTTTTTAATCCACCCGTGTCTCTTATTCTATCTTACTATCTGTTGGATATAGCAGGTTCTCAATTTCCTTTTACCCATCCATCAGTGTCTATCTATCTACCTACTTATCTATTCAATTACCAGTTTCTTACAATCTTTTACAGTACCTCTCCATTTCTCCCATTTTAATTTGCCATTCTTTTTAAGCTGACGCGATTTTCTTCACTTAATTAAGGCTGGACTATTCTAATCTCATAGCTCATCTCCAACCCACGAGCCTTTCTATATAGTTACCTAAAGCATATTAATTTGTAAGGGAAGTTATCGCTTCATGTTCTCTTTCAATATTCTTTAAAGCTTTGGTTTTCTCTCTCCCACACTAGTTCTTTCTTTCTCTGTGTTAATATGGTTATATATCTACAGTATATGTCTATCTATCTGTTTATCTCAATGTGTAATATTTTAACTCTGTATATTCCTGTCTACCTATATATCTATGTACTCAAATAAATTTTTCGTCTCTACCTATGTACTTACCTCATTTCTTTTCTCTCTCTCTGTCTATCCAGCTACCCAACTTAATGCTTACCTCCGTCTGTCTGTCTGTCTATATATTCATCTGCTATCTACCTGTCAGTCCATCTACTGTACTATCTGTCTGTGTCGAATTACCTATCATTTTCCATCTCTTTATATCCATCAATCTAGCTATCAACATCTGTTTCCATATCTTTGTATCTGTTATCTATCTGCCATTTATCTATTTCCATCATCTTGCCTCCCTCATGCAATCTGTTCATTTCTTCTCCTTTCATTCACCACCCTAATGAAGCGCATACACACACCTACCTACTCTCTCTCTCTCTCTCTCTCTCTCTCTCTAATTCCTTATGAAGGTGCCTACTGCATTCCTAATCACACACACACACACACACACACACACACACACACACACACACCGTAGACTGTAGCACCAGTCGAGCAGGGCAGTACTCCCAAGGTGGATGGAAAGCTGAAGACAGGGAGAGCTGGAGCTCCCGTTTCATCAACCCTCGGGAATAGTTCCTGACCATCCCCCTTTGCTGAACTTTTTCAGTCTCGGTAACAGAGAGAGTAGGCCAGCATGCTTTCCAATACAAGTTCTTTATCAACACCATACTACATGCACTGTACACACTCTTCCTTTTCCAAAATTCAAAAATAAATCATGGCATCAGAACACCTAGACTCGGAGTCCCCAGGGAGGGGGAGACCATAAATGCCCCCACCTCCTGCCCCTCTCACGGCGACGACCCGAGCTGCCTGGAACCGCTGACTTACCTCTTCATTTCTGCAACATTCGCGGCCTTTCCTCTAACTTTCACTCTGTTGAGCACCACCTCTATTCCTGACTGAGACTCAGCTGTCTGATGCAACTGAGAGCAAACCCTTTTCTGTATCCTCCTACTTTCTCTATACTCATTTCAAAACCAAAGGTGGCTGTTGTGTATATATACGCAACGACTTATCTTACTCTCGTGTTCCTGAACTTGATTCTTCTGAATTCTGTACACTCTGGCTTCGGCTTTCTTTTCATTCCCTGACTAAATATATCTGCACTGTTTACTTATCCTCTAATTCTACTGACTATCAAAAACTCTTCAACTATCTTACTTCTTCGATGGAGCACATTCTATCCATTTCTCCTTTCTCTGGAATCTCCATTCCAGGAGATTTCAATGTTCACCACCACCTTTGGCTCTCCTCTCCTTTCACTGGTGAACAAGCCTACATCTTTTCTATCCTTAATGACCTAGAGCAGCTTGTGCAGCACCCTACCTGCATCCCAGACCGCCTTGGAGAGAGCTCCAACATACTTGATCTCTTCCTTACAACTAATCCTTCTGTTTACACTGTTAATTTTTCTCTCCATTGGGCTCCTCCGATCACAACCTTCTTACTTTAACCTGTCCTATCGCTCCGGTAAGGCTGGTGGTTCCTCCAAAGAAACGTCGTCTGTGGCACTTTGCAGCTGCAGATTGGGAGGCCATCAGTTAGTACGTCTTTGATTTTCCCTGGAATGATTATCACTTCCATGGCCAGGAGCCATCACAGCGTGCCTTGTGCATTACAGAGGTTATTCTCTCGGGCATGGAAGCATACATTCCTTTCTCATATCCTTTGACTAATGCGAGAAAACCTAGGTTTAATCACGCTTGTTCTAATGCTGTCCGCAACAAGGAGAGGGCCTATAAAAGGAACCACAGCCAACTCACCCCTGAATCACATCTTTTTTACGTTTTTGCCCGGAATCGTGCTATGTCTGTTCTTCGCACTCCTAAAATAATTTCATCTGTACTAAATGCTCTCAGCTCTCCAACTCGAATTCTTCCTGCTCCTTCTGGCACCTTGCCAAAAACCTTTCTAACAACTTTACCTCATCATCCTTCTCTCCTCTTTTCTGCTCAGATGGTTCTGTAGCTATTTCTTCTACTGATAAAGCAGATCTCTTTGCTCAGACTTTCTCCTCCAATTCCACCTTAGACGATTCCGGTGCTACTCCTCCATCACTTCCCTCCTCTGACTTCCTCATGGCTGAGATTAAAATTTCTTCAGTTGATGCATTTTCTGCCATCTCAGGCCTCAGTACTAAAAGGCATATGGGCCTGATGGAGTCCCTCCTGTTGTTCTCAAGAACTGTGCTTCTGTGCTTACACCCTGCCTAGGTAAACTCTTTCGCCTTTGTCTATCAACTTGTACCTTTCCTTCTTACTGGAAGTTTGCTCTCATTCAGCCAGTCCTAAAGAAGGGTGACCATTCCCAACCCTGTAACTACTGTCCAATTGCTTTAACATCCTGTGTAATATTATTGGCTTATATTTTACTTATAGTACCGGAAATACAATATTATTATTCTTGAATCTATTAGTAATATATTGTTATTTATTTAAAACACTTATACTTATGTTGCCAATTGAAAGCTCCTGTAACATTATTGGAACAAAATAGACTCTCTTGGAGATTGCCCACCAGCCGGCTTTTATTGTGGCCTTTTTGTTGTTTTCGTGTTCCTGCCGTATTTACGGACAATTATTACATGGTGTCAGGTGTGGGGTTTCCTCGAATGTCTCCCGAATAAGCTAATTATGACTGTATACCCGAAAGAAGAGGGTTTTCCGTGAAACAGCTGTAACAAGATAGCCAAGGCCTTCGTTGTCGTTGTTATTGTTAGCAAGTGAAGATGGCCGACCATAATCGCCTGCCGGGTCCTCTTTCTTTGGAAGGTAACTGTGCTGAGAACTGGAGGAGATTTATCCAGGAGTTCGAAATATACCTAATTAGCTCTGAAAAAGAAGGTAAGAAGAACGAAGTTAAGGTTGCATTACTCCTTCACTGTGGTGGTCGTGAGCTGCTGGACATCTACAACACACTTCCTGTGTCTGAAGAGGAAAAGAAAGACTACAAAAAGCTAGTGGCTAGTTTAAATTTGCACTTTGAACCAAAGAAGTATACCACAAATGAGAGATATTTGTTTAATACAAGGACACAACAGCCAGGTGAGAGTATTGATAGCTTCGTCACAGACCTAAGAAAGAAGGCCAAGAACTGTAACTATGGTACCCTGCATGACGAATTATTAAGAGACAGAGTTATTTGTGGTATAATTGATGATACTTTAAGGAGCAGACTTTTGAGAATTGATGATCCTAGTTTAGAAGAGGTTCTGAACCAGTGCCGAACCCATGAAGTTAGTGAGGAACACCTAAAGGAATTTAATGCAGCTTTCCAGTCCACTGTTAATGTTACAAGTAAAGCCACCAAGGCCAATGCAAGGAATACCAAGAGGAATGGAAGTGAACCCAACCCAATCGATGCACAAAGCTGCAAGTTCTGTGGATTCCAGCACGTATTCAATCGCTGATTCTGCCCTGCTGCTGATCAAGAATGTCACAAGTGCGGGCGACGGGGCCATTTCAAGATTAAATGCACCTCCCAAGGACAGCGCAAGGCCCGAAGTAAGTCCGTAAGGAACGCATGTGTGGAACAGGACTACTCTTCTGGGTCTGATGAGTATCAAGATAAGACAGTGGGTTATCTGTGTGCTGAGAGTAAATCCTCCAATATAAA
Source organism: Coenobita brevimanus (assembly GCF_032717465.1). NCBI lineage: Eukaryota > Metazoa > Arthropoda > Malacostraca > Decapoda > Coenobitidae > Coenobita > Coenobita brevimanus. Next base: position 26,481,679 of record NC_137057.1, read on the forward strand.
CTACTGTAAGTCTGGTAAGAAACATGATTTAATAGAACTTGAGTTTCCAGATCATCAATGTGAATTTAGGGCTTTGATTGACACTGGTGCTGAGGTTAGTGTGCTACCAAAGAAGATTTTTGATATGATGAAGCCCAAACCAACACTAGGTAAAACCAAGACTGTTCTTGTGTCTTTTACAGGAGATAAAGTTACTCCAGTTGGTAAAATTTGGATTGAATGCCTACATAATAGTCAAAGGTACAAACTTGTGTTTCATATTATTGATCTTGATTGTAAGCCTCTGCTAAGTAGGAATGCCTGTGAACTTCTTGGTGTTGTTAAATTTATGAAACAAGTAACGGCAAAGTCAACAGAATCTGCAATACCAGTGTCGATGAAGTCACTGATTTCAGAATATGCTGATGTTTTTCAAGGGTTAGGCTGCATTGATGGTAGAGTTCACCTAGAGGTGGATCCCAGTGTAAGCCCTGTAGTGCATCCTCCAAGGAAAGTACCTGTAGCACTTAGAACTAAACTGAAGGCAGAATTAGATGAAATGGAGAAAAATGGAGTAGTTGTAAAAGAAAGTACACCAACTGACTGGGTAAATAGTATGGTGATAGTTGAGAAAGGTGACAAACTCAGAGTGTGCATAGACCCTAGAGATCTCAATAAAGCTTTAAAGAGACAACATTATCCCCTTCCTACCATTGAAGAAATCTCCACTAGATTGTCTAATGCTAAAGTATTTTCTGTCCTTGATGCCACCAAAGGATTTTGGCAGTTAGAATTAGATGAAGCATCATCAAAACTTCTCACTTTCAACACATGCTTTGGTAGGTACAGGTATCTGCGCTTAGGTTTTGGTGTTAGTCCAGCTCCAGAAATCTATCAAAGGAGGATGCACGAGATGTTTGATGATTAAGAAGGTGTAGAGGTTATAATGGATGATATTTTAGTATATGGAAGGACGAGAAAGAACGGGATGAAAGACTGAAGACTGTGCTACAGAGATGTAGAGAAAGAAATTTGAAGCTAAACTCAAATAAACTGAAATTAAAGACAGATCAGGTAGAATATATAGGTCATGTTCTTACCCCTGATGGATTGAAGCCTGATCCTAGAAAGGTGGAGGTTATTACAAAATTTCCACCTCCTCAGGACAAAACTGAACTTCTCAGATTCATGGGTATGGTTAACTATTTAGCCAAGTTCATTCCTATGTTGTCAAACATAAATGAACCATTAAGAAGATTATTAGAGAAGGATGCTGACTTCCATTGGGGTGATGAACAAGTACAATGTTTTGAGAAATTAAAGAAACTAGTTAGTGAGGCTCCTGTTCTGAGATTTTATGATGTACGAAAACCTGTAACTCTAACTGTAGATTCGTCTGGATATGCAATAGGGGCCTGTATCTTGCAAGATGATAAACCAGTTGCTTATGCAGCTACCTCACTCACTATAACACAGCAAAATTATGCTCAAATTGAGAAAGAACTTCTGGCCATTGTATTTGGTGTAGAGAAATTTCACTCTTACATATATTGAAAATCAGATGTTATTGTCGAGTCAGACCACAGGCCATTGGAAACCATTTTTAAGAAGCCTCTCTCCTTAGCTCCTCCAAGGTTACAAAGAATGTTGCTCAGACTTCAGAAATATACTCTTGAGGTAAAGTACAAGAAAGGTAAAGAGATGTATGTAGCAGATGCTCTGAGTAGAGTCAACTGGTCTGAGGAACTTGATAAATCCTTTGATGAAGTTAATGTTAGTGTAGTTTCCACGGACTTGAATGTTGGTACTGGACTGGAAGTTGAGGTATTGAAACAGAAAACCAAGGATGACCCTACTCTGCAGATGCTAAAGGAATACACTCTTGAAGGATGGCCTGATAGTAAGAATCAAACCCCAGGAGAAATACATGCTTACTGGAACTTTAGAGAAGAGATAAGTTATTCCAATGGACTGTTAAGTAAGATGGATAGAGTAATTGTACCTAAAGAGCTGAGAAATAAAGTGATGAGGAATCTGCATAAGTCACATCAAGGTATTGAGAAAACTTTAAGATTAGCTAGGGACCTTGTATATTGGCCTGGAATGAATGGAGAAATGAAAGATCTGATTAGTTCTTGTGATACTTGTAATGCTTTCAATAACCAACAAGTGAAAGAACCATTGATGCCTCACCCAGTACCTGATTTACCTTGGCAAAAGTTAGGTGCTGACCTGTTTGAGCTAAATGGCAAATCATACCTAATCCTTGTTGATTACTACAGCAAGTTTGTGGAAGTTGATGAATTAGAAACAACCCATGCTAGTAGTGTAGTAAAATGCTGTAAGCGTCAGTTTGCGAGGCATGGTATACCTGAAACTATACACAGTGATAATGGACCTCAGTTTACTGCTAAAGAGTTTGAGCAATTCTGTAAATTTTATGGTATCCAACACACATCCTCTTCCCCTAGATATCCTCAAAGTAATGGACTAGCTGAGAGAAGTGTTCAGACTATAAAGAAACTTATGATGAAAGCATTACGGGATGGTGGTGATCTATATCAGAGTTTACTAGATTATAGAAATACTCCCATAGTTGGAGATGTCAGTCCTGCTCAGTTGTTGTTTGGCCGCAGAACCCGTACCACTCTCCCCACAGCTCCTGGATTGCTGAAACCAGAAACTCAAGACCATGTAATCATTAAAAGAATGTTAAGAGAATGCCAAGATAAACAGAAATTCTACTATGATCAGAATGCCAAACCTTTAATTGATTTGAAACAGGGGGATGTGGTTAGGATTAATGATGGTCAAAGTAAGGAATCTAAAAAGGGGATTGTGGTGGCTCCCAGGTCTTACTTGGTGAAGGACAACTTTGGTCAAATATACAGAAGGAATAGAAGGCATCTGATTAGAACCAAAGAGTCCCCTCCCCTATGTAAGAGTCATGAATTAGATAATGAAGTTAGTATTAGGCCTTCTACCTCTCAGAATTATAATCATGTATCGTTACCCAAGTCTAGAGTCCCTACACAGTCACATACTGTACCTGTAAGAACCCCTGGTTATCCTGAAATCCATGATTTGCCAACAGATGAAAATGTGACTATAACTAGGTCTGGAAGAGTTGTTCGTCCACCAAGTAAACTTGAGTTATAATATTGATATATTTAGTAATTTCACAAGCATCTTTTATTTATAAGGATATCTTTCCAATTTTACCATATTGAAGTTTTCTTTTAGTATAAAAAGGAAGATGTAATATTATTGGCTTATATTTTACTTATAGTACCGGAAATACAATAATATTATTCTTGAATCTATTAGTAATATATTGTTATTTATTTAAAACACTTATACTTATGTTGCCAACTGAAAGCTCCTGTAACATTATTGGAACAAAATAGACTCTCTTGGAGACTGCCCACCAGCAGGCTTTTATTGTGGCCTTTTTGTTGTTTTCGTGTTCCTGCCGTATTTACGGACAATTATTACATCCTGTATCTCAAAACTTTTCAAGTCAGTCCTTAACAAAAAAAAATTAAAGCATCTTTCCTGTCACAACCTTCTTTCTGATCGTCAGTATGGGTTCCGTTAGGGATGCTCCACTGGCGATCTTCTCACCTACCTTTCAGAATCCTGGTCATCCTCGTTTTGGAACTTTGGCGAAAGCTTTGCCATTGCACTTGACATCTCAAAGGCTTTCGATCGAGTCTGACATAAATCCTGAATTTCCAAACTGCCCTCCTACAGTTTCTATCCTTCTATCTGTGATTCATCTATAGCTTCCTTTCTGATTGTTGTATAGTCGCTGTTGTAGACGGACATCGCTCTTCTCCTAGATCTATCAACGGTGGCGTTCCTCAGGGCTCTGTCCTATCACCGACTCTCTTCCTTGTATTCATCAATGACCTACGATGTACATGTAACCCTATCCACTCATACGCTGATGACTTCACCCTTCACCTTTCCATTCAGTTCCCGCAACGTCCATCTCAGCAGTTACTTCAACAAACAAGGGATGAGGCTATGGCATACTTAATGTCTGACTTGGCTCGTTTCTCTGACTGGGGTAAAAATAATCTTGTTGTTTTTAATGCATCAAAAACTCAGTTCTTACACCTATTAACCCGACAAACCCTTCCACAGGTGTACCCACTAATGTTTAATATTTATTCAGCTTAATCCTACATCATCCTTCAATACACCTGGGGTTTCATTCACTCAGGACTTATCTTGAAAAGATCATATTTCATCTCTTGTAAAATCTACTTCTAAGAGATTGGGTGTGCTAAGCCGTCTCCATTCCTTCTTTACCCCTGCACAGTTGTTGACTCTATACGCGGGTTTCATCTGCCCCTGTGTGGAGAACAACTCTCATGTGTGGGGAGGCTCCTCACATACAGCTCTTCTCAAAAGGGTGGATTCAGAGGCTTTCCGTCTCATTAACTCTCCTCCGCTTACTGACTCCCTTCAACCTGTGTCTCTTTGCTGCAGTGTTGCATCTTTATCTCTTTTCTATTGCTACTTGAAAGGTCACTGCTCCTCTGAAATGTCTGCTTGCATTCGTCCATCTCTACAACGGGCGGGTAGCACACGTCTAGTAGCAAACTCTCATCCTTTTTCTGTCCAACTCTCTAATGCAAGAGTTAACCGTTACTCCGAGTCTTCATTTATGGAACAGGTCAACTCTGGAACTGTCTCCCTCTGTCTGTATTTCCTGCTTCCTATGATCTCCAGTCTTTCAGACGCAGTGTGTCCAGGCATCTCGAAATGATCAGATCTTGATATTGGCTCTGTTTTTCTCTTCGAGGGATCTGTTAATGCGGGCTAGTGGCCTTTGGTTCCTTCTTCGTAGAATAAAACACACACACACACACACACACACACACACACACACAGGCACACACACACACACACACACACACACACACACACACACCAAAGACTTTTATTGAAACTGTACCATCAAGGAGGAATTCGAGGCAAACTGTTTTGTTGGATGCAAGACTTCTTCATAAAAAGAGAAATGAGAACAGTACTAAGAGGAAACTACTCATCATGGAAAGAAGTGACTAGTGGAGTACCACAGGGTTCAGTGCTGGCACCAATCATGTTTTTAGTGTATATAAATGATATAAACAGTAACACTGGAAGTGAGAGCTATCTGAATATGTTTGCAGATGATGCAAAAATACAAAGGAGAATTACCAACACAGACTCTTGTAAAGAGCTACAAGAAGAATTAAATAAACTTCATGAATGGAGTAATACATGGCAGATGGAATTCAATGTGGACAAGTGTCATGTAATCAAGTTTGGTAAAAGTGGAAAAAGACCTGATTGGGATTATAAGTTAGGAAATAAAACCCTATACACATCAGAATGAGAGAAAGACCTAGGTGTGATCATCAATAACAGACTATCTCCGGCTGACCACATCAGCGAGAAGGTATGGAACATGTATACACTGCTTGCAAATATGAGAATAGCATTCACATACATAAATGAAGACATGCTAAGAAGGATAATAACATCATTCATTAGACCAACCCTGAAATATGCATCAGTAGTCTGGAGTCCTCTTCTCAAAAAGCACATAGACAAGATAGAAAAAGTTCAAAGGGCCGCTACAAGATGGATACCAAGCTTAAGGGACCTAAGCTACGAAGAAAGACTAAATAAACTGAATCTACCAACACTACAGGAGCGAAGGAAAAGAGGTGACATGATAATGCTATATAAGTGCATATCAGGGAAGGAGAAAATAGACATAAATGATTACTTAACATATGGAGAAGCATCAGCAAGAGGACACTGCAAAAAACTGCATAAGAAGAGAGGTGATAAAGACGTAAGGAAATTCAGTTTCCCAAACAGAGCAATTAATCAATGGAATGCACTACCGAATGAAATAGTGTGTGCCAAAACAATTCACAAATTTAAGGATATGTACGATAAATATGGTTTAAGACACGGGACAGTACGAGCTTGACTCATTCCTGTAAAGATACAATTAGGTAAGAACAATTAGGTAAGAACACACACACTCCTGCCATGCTACACATTTTACATTTTGTCATCATCATCATCATCATCATCATATCGACCTCCATTCCCACCCTAGTTTGAGGTAAGGAAACGAAACTCAAAGGATGAAACATTATGTTTGAATCTCTCTCTCTCTCTCTCAAGACGTGGCACACTTGGTACCAGATACATCACTGTCTGAGAGAGAGAGAGAGAGAGAGAGAGAGAGAGAGAGAGAGAGAGAGAGAAAGAGAGAGAGAGTAGAGTGGAAGGCATTGTAAGAGGAGAAGGAGGGGAGGAGAGAGGGAGAAAGAGGAGGGTGAGAGAGGGAGAGGAAGAGAACGAAAAGAGATGTGACGAAAGGAGAGAGAGAGAGAGAGAGAGAGAGAGAGAGAGAGAGAGAGAGAGAGAGAGAGAGAGAGAGAGAGGAAACGAGGGAAGAGATTAGAGTGGAAAGGAGAAATGAAGAGACGTAGAGAGAGAGGAATGGGAAGTGTGTGTGTGTGTGTGTGTGTGTGTGTGTGTGTGTGTGTGTGTGTGTATGTGTGTGTGTGTGTCAGGAGTCAGTATTAGCTCAAAACCCCAAACACACACTTAGAAATAAAGTCAGGCTAAGCGGATCTCATTCCTCTCTCCTGGTAGTGAAAAATTTGGATCTACAGAATATGTGAAAAGGAATATATATATATATATATATATATATATATATATTATTTATTTATACGTGAGTTGTGGGTGTTTGTGAGTGCATATGGGCCTAGTAGTGAAGGGGATGAGGAAGAGAGGGAGTCTTTCTTGATTGTTGTTGATGAGTGTCTGCAGAGTTTTGGAGCGAATGTGAATGTGGTAATGATGGGAGGTCTGAGTGCTAGAGTGGGAAATGTAGCAGTTGAAGGTGTAGTTGGTATGCATGGTGTGCCTGGAAGAAATGAAAAGGGGGAACGAATGATAGGGATGTGCGTTGAGCGAGAGATGGTGATTGGAAATACGCTGTTCGAGAAGAAAGATATTTATAAGAATACATGGATGAGACAGGAGGGTGGAATGGTTGTGGATAAAGCATTGATGGAGTATGTGGTTGTGTCTAGGAATGCAATAGGAAGATTGTTGGATGTGAGAGTTCTGAGAGGGGAGGGTGGAGGTATGCCTGACCACTACCTGGTGGAAGGAAAGTTAAGAGTAGGTAAGAGATGGGTGAGAGCTAGGAGGGTTAAGTGTGGCAGGGACGTTTTGAAAGTGAGTGAGTTGGATAAAAGTGAGAAAATGATAGAGTATCAGGAGAAATTGAAAGATGAGTGGAACGCAGTGAAAGATCAGGAAAATGGCAGTGTGGAGGAGGAATGGAAATTGTTTAAAAGTGCTGTGGTGGGGCATGCAGAAGAGGTATGTGGTGTGAGACGTGTGGGTGTTGGTGTAAGAAAAGGAAGTGAATGGTGGTGCGAGGAAGTAAGTATGGCTGTGGCTGAGAAGAGACGTGCATATGAAGTGTGGCTGCAGAGGAAGGATGAGGTGTCATATGAGAGGTATCAGGAAAAGAGGAATAGGGCGAGAAGGGCTGTGCTTGATGCTAAAGTGGCAGCAGATGAGAGGTGGGGTAGGCGGCTGACTGAGAATTTTCAACAGAATAAGAAAATGTTCTGGAAGGAGGTTAAAAGGGTGCAAAAGGGAGAGTCTGGGAAGGAAGAGTGAGTAAAAGCAGAGGATGGAAGGATGTTAATTGAGATGGATGAAGTAAGGAAGAGATGGGCAGAGTATTTTGATAGATTGTTAAATGTAGAGGAGGAAAGGGTGGCTGAGATTGTGGAGGATGGAAGGGGGCAAGGAATAAATGTCTTGGGAGAGTTGAATGATTCTTTGATCACGAAGGAGGAAGTGGAGAAGGCAGTAAAGGAGATGAAAACAGGGAAAGCTGCAGGTATGGATGAGCGTGCTGTGGAATGCCTGAAGGGTGGTGGAGTGACTATTGTTGACTGGTTAGTAAGATTGCTGAATGTGTGCTTTGTGAAAGGTATGGTGCCAATTGACTAGGCAAGTGCTTGTGTGGTCCCGTTGTATAAAGGCAAGGGTGATAAGTATGAATGTACTAGCTTTAGGGGTATAAGTCTGTTGAGTGTTGTAGGTAAGGTGTATGGTAGAGTGTTAATTATAAGAGTTAGAGAGGGTATAGAGGGAGTGATTGGTGATGAGCAGTGTGGCTTTAGGAGAGGGAGGGGATGCGTGGATCAGGTGTTTGCTGTGAGACAAGTGTATGAAAAGTATTTAGCGAAAGGCAAGGATGTGTTTTGGGTATTCATGGATTTAGAGAAAGCGAATGATAGAATTGATAGGGAGGCTTAGTGGACTGTTTTAAGATTGTATGGACTTGATGGTAGGTTACTAAAAGGGGTGAAAAGTTTATGTAAACAGTAGAGCGTGTGTAAGAGCGGGAAATGCTGTGAGTGATTGGTTTCCCGTGAGAGTGAGGCTGCGACAGGGATGTGTGATGTCCCCTTGGTTGTTTAATATTTATATGGTTGGTGTTGTAAGGGAGGTGAATGCAAGAGTTTCAGGTGGAGGTCTGAGTCTGGTGAATGTTGGTGGTGGAGAGTGGAATCTGAAGCAGCTGCTGTTTGCAGATGATACTGCACTGGTGGCTGATTCAGAGGAGAGACTGAGACAGTTGGTAGAGGAGTTTGGAAGGGTGTGTGAAAGGAGGAAATTGAAAGTAAATGAGAATAAGAGTATCGTGATGAAGTGTACGAGGTTGGTAGATGGTAGGGGGATTAATGTAATTTTGAATGGTGAGTTGCTTGAGGAGGTAGAGTGTTTTTAATATTTAGGGTCACATGTTGCTGTGGATGGAAGAATAGATGTAGAAGTAAAGTTTAGAATGAATGAAGTAGGAAAGGTGCTGGGAGGAATGAAAAAAGTGTTTAGATGTCGTTCACTTAGAATGGACGTAAAGAGAAGGTTGTATGAGGGTGTTGTGGTACCGACTGCATTATATGGGGCCGAAACATGGAATATGGGTACAGCTGAGAGGAAAAGTTTGTAATGGAGTTGAGGTGTCTCAGGAGTATGTGTGGAGTGACGCGTATGGATGGAGTGACGCGTATGGATCGAGTGCGAAATGATGAAGTGCGAAGGAGAACTGAAGTTGTTCGGAAGACGGCTGGTAGAGGTGAGGAGAGGGTGTTGCAATGGTTTGGGCATATGGAGAGAATGGATAATGAGCGATTGGTGAAAAAGATAACTAGATCTGATGTGAGAGGTGTAAGGCTGAGAGGGAGACCACGAATAAGATGGATGGACAGTGTGAAGAGAGTGCTGGATGCGAGAGGGATGTCTGTTGAGCAAGGAAGAGTGGCTGTGCATGACAGAAATAAATGGAGAGAAATTGTGATTGAATAAATGATGACGCAGCCCTGAGGGGATATTCTCCTGCATTTGGTCTGATCAGCAAGTCAGGTCAGGTGTGGGTAAGGGGATGGGTCTATTATGATGTGGCAGGGGTAAACCAACTCTGCTGTCAGGTCCTGCTGTGGATGTCACTGATTGCACTGCGCAGTTGACCCTTCTGCGGTGTGGTGCAGTGAGCTTCTGTCCCTTCTCCCCTTTGGGGCTAAGATGCGAATGAATGTGTTTGAATGGATGAGTAAATGGGGAGTGCGTCGTCCTGTCTCGGCTACCCCCCTTTACTTGGGGGAAGCAGCCTAGGTATATATATATATATATATATATATATATATATATATATATATATATATTGTTACATACCCTATGATTTCATCATCCTTTGTGTAATTCTAACGTACAGTATGCTGCATGTTTGATCACGAGCGTGTTCTACCTCACTCCCCCCTTCTACCCTTATAGTAGAGTAAGTCATTCTTTCTGTTGTTCAGAGCAGGATTGTCAACTCTTTGTCCCCTATGGCTTCATTTGCGCGTCCTTCTTACAAGTTGTATCAAGCTCTGCCGGCCCCTATATAATGAGCTCGGTCTCTGCATTAATTGCCACTTAGATCTACTCCTCATTTTGTTCACATCTCTGTCCTCCCCTGTACAGTTGTTATTATTGTGAGTGCTCAGGAAGTCTCCAGCCATCTAGCAGCTGTGTAATTTGAGTATAAGTGTTGTTGCATTTTTTCTTGTACTGTATAGCATAAGGTGTTAATTCGTAGGCCTGGTGAGGTTTTTGTGATTCATGTAGGGTTCATATTGTCAGGAATTATTAATAATATTTTGTATCTGTAATAATATATCTTGCATTCACTGAGCATTATCCGGTTTTCTCATTTTATCAGGGTTGACTTAGATAAATTTACACTTGCTAATTTCGTGTTAATAGAGGCTATTGCAGTTAACCATATATTTAACCTGTTTTTGCCATTACATTAGCCTTATGAGTCCTGAATGTTTTGTTGTTAGTTTGAGCATTAAACTTTAACTTGTAATTTTACCTAACTCTTTTGTTTTGAACCTGGAACTTTACGGGACAGTAGTGATTTTTAGTATTCTCACTTAAAGTGTTCATTATCTCTCTTTGTTCCATAACATAATTTTGGCGACCTCTTATCAGGATATTCAGGATATTATCATAAGGATATTGCTTGACATTTTGTGGCTGTGATTTATTCATGATGTCTACTATTACTACTTTTGATGAAGCCAAAGATTTTTTGTCAAAATGTGCAAACAGTGTGTGATGTAGAAAACAGAACAAAGAATGAACTTAAGCTTGTTGCTCAACAATTGGGAATTGCTGTTCTCTCTCATCATTCTAAAGATCAAATTGTTGACATGATTAATGCAAGCTTGTTTAATGTAACTCCTCCAAATGAGCAAACGCAGATTGAAATAGCTAAGTTACAGCTAGCCCTGCAGGAGGCTCGTGCTAAGGAGGCTGAATTTCAGGCAAATGCTAAGGAGGCTGAATCTCAGGCTCGTATTCAGGAGGCACAGGTACAGGCTCAGGCACAAATTGAACTTGCTAGGATTCAGGCGGACCATGAGTATCGCATGAAACAATGTGGAACTGGATCATCTAGCTCTGATGATTTTGATGTGGCTAAAAATGTTAAACTTGTCCCTCCTTTTAATTAATCTGATTTAACAAAGTATTTTCAGTTGTTTGAGAGGGTAGCTACAGGTTTTAATTGGCCCAAAAGGTATTGGCCAGTACTCCTTCAAACTGTTCTCACCGGTAAAGCTCAAGTAACTTATGCATCTTTGCCTCAGGATCAATCTGATAATTATGATGTAGTTAAGAGCTTGATTCTTTAGGCCTATGAGCTTGTTCCTGAAGCCTATAGAGTAAAATTTAGGACAACTTACAAGCAAGATAAGCAATCCCATGTTGAGTATGCAAAAATCAAAGAAGATCTGTTAGAGCAGTGGTTAAATTCTAAGGATGTGGATTCTGATTTTGGTAAATTTAAGCAGATGATTTTGCTGGAGGACTTCAAAAGGTGTATTAATAAAGATGTAAGCCTATATCTTGATGAGAAAAGAATAGATAATTTGTCTGATGCTGCAGTTTTAGCTGATGAATATGTTCTCACTCACAAGAGATATTCTAAAGAAAAAAGGACAGCTGAGAGTAAGTACGTTGCCTCTACTCAGAGTACAGGTAACAGGAAAGAGAATAAAGATGATGTTTCTCAGGAAGTAAATACCAGCTTCACCTCTAGATTTCAGAAAAGTAAATGTACTTATTGTAGTAAGCTTGGTCATACTACGGAGAAATGTTTCAGGGGACAGCGTGATGTGAACAAAAAGGAGTCTTTATATATTCAGTCAATTGGTCTAGTGTCCACCCTTGAGAGTTCCCAGAATTCTTTAACTGAGTTAACTGAACCTGCTTTGAGGGGTAAATTAAATCCTCATGATGAAGCTCCTCTTTTGAGCAGTAACGTGGGTAACACTCTCAAGAGTTCATGTGCTAATTTCCTGTCTGATGGTTTTGTCAGTCCTCTGAACAGTAATAACTGGAAATCAGTTAAAATATATCGTGATACAGGTGCTTGCCAATCCCTTATGCTGACCAGTGTTCTAGGCTCTAATGTTAATTCCTCTGATGAAACTGTAATCTTACAAGGTGTAGGGAATAATTACTTCTCTGTCCCTCTGAGCAGAGTGAATTTAGAGTCTGGTTTTGTTAATTGTTCCATTATGGTTGGGTTGGTTTAGACACTCCCAATGTCAGGTGTAACTTTCTTACTTGGAAATGATTTTGGTGGAAGTCAAGTGTGTCCAGCTCCTCAGTTGTCTAGTGAGCCGGTGGCTGCGGCACAGGATTGTGATGTCCCTGATGTGTTCTCTGCATGTGCTGTCACTAGGGCTAAGTCTAAAGTTACTGGTGACTTAGAGGATAATGATGATGATGATGTTATCCTAGCTGACACTTTTCTTGCTAATTTGGACCGCTCACCAGATGAGGCAGTACCCCGTAGTGTTGATAATTTGTCTCGTCAAGAGTTGGTTGAGTTGCAGGTTGCTGACCCTGAGTTGAAAGGTCTAGCTAACTCTGCTTGCAGTGAGGAAGAGTCAGCTGGTGCTTCTACTTGTTATTATATAAAGTCAGGAGTACTTATGAGGAAGTGGAGACCCCCAACAGCATCAGCCAACTGTGAATGGGAGGTTGTACATCAAGTTGTCATCCCTCGTGTTTGTAGGCAGGATATCATTAGAGTGGCTCATGATTCCAGTTTGGCAGGACACCTTGGAGTGAGGAAGACTGTGGCACGCATTTTGAAACACTTCTACTGGCCAGATATCTTCAGGGATGTTTCCTGGTATTGTAAGTCTTGTCACACCTGTCAAGTTGTGGGGAAGTGTAATCAGACCGAAAAGGTTGCACCTCTAGTTCCCATTCCTCCTTTTGAGGCGCCATTCACCCGTGTGTTGGTGAATATGGTGGGCCCTCTTCCTAAGACTTCTTCAGGATTATCTTATGTGTTGACCCTGATTGATATGGCTACTCGTTATCCTGAAGCCATTCCACTTAGAAATATCTCAGCAAAGAACGTGGTTAAGGAAATGCCAAGGTTCTTCACAAAGTTTGGTCTACCCAAGGAGGTACAGTCAGACCGGGGAAGTAATTTCATGTCAAATGTTTTCAAGCAGTCTCTGAAAGAGTTGGGCATCACCCAGATCACGTCTTCAGCTTACCATGGCCAAACCCAAGGAGCGTTGGAGAGATATCATCAAACACTCAAACCGATGCTCAGGAAATACTGTTGGAACATCAGAAAGACTCGGATAAAGGTCTTCCATTCGTTGTATTTGCGACAAGAGAATCTCCAAATGAATCACTGGGCTTCTCACCGTTTGAACTACTGTTTGGCCATGAAGTAAGAGGACCCCTTAAGCTACTCAAGGAATGCTGGCTGTCGGAGGAAGATGACGTCAACCTGCTGGAGTATGTGATGAAGTTCAAAGAATGGCTGTCCACTGCTTTACAGCTGGCGAGAGAGAATTTAGGAGCTGCTCAGGAGAAGATGAAAACTTGGTATGATAAGAAGTCCAGGTTACGCCACTTTCAGCCAGGAGATCAGGTGTTGATTCTGCTACCGGTGCATGGGCAACCTCTCCAAGCCAAGTTTAGTGGTCCTAATTTCGTGGAGAAAAAATTCAGTTATGTCAACTATGTCATTTGCCACACCAGATCGTAGAAAGAACAAGCAACTTTGTCACATCAGCATGCTAAAGTTATATCACAGGCTGGACGAAAATAATCCAGTCTGCACTGTAGCTGTTCCACCCGAGTCTGCAAGTGAAGCTCTCCCATGCAGCATGAGCCTGAGTGATAGTTTGGGGAAGAATCCTGATATCATGAATGATCTCCAGACTAAGCTTTCTCATCTAGCTCCCAAGGAGAGGCAGGAGTTTTCGGCATTACTGCAGGAGTACCCGCAAGTGTTCCGTGCCACTCCAGGAAGAACCACTGTGTTGATGCATGATGTCGATGTTGGAAACGCAAAGCCAATTAAACTGCCTCCTTACCGTGTGAACCCAGTGAAAGTTCCTCTCATCCAGAAGGAGCTTGGCTACCTGTTGGACCACAAGATGATTGAGCCCTGTCAGAGCGAGTGGAGTTCTCCTGTCACTCTAGTCCCTAAGCCAGGTGGGTCACAGTGGCTTTGCATCGACTACAGACGTGTTAATCAGATAACCAAAACAGACACTTACCCTCTCCCTCGCGTGGAAGATTGCACAGACAAGATTGGAAAAGCTAGGTACATAAGTAAGTTTGATCTGTTAAAGGGATACTGGCAAGTACCTATGACTGAACGTGCCAGGGAGATCTCATGTTTTGTAACACTAGGAAAGACTTTTGCATGTTCTGTAATGCCATATGGTATGAAGAATGCACCAGCCACATTTTAGAAGCTCATGAATGTTGTAACAGAGGGTTTGGCAGGGTGTGTTGTTTATATTGATGATGTATTAATCTTCAGTGACAACTGGAAAGATCACCTATGCCATGTCAGTAAATTTCTTGAGCGTTTGGTTCAGGCTAATCTTGTAGCTAATTTATCGAAGTGTGAATTTGGTCAAGCTAAAGTTCAGTACCTTGGGTACGTAATTGGTGATGGACATGTTGCACCACCAGGAGCTAAGGTTCAGGTTATAAGTGATCTTCCCAGACCTAAAAGTAGGAAAGAGCTACAAAGATTTTTGGGAATGGTAGGTTATTACAGGAGATTTGTTCTTAACTTTTCAATTCTTGTATCACCACTTACAGACTTACTGAAAAAGGGAGTTAAATTTGTCTGGACCGATAATAGTGAATCCTCTTTCAGTAAACTTAAAGCTATCCTATTAAGTCAGCCAGTGCTCGCTACTCCAAATTTTGCTAAGCCTTTTAAGATGGCTGTTGATGCAAGTGATACAGGAGCTGGGGCTGTTTTGCTGCAAGAGGATGACCAGAGTATTGAACACCCTGTATCTTATTACAGTAAGAAGTTCACTCCACCTTAAAAGAACTACTCAACTATTGAGAAAGAGCTTTTGGCCTTGATTTTGGGTTTACAGCATTTTTCATTTTATTTGTGTTCTGGTTTTGACCCCATAGTCATTTATACCGATCATAACCCACTGAAATTACTTAGTAAGTTTAAAGATAAAAATCAGAGATTGACAAGATGGAGTCTACTTCTTCAGGAGTATTCATTAGACATACATGTCAAGGGGAAAGAAAATGTTATTGCAGATTGCTTATCTAGAGTTTAGCCAGATTCTTTTAGAGTAATAAGAAATTTCCTTTGTAAATTTCTTTTTCTTTGTGGGGAGGTGTTACATAGCCTATGATTTCATCATCCTTTGTGTAATTCTAACGTACAGTATACTGCATGTTTGATCACGAGCGTGTTCTACCTCATTCCCCCCTTCTACCCTTATAGTAGAGTAAGTCGTCCTTTCTGTTGTTCAGAGCAGGATTGTCAACTCTTTGTCCCCTATGGCTTCATTTGTGCGTCCTTCTTACAAGTTGTATCAAGCTCTGCTGGCCCCTATATAATGAGCTCAGTCTCTGCATTAATTGCCACTTAGATCTACTCCTCATTTTGTTCACATCTCTGTCCTCCCCTGTACAGTTGTTATTATTGTGAGTGTTCAGGAAGTCTCCAGCCATCTAGCAGCTGTGTAATTTGAGTATAAGTGTTATTGCATTTTTTCTTGTACTGTATAGTGTAAGATGTTAATTCGTAGGCCTGGTGAGGTTTTTGTGATTCATGTAGGGTTCATATTGTCAGGAATTATTAATAATATTTTGTATCTGTAATAATATATCTTGCATTCACTGACCATTATCCGGTTTTCTCATTTTATCAGGGTTGACTTAGATAAATTTACACTTGCTAATTTCGTGTTAATAGAGGCTATTGCAGTTAACCATATATTTAACCTGTTTTTGCCATTACATTATCCTTATGAGTCCTGAATGTTTTGTTGTTAGTTTGAGCATTAAACTTTAACTTGTAATTTTACCTAACTCTTTTGTTTTGAACCTGGAACTTTACGGGACAGTAGAGATTTTTAGTATTCTCGCTTAAAGTGTTCATTATCTCTCTCTGTTCCGTAACAATATATATATATATATATATATATATATATATATATATATATATATATATATATATATATATATATATATATTTATATAATTATATGTTTAAACACACGCTTACCATGTCTGCTGACTTTGTTGTGTGGACTGTGAAGATTCCAAATCATCGGAGTTTTCGTCACCCACTGACCACTGAATTATTCCAGGATAATGGTAAGTAAGGTACACATATTAAAAGAAGTCACCTTTTATTCACGCAATAAAACTTAAAGAGTATCATAGTTAAAACTGTAGTTGTGTCCGATTCTTCTCTCCGAGAAGAACAACGAAACCGAGTTTAACCGACCCAAAAGTAAACAAACGGCCTAGTTAGACAACCACACTGTTTTCCGTGGTATTCTGAATATTTTATTGCCTTGTATATATAGATATATCTTCGTGTGCTGCTGCAGCCCCGTGTCTTAGAACGCAGAGTGATTTTTAAGGTAATTTTTGTGGAAAAAAATTGCGACCTATGACACGGGAAGTACGGTATATATATATATATGTGTGTGTGTGTGTGTGTGTGTGTGAGAGAGAGAGAGAGAGAGAGAGAGAGAGAGAGAGAGAGAGAGAGAGAGACCACTACCCTCATTAGCTCACCCAGTAAATTATACTCATAACTAAACAGAGAAACGATAAAGCGAACATCACGCCCCGGCAAGCCACTGTATTCCTGCAGGCATTTCCACATGATTAGATGAGATTGGAAATTAGGAGGGAGGCAGCCGCGTTGAGCAGTCCGGGACCAACTCTCTCCTGATATTTCACCTAATCTCCTCTCCTAATATATTTCACCTATTCTCCTCTGCTGGCTAATGTGCATAGGCTGAGAAGGGACACGAGAGTTTCTTCTCATCTACTTGCCATTTTCTTCTGCTAGCTAATGTTCCTTAGCTGAGATTGAATTTGTATGTTTCTTCGCGTTAATATTTCACATCATCTACTTTTTACTTTCCTTTGCTGGATAATATTCCTAAGATGAGAGGAGCTTGATGCGTTTCTCTGCCTCTGGATTTCATCTCTTCAAATTTGTACTTTTTTTTTTTCTGTTGCTTAATAGCTCTAAGTTAAGACGGGCTTCGTAAGTATCTCTCCTGTAATACTTTATCGCTACTTCTCATATTTTTCTGCTGGCTGCTATTCCTAAACTAAGAAAGGCTTGGTATGTGTTTCTGTCCTAATGTTTCTCCTTTTCTACTTCTCACGTCATCATTCATCTCCTGGCAAATATTCCTAGGCTGTGAAATGTTTGGTATGTTTCTTTGCCCTAACATCACCCCTTTTGTGCTTTTATACTCATCTACTGGCTAATAATCATAAGAGGTCAGGGTTTTGATATGTTTCTGTGCCCAGTCATTTATTTCTGCTTCTCATATTTCTCTGCTGTCTAACAGTCTAAAGCTGGGAGGGCCTTGGCACATTTCTCTGTTCATATACAGTATTATGCTTTCTGTTACAAAGGGTCAAGGAGTAAAGTGGCAAACATATCCAAACTGTGGAGCAGACGCAGAGGAATAATAGGATAACATTACACCTGTCTGCACTATATGAGATGAATGGAAATTGGAATCCTGTTTAGGGGAGGAGCTAACAATGCAACTGGAATTTAAGCTGGGAATATTTTCTTCTAATAATGCCAGGGTTTGTTGGATTTTTATTAGAGCCAAGCTGATGTGGAGCGGATGGTATACACAGGTACGTAGAATCACAGCACGTATATACATACACTGACCTAATGGACATATGGATACCGTAACATAGATTCCATTCACAGGTACAGTAGATAGACACATATAAGTATATACACACAGATACAGCACGTGTACCGTGCATACAGTCATACATACAACACTCGAAGTTAGTCACTTTAAATCACACACACACACACACACACACACACACACACACACACACACACACACACACACACACACAAGCAAATTTGAAAAAGAAAAGGGATAAAGGTAGAAAGCAAGATGATGATTTCTACCAAGAACTGGTTGAAGTGGAGGCGCACAATAGACTGGTTGAACGTGTACACAAACTAGAAATGGCTTTCAAAAATGAAATTGATGAAATAAAGAAGCAGATGCACTTGCAAAAGGAAGAAATAGAAAAACTAGGAAGGGAGGCCAACAAGAAAGACACAACCATCAGTGAACTAACAGTGGAATTGAGTACACTTAGGAAGAAAATGAGTGAAATGGCAAGTCAGTCACGAGAGTGTTATGGAAGGGTTCAAAAATGATACAGAGATAATTAGGCAAGTAAGCAGTCTGACAGAGCAAAGCAGTGATATTGAGAAGATAACACAGGTGAATGAAGCTGTGCAAAGCTACAAAAATGATGTGGAAACCACGTATGCTGAAATGGTGAAAGTAAAGAAAGACTTAGAAACAAGGGTGGAGAAAAAAACATTAAAACAGGAAGTGAAAAGAATAATCCAAAACAATCCAACGTTAGTCAGAGATTCAGTAGATATAAACAAATCTATAGTAATCACTGGTATAGAAAAGGAAGAAGTAAAAAACAAGATCACAAGAGACAAAAAGGAGATGGCAAATGTAATGAGCTTACAGAAAGAAGTATCAGAGGAAATCTGTAGTAAAGACATAGAGGAACACAAAAGGTTAGGGAAATACGAGAAAAGCAAGAAGTACATCCCACAGCACAAAGAAGCAGATAAGAAAATACAGAAATGGTTCAATACAGAATGTAAAAAATCAAAAGAAAGAAGAGATTTGTTGTGGAATAGATACAGAAGACACAATAGTGAAAGGGCGTATAATAATTACAAACAGGCAAGAAACGATTATACAAGAATAAGGAGGGAAGCCCAAAAACAGTTTGAGGAGGATATAATAAATAAAAGTAGTGATCAACCAAAGCTGTTTTACAGCTACATCAGAAGCAAAACCAAAGTAAAAGATATAATACAATCCATTACGGACGAGGAAATCACTTATAGGCAAGAGAAAGATATTTGTGAAGCACTAAATAAGAATTTCCAATTAGTTTTTACAAAAGAAAAAAAATTTGAAAGGGACTAGTGCAACAAGCATGTCCACACATACTACCAGATATACAAATAGCAGAAAAAGTAAAACAGGAGGAGTTAAGTAAATTAGACAGAGGAAAAGGAAGTGGTCCTGATGAAATTTCATGTCGGGTACTATGAGAATGTGCAAAGGAGTTAAGTAAACTATTATTTTTAATTTTCAAGAAATCCTTGAGTCAAGGTAAACTACCTGATATCTGGAAGAAAGCAAATATTGTCCCCTTATTCAAGAAAGGAAATAGACAAAATCCACTCAACTACCGACCAGTATCACTGACCAGTGTTGTAAGCAAGGTATTAGAAAAGCTTATAAGAAAAGCTTGGGTAAATCATCTAGAAGAACACAGTATGATAACAGAAAGACAGTTTGGTTTCAGAAAAGGAATATCATGTGTTACTAATCTGTTGAGCTACTACGACAGAGTAACAAACAATATACAGGAAAAAGAAGGATGAGTGGACAGTATCTATTTAGATTTTAAGAAAGCTTTTGACACAGTACCACACCAAAGACTTTTATGGAAACTGTACCATCAAGGAGGAATTCGAGGCAAACTGTTTTGTTGGATGCAAGATTTTCTCATAAAAAGAGAAATGAGAACAGTGCTAAGAGGAAACTACTCATCATGGAAAGAAGTGACAAGTGGAGTACCACAGGGTTCAGTGCTGGCAACAATCATGTTTTTAGTGTATATAAATGATATAAACAGTAACACTGGAAATGAGAGCTATCTGAATATGTTTGCAGATGATGCAAAAATACAAAGGAGAATTACTAACACAGACTCTTGTAAAAAGCTACAAGAAGAATTAAATAAACTTCATGAATGGAGTAATACATGGCAAATGGAATTCAATGTGGACAAGTGTCATGTAATCAAATTTGGTAAAAGTGGAAAAAGACTTGATTGGGTTATAAGTTAGGAAATAAAACCCTACACACATCAGAAAGAGAGAAGGACCTAGATGTGATTATCAATAACAAACTATCTCCGGCTGACCACATCAGCGAGAAGGTACAGAACATGTATACACTGCTTGCAAATATGAGAATAGCATTCACATACATAAATGAAGACATGCTAAGAAGGATAATAACATCATTCATTAGACCAACCCTGGAATATGCATCAATAGTCTGGAGTCCTCATCTCAAAAAACACATAGACAAGATAGAAAAAGTTCAAAGGGCCGCTACAAGATGGATACCAAGCTTAAGGGACCTAAGCTACGATGAAAGACTAAATAAACTGAATCTACCAACACTACAGGAGAGAAGGAAAAGAGGTGACATGATAATGCTATATAAGTGCATATCAGGGAAGGAGAAAATAGACATAAATGATTACTTAACATATAGAGAAGCATCAGCAAGAGGACACTGCAAAAAACTGCATAAGAAGAGAGGTGATAAAGACGTAAGGAAATTCAGTTTCCCGAACAGAGCAATTGATCAATGGAATGCACTACCGAATGAAATAGTGTGTGCCAAAACAATTCATAAATTTAAGGATATATACGATAAATATGGTTTAAGACACGGGACAGTACGAGCTTGACTCATTCCTGTAAAGATACAATTAGGTAAGAACAATTAGGTAAGAACACACATACCAAGCATTAGTTATCATCATCATCATCATCATCACAAGATTATCATAATCATCGCCATCATCATCACCTTAAGAAAACTAAAAAGCTCACAGAGAGCTCATAGCTCCCTCACTGACATTGTCTTTAAAGAGGATCCGGGTTCGGATCCGTCGATATAGGATCAGGATCCGTGGTCAGAAAGCCATGTGGTCTCGAGTTGTCTATGTCTTGGAGTCTGGCGACGAAACTTGTCTACCTGAACTTCCGGTACGAATGACTCACTTCCACCTACAACAAGGTCCAACTTCCAAAATTTCAATGCATACACAGTGAAGTACGGAAAGATTAAAAGCCTCAAGAGTGGAGATGATGAAGAAACAACACAAAGGTAGTCAAGAAAAGATGCTGGAGGTAGGCTAGAAGGTGGTGGTTCCTGACAGGATCAAGCCAGTAAATCAAGAGCTAGGCCTAGCTAACCAGTCGTCTGACGTGTTGTCCCCTCTGTCATCATCGCAGTCTATGTCGTCGTCTGTACCTGTCCCTATCCAAGAGTATCGCAGCAAGCTACGATCCCACAGCAAGGGCAATTAAAGGAGTATCTTCTCTTGCAGAAATGTGGCTGTGGCTTGTACTCCTCTCGCGTTGCTTGGGGTGGACCTATGGAACGACAACGGACACGGACACGACTGCCCTGATGCCAGGAGCACTGAAGAGCCCACTAGAAGAAGTGGTGGTAGAGGATGCATTTTGTGTGCATTACCCAATGAATGACTATCTCCGAGCTCCAGACGCTGTCAAGGGTGCTTTTGAGGAAGTGTCTAACCTAAAACACAAAGTGATGGAGACAGGGAAATCACACTTCTTGAAAAAGGAGCTGATAAAAGTAGGTAAATTACTTGACCTGAAGCAGCAGCTGATTGACCTGAACAGTGAAGCTTTCGTACAAGCCTTACATGCATTAGTTGAGCTTCAGACTGAACATATAGATAGGCTCTTAGACAGGCTTAATAAATTGTATGTCGCTTTACCTAATGCAGACTCTGATCTTTCCCAGCATGTCCATGCACGTACTAAGAGAGGACTTGTGGACTTTCTAGGTATCCTGTTTCAAAAGCTCTTTGTTACGGCGGTAGACAAGGACGTAGTGCAATTGGGCAGACAGATGCATGATTTGGCATTGGCAGCTAAGGCAAATAACAGGCTAATTGTACACACGCTAAGGAAATAACAGGCTAATTGTACATGCGTATGAACAACTAGGTGAGTTCACTGACAAGGGTGACGAGATAATTAAGACTACCAGCCATCTCGTAGGAGTTGTAAACAATATCCAAACTAACCTACCAACCCTAACAAGCTTAGTGTTAGTTGCTGAGTACCTACATGCTCTCGATGAGTCAGTCACTGCTTTGGAGTTGCATGCAGCCAATATGGTGGACGGCTTAGTCAATGCAAGTTTGAATATGGTTAATGCATTATTGCTTCCTACTCGTATTTTAATCAATGCTCTTGACGTGGCTATGGTGAAGCATGGACTTACGCCACTTTTTGGTATGAATCAACTGGAGTATTATTATCCATTACTGGAAGCCCAGTTGACCCATGATAGCATCCTGATATTGGTACCTATGAGGAATGCTATAACATACCATGCATGGCGGTTCATTCCTTTCCCTTTTGCCATTACTAACAATACACTTGTCATTTTGAAGGAGGGTCCAGAGGTGTTAGCTGTGTATGATGACAATAGGTGTATGGCAGAAACGACTGTGGATGAGTTTGAGAAGTGTAAGGCTTCCTTTCTCGATCTCCATATATGTCCTGCTTTCCATTTTGTCTTTATATCATCAGAGGTAGGGGAGTGTAAGATGGCCTTGTTGGACACGAACACTTCCTCTACACTGCAACGTCGCACTTTCCAACCCATCCAACTAAAGTCAGTTTTCCATGCTCATGTACATGCGAAACAGTACTTTTCTTTCCTGAGACAGAGGACTTAACACTGACGTGTGCATCACAACACCAGTTCCTTAAAGTAGTCAATTACTATATTGCTTCCAATTTTAGTGAGCTGCACAGGAAAGAGAAGGCGATTCTACCAAACAAGCAACATCTAGCTTTGCCGGTGAATTTCTCATCCCAGTTACTACCTTTCTCCTTTCATTCAATGTTTCTTTGTTGAATGTGAACAGGCTGTCTCATGCGTTAAACGGAATGGAGTTTGTTACTTACTGTACCTGAACAAGACTGATTTAAAACCATATGTGCTGTCCTATCTTTCTTCATATCTTTCTTCTTCCTATTTTGGTCCTGGCGTTGGTCTTCTACTTCTTGTGGTCTTGTCCTGTGTTTGTGTTTGGGGCTATTATCTGAAAGGCATTAA
This sequence comes from Coenobita brevimanus, assembly GCF_032717465.1. Classification (NCBI taxonomy): domain Eukaryota; kingdom Metazoa; phylum Arthropoda; class Malacostraca; order Decapoda; family Coenobitidae; genus Coenobita; species Coenobita brevimanus. The sequence goes on from NC_137057.1 coordinate 26,504,814, forward strand.
AGTGGAAAACCAACCAAAACCACGAGTCCGTTCTCGCAGATTACAAGTGGATCTGCCTGAGTAGTTAGCTACCCTACACATTGGTTAGGCTACACGGTAGTTAGGACTACAGTGTAGACGGGGACTTCGAAAAGGTGTGGCCGAACAATGTTCTGGTCCTAGTCATCACTTCTCATCGCTTCCACAATGAGTATGTCTCACACTACTTCTACATGATATATATAGATGTGTTTATTCATATTTAATGGGCATGTAATACAGTGTTGAGAGGAATAACCAAATACAACTTCACTGTGAATGTGGTCTGAGAAGGAGTTGAGAGGCCAGACATGAAAAGGCTAGCAGTTTCAGGCGTAAACAGGGAACATAAAGGAGGGTGAGAGAAGGATATAAATTTAACATGTTAAAGTCTTGGGGAAATATTTATATGTGTTAATACACCACATGCAATTAATACTGCCTTATTGACAAGTATGATGTGCATGGTAGAGTTGTAACTCACACCTGCTCATGTACATATCTCGCTATGTTTGAGAGATATGGCATTTCTAAAATTTGCTGAAACTGCATTGGTTTCCAGGGCGGGCAGTGAGGCAGATCAGATCACTCTTAGCATTTATCTGAGGGAGACGATCTAATCCGTTGCTCTCTCTCTTGTCGCAGCTGTACTTTTCTGTGGCATAATAAAGAGAGAGAAACACATCTGCTCCAGTTTTCTGAATCACCTGCACGCCACTTTGCTCCTGTTTCACGAGCTCATCACCACCAATCTCGGCAGCACTGTGGCAGCAAAGACTAAAGCTACGGGTACATTATTTGGTGGCTACCTGTTGTTCTGGTGCCAATTGTTTCCCATGACTAGTTATAGTTTCACACTATTGTTGCATATTTTTTATGAAGTTGTTTATTCATAATTAACAATGTGCAACGTAGTATGAATGTTAAATAAACAAACGCCATTTCACTGTAAAGTGAGGCTTGGGATGGGATGAGCATCAGACATCTTCTTTTAATCAAAACCTAGAGTAAAGGGAAGACGATAGAGAAATATGAATTGTATGTATGTTTGAGTCTTGGGGGAAATATTTACCTTGTTGGTATACTTTAATGTAATCAATACTACTTTATTGAGGTGTATAATGTACATGGTATTGTTATGATGCTTCTATTCATGTATAAATCCCAGTTGTCTGTGGAGGTTTAGCACCTCTGATTTAGCTGACTCGGCGCCACACCCAAAGGGGACGCCGCTAGCCAACAGCAGAAAGCACGTACCACTAGAACGAGAGGGACGTATAACTCTGAGCTCTCTCAGTGTCGCAGTTGTATCTTTCTGTGGCCAATAAACAGAGATTTAATCAGCTCGGTTTCTGTTAACCTGTACACGCTACCTCTACATTCCTTCAAGAGGATTCTACACCGATTCCCACCATCTTCAGTGTGTGAGAAGACGTTTTGCTGGAGTGTGTCAGCCGGAAGTGACTTCGAGCAGGAGCAACGTTATAACCTTGCTTGGAACTGTGAGGTCACAACTCAGCTGATATAAAATTAATCAGCTGTGGGGTTCCAAGCTGATATATATTAGTGACTAGTTGAGGAATTCCATAGCCGAAACGATTACAGTGGCGGGATTCCTGCCTGCTGTTACACTGTGGAATTCAGTGGTCTTTTTTTTTTTTTTTATGTGTCCGACTCTGGGCTTCCGACTCTGGGCATATGCTTCAGAGCCTGCTATCAAGCTCCAGTAGTTCTCCTACATACCATACACCTCTACATGTCACCACTTCGGCGCTAACACCCACCGTCCATATTGAATACATGCTAGGGCTGTCTCATGCAGGACTGGTGTATTGGTATTAGCGGGGGTATTTTTACGACATGTCGGCGGATCTTCTGGTAGATCAGTAAGGTCTGATTTAAAGAAATTCAAATCCTTAAACTGTTCCCTGCCCCAGCGGGGATTCGAACCTGGGTCCGGTAGGACTGCAGGCCACCTCTATACCTATTGAGCCACCGCCTCCCCTAGCGGGTACATGTCTGTATCTGTATATCTGTCTGTCCATCTATATGAGTGTCTCTGACTGTCGGTTTTTGTGTCTACTGATTACTATGTATACACAGAAGAACAATATGAGCTTAAGTATGTATGTATGTGTGTATGTATTAGCTCTCATTCCATATAGGTCTATCCATCTATCCAATCTACCTGTCTATTTGTTGATAGGTAGGTAGGTAGGTAGAGAGAGAGAGAGAGAGAGAGAGAGAGAGAGATTTAAAGTGAATGTCTCTGAAATGTCGAATATATGTGTATATGTTCCATGCGTGTGCTGTAACTGTGTGTATGTTGGCCTATATCTGTTTCTGTGTGAATGGTATCTGTGTTTAGAGTACCTACGTATAAATGCATGCAGGTGTCAGTGTATGTATATAACTACTGAGATTCTAAGTATGCTTATATCCCTATCACTCTACATCAGCTTGCCATTGCTAAAAATCCAACAAACCCCAGCACTATTCAACACAGTAATTTCCTTTATAAATCCTCAGCTGCATTAATGGCTCCTCTTCTAAACAGGATTCCACTCTCCATTTATCTCACTCAGAGAGAGAGAGAGAGAGAGAGAGAGAGCGGCAAATGTTCCTGCGTGTAAACTTCACACTTATATCCGCCACTTTCCTCCCCGACTTACTGTATCAATGAGTATCATATGTAGGTAGAGAAATGCGCCAAGCACTTCTCAGCACGATGAAAATTAGTCTGCAAAGGAATGTGAGAAGCAGACGAGATGAAAGATTGGAACAGAGAAGCATTCCAAGCATCTCACAGCTTAAGAATATTATCCAGGAGAAAAACGTGGGAAGCGGAAGAGGTGATATATTAGGATAAAAACATACCAAACCCCTCTCAGCTTTAGAACACCAGCCAGCTGAAAAATGTGAGAAGCAGAGGTGAAATATTAGGGCAGAGAAGCATATCAAGCCACTCACAACTTATGAAAATTAGCCAACAGAGAAACAGTGACAAAAGAAAGTGAATAAAAATTAGGGCAGATATACCAAGTCTCTCTCACATTAGGAATACGAGTATTAGCCAGCAGAGGAAAGTGACAGTAAGAGAATGTGACATATTAGGCCAACATACATACCAGGCCCATCTCAGCTTATGAATAATAGCCAGTGGAGGAGTGTAAGAACTGGTGAAATGTCAGGCGAACCTATGCCCCAGACTGTACAACGAAGTTCCCTCCCTCCCCTTTCCAGGCTTATCTAAACTTGTAAGCTGATGAAGGTAAGGTCTGTGTGTGTGTGTGTGTGTGTGTGTGTGTGTGTACATTTACCAATAGGAAATTTTTTTTTTGCTCTTTGTTTCATGGTGTTGGTGCTCTCGATCTTTCTAACAGTGCTGGCTACCACAGCCTCATATTTGTTTTCTTCTGGGTCGCTTGGTCTCAGACTTACCATGAATATAAAATCAAATAAAGAAATCCCCTTGTCCCCCTGCCTTTCTATCACCGATAGATTTACAAGCGCTTAACCCCTACACGTCGAGGGTTTTCCGATGTTGCACGCTCCTCCCTACGGGGGATATCCGTGATGGAAAAAAATACCCTTACTTCAAACCCTGATATCTGCCAGACTATAACAGCCACGCCCCAAATTGTGACTGCTATACACGTCAGCCGGCGGTTAGAGGTTAATACTGACATAGTGGACTGAGGTGCATATCATCATTCATCTTTGGGCGATGATATACATCTTTGTTCACTACGTATCATTCAAGCATCCAAGAACCCAGCAATAAGAAAGACGCAGGGAAGACGACGAACTTTTTATTTGACTGCTTTTGGGTCTGATGTTTAAACACCTATCATGTAATTTTGGTTTGGATCTTTGCGATGACTTTATATCCAAAATGTATAGAGAGACGAGTGTGGAACCACTAAACGCAAAAAAACAACAATTCCAGTAATGGCACTTATTCAGACATGTTACTGTGTGGGAAGAGCTTCATTTAACCGTGCCCCCTTAGACTATTATACATGTACGGAAGAAAACTAAGCACGTTGCTGACCTATATGAGTATCAGATTTAGGAAATTTCATGCACTTTCCAGTATTTGGTTTCTGTCTGCCTGAACAACACTGGGAAAGGGTTAATTTCATAATCAGGTGGCATTTGCAATAAAGGAAATACATGATGACGTTTTTCCATTCACTACTGTCCACTGGGTTCACATTTCCGATGAACCTGGAGCCACAGCAAGAAGAAGAAGAAGAAGAAGAAAAAGATGATGATGATGATGATGAAGCAGAAGAAGAGCAACAACAACAAACAGCAGTAAAACATTAGAGGAATAGCAGCAGCAGCAGCAACAACAACAACAACAACAACAACACCGTCTCCGACACTCCGTTGAGTTTATCGAAAAATGAATAAATAGTTATAGGGATGACGCCAAGAAAATGGTGCAATTGTATAGAAGATGTTAGGAGACTCATAAAATTCAATTGTTTCAGAAGTGGGGTGAAGATAATGGAGGGGAGATGGAAAGCGAGGGTAAGAGTGATGGAGGAAGGAAGGAAGGAAAAAAAGAACGAAAAATAAGAAGGAAGGAAAGAAAGAAGTAACGAAGAAAAGAAAGAAAGAAGGAAGGAAGGAAGGGAGAAAGAAGAAACGAAGAAAAGAAAGAAAGAAGGAAGGAAGGAAGGGAGAAAGAAGTAACGAAGAAAAGAAAGAAAGAAGGAAGGAAGGAAGGGAGAAAGAAGTAACGAAGAAAAGAAAGAAAGAAGGAAGGAAGGAAGGAAGGGAGAAAGAAGTAACGAAGAAAAGAAAGAAAGAAGGAAGAAAGGAAGAAAGGAAAGACGGAAAGAGTGACTGTTGTAAGAAAAAAAGAGAGGAAGGAAAAATGAGTGGAAGGAAAGGTAGAAGTAAGTTGGATGGTAGAGTAAAATAGTAATTAAAACGAATAAAAAAAGAGAGAAAAATAAAGGAGGGAAGGGAGGAAAGAAGGCAAGAAAGAACGAAGGAGCGAATGAAGAAAAGAGGGAAGAAAGAGGGAAGAAAGGATGTAAGGACAGAAGAAAGATGACTGAGACATAATTAGGAGAGAGAGAGAGTGTGGGGGATGAAATGTTCGAATGGAAAATGAGACGAACGGGAAGAGGGGCAGGAAGAGGAAAAGCACGGAAGGCAGAGAGAGGATAAATGTCTGGAGGAAGAGAAAGTAAAGAAAATGATGAAAGAAAGGCGGTAGATAAGAGTACTAATTTTTTATCAGCGAAAGCAGTGACAGAAGGAATAAGAACAAGATAAATAAGACAGAGTATACAAAGGAATATAGATAAGTAGGAGCTAGGAAAGGAAAAAGACTATTAAACAGAAATAATAGGAAATAAGGCAATGAACAGAAGTGGAACGGGGGAATAGAAAGAAGAAACATACAAACGGAACCAAAAAGTAAATCGAAAAGGGAAAAGAAAGGTTGATATAAAGGTAATACTGGCATAAATGAAGAAACAGAAGAAGAGTGGATAAACGCAAGGCTAATAATGATCAACATGAATCAGAAATGGCAATATAATTGTAAGCAAGGCGGGAAGGAAAAAGAAGATAAAGAGAGAAGAGATGGGAAGTAAAACACAGAGATGTGAAAGAGAGTAAAAAATGACGAAAGTATTATTAATAATCCTTAAAAATAAAGACGAATCCAGGAAAGAAGGCACTGGAAAATAAACATTAGGTAGGAAAGATAGTCATGGAGGACAAAAGAATAATGGATTACATTATAGGGAGACAAGGTAAGAGGTTAATGAATGAAATAATAAAAAAGACAAAACAATAAAATGGTAGGGTAAAGGAAAGAAAGAAACAATATGGCAAGTAGAAAACACGAGGGAATAAATGAAGAGAAAGTAATTTGCTGAATACCAAGAAGTAACTAACAGTTAGAATACGTGAACAAAATACAAATTGTATAGAAAGGAAGGACAAAGTCGACGACAAAGGGAAAGGAGAAGATAAAAATGTAGAAGGGAGCAAGTAAAGACACAGGTAAGACGTAAATAGGGACAAAGATGATAAATGGAAATAGAGATGATGCAACAAGTTGGTGTGAAAGGACGGAACAAGAAAAATACGCGTAGAGCATTGTGAACTGTAGAGAAGCAACGGGGAAATATATAAGGAAAACAGGAGATTTTAAAAATAATTACAATTAACACAAAGTAAAAGCAAATATATATGAGAAGAAGTATAGGCTAACTGAAAGGGAGAAAATAGAAAATGAAAAAAGGAATATACCTAGATGTGGATGAATGTAAAAAAAAAAAAAAAAAAAAATACAGTAGTGTACTAAAGACTTAAAAAGACATGTAATAGAAAGGTCAGGAAGGAAGGAAGAAGGTAAACGGGAACGAGACAACAGTGGAATAAACGGAGAGAAGGAGAGAGGGGAGGAAAGGAAGCGAATAAAAGAACGGAAATGAAAACAGAAAATAAGGGATTAAAATGGAAGAATGAAATATATAAGAAGTGAACAATAAATATTAAACAATAAACTCTTTGCAAATAGAAAAATATGATGGAATAAAGAAATGCGGGAGGAAAGAGAAAAACACTGGGGAGAGAATTCAACATAAAGAACAAAGGATTTAATAGCAAGAAAGGGAAAATGAGAAAAGAGAAAGGAGTTAAAAATGCATACAGTACAAGACAATCCACTAAGAAGGTGTGGAAGAAATGAAAGAAAAGAGATAAAGGATAAAGGAAGTAAAAGATAAAAAGGAACAAATAAAGATATATATATATATATATATATATATATATATATATATATATATATATATATATATATATATATATATATAAATGTGTGTGTGTGTGTGTGTGTGTGTGTGTGTGCAAAGAATATAAGAGTGAATGAAATAGAAATTTTTTTCAAAGTGAATATATGAGTATAAAAATTTATATGGCAGATAAGAAACTGAAGTAGGTTATAAAATGCAAGATTAGGAGGAGGAAAATGAATAACTTAAAAGGACAGGAGAGAGTGAAAGAATAATTGTGTATATAAAAAAGATTAAACAAAAAAACAAACTCGGTGATGGGAAATAAAGGAGAAACGAAGACAAAGAGAAGGGGGAGAGGAGTGAAGTAAAAAGAAATATCTGAATATTTAGAAAGAGAGAGAGAGAGAGAGAGAGAGAGAGAGAGAGAGAGAGAGAGAGAGAGAGAGAGAGAGAGAGAGAGAGAGAGAGAGAGAGAATGATTAAAATGATAAGTTAAATATTTCAAAGGCTGGAACGGGACAGAAAGACAAATAAAACTAAAACCAAAGTATTTGCCCACGAATGCATATCTCCCATCATTACTAGAAAACTAGATCAGTAATCCTCTGGCATCAGAGGCATATCATCGCAGCTTCGCAAAAATCGAATAAAAGTCATAAGATTTCACCAGTCTCTCCTGCTAAGTTATATATCACGCAAGTATTCAGAAGCCTGAAGTCAGTTGTATTACGCTGGTGATGGTCATTGAGCATGACAGGCCTTTGAATACTTTCTATATTTACCGTTTAAATAGCCTTTGTCTTTGCTGAGAGTGCGATAGGAAATGGTGAATAAAAGCAAGCTAAAAGAAAGAAAAGTGGTATTTTTTCTTGCAAATTCCGCTGGCAGTTGAGGGCATATGATCGCACCTTCGCCAAAACTGTTAATAAACAAGCAACATATACAGGGATCCTGCACACAATGTTTAGACACAATTTGCCAGCGTGATTTTCAGTTATTTTGGTAACACACACACACACACAAACACACACACACACGTATGCGATTACATTATCGCCTCTCTAGGCGGGTGATGATGGAGAAACGAGAAAGAGGAAAGAACAGTGAGTGAGGAGGAAGAGGGAAATGTGGAGTATGAGAGATTATATATTTGAATATTTACACATATGAGAAAGACAGACATGTTGATTGATACAGATATACTTATATCTATATCTATAGCTATCCATCTATCTATCTATCTATCTATCTATCTGCCTATCTATCTATCTATCTATCTATCTATATCTATATCTATATCTATATCTATCTATCTATCTATCTATATATATTACTTATTACTAAAAATTTTAGTGAAACCAGTCTTACTGAGTTATAAGTGGGTCATAGGAACCAGTGTTAATTCAGTTTAATTAATTATACCCTGAAACTATTGAAGTGGACCCCGAAAGAAATGCGATGTCTCACTGGACAGGTTTAAAGAGGTCATTATCTGGCGCTCGGAAGAAGTGGAGTGTGAAGCGCTGAGTTACTGTTAATGAGAGAGAGAGAGACAGAGAGAGAGAGAGAATTTTTTGACCAAAATGCAGTGGTGTTGTCTTGACCAGCATACCTGTCTGGCAAATATAAATATATCACACGGACTTTACGGTACCAAACACATGGTTTGGCTAAGTAGAGCGGCTAGGTGATGAAAAAAATAGTAGCGAACTATAGAAGAATTATACTCCAAAATAGAATTGTGTGTGTGTGTGTGTGTGTGTGTGTGTGTGTGTGTGTGTGTGTGTGTGTGTGTGTGTGTGTGTATCACGAATTTATCTTGTACAACTTGTTCTGCCTCCAAAAAGAGGTAGTATCCGGCTCCCCGCTTCCGTTTCTTTTTTTTTTTTTTTTTGTCTCATCTACAACTTGAAGTCAGTGTGTGCATTCAATCTTTTCAGTGTCTCTTGGCTTCACAGTACCGAGAATTGTCTGAAGACTTTCATTATAATCGTCTATTGTAATAGTTTTGGTGAAGATACCACTGTAATTCTATGAAAATAAGTATTCTCAGTCCCTAGGCAATGGACCATCTTACCTTATTAAAAAAAAGCCTAATAATACCACACAGTAGCGAAAGGGATTTGATCGCGGCATCCAGCAATTCCCAGACACCATACCATGGATACCACTGGAATGGAACAATCTGGGTATGAGATTTGCCAACTCTCAGTTGAACAATAGCTAACGACTAATTATAGTGTTATGCTGAAGAGAACGTAGGGCACCCATTCCCCAAGAAAAATACTGTAAAATTAAAGAAAAAACAATATTATTTTGTGGCGTTTCGTGATTGGCAGAATATTATTTATCATAAAGAGAACGTAGGAAACCAATATATAAAAACTATTAATAAACAACTTCAAAAATATACAAATAAAATGCAATGATAAAAAAAAATTATAAAAACTGTATTAGCTTTGTGACAGGGAATACAGGGCTTATACTAATCCAGATCAAGAGTGACACAGACGACATAACAGGATGGGAGAGAAGCAGAGGATTTAGGAGATACGAAATATTAAGAAGAGGAAATAGAGAGTAACACTGAAAGAGATAAGAAAAAGCGACAATAAAAACAATGAAAAATCACCAGTCAGAAAATGTTATTAAGACAAGAGGAAGCGGGAGAGAGAAGAATGAAGAGAGAGAAGAAAGAAGAGCAAAGAAACGAGCAAAGAAGAGAAATGAGAAGGGAGAAAGGAAGAGTAGAAAAGAAGTGAGAAGGAAAGAAGTGAGAAGAAAAGAAGAGAGAAGAAGAGAGAGAGATAAGAAGAAAAAAAATAGAAGAAAAGAGTCGAGAAAAGGAATTGAGAGAAGGAAAAGGCGAGAAAAACGAAGAGGAGAAAAGAAGAGGAAAGAAAAGAAAAGAAGAAAAGATGAGAGTCAAGAGAGAAGAGGGAGGAGAAGAAATGAAGAGAGAGCAAGCCCAGTGAAGGACAAGGAGAAAGAAGAAAGGATGAAAGAGACTGGAACCTAAAGAGAGGAGAGTGGGGGAGGTCATAAAGCGAGAGAGAGAGAGAGAGAGAGAGAGAGAGAGAGTATATGTGTGAGTAAGCAAGTGAGTGAGTGAGTGAATAAATGGGCGAGTGAGTGAGTAAGTAGGCGAGTGAGTGGGTGAGGTCGGACTGAGTTAGGCAGAAGGAAGAATAAAACACGATATGTAGACTGAGATAAGTAAAGGCTGTAGTGTCAGGACTCCATATGATAATAATACAACTCACAACATGATAGATAAATAGATAGATATATAGACAGTGTAATAGATAGCATAGGAACACCAGTTAAGGCTAGGTGTGGGAACAGGAAATATGTCAGCAGGAGTTCAGCAAGACGTAACCAAAAGAATGCCAGTGGGCACCGGAAGTGCTACATACACACAGACACACACAAGCTTCTAGAACCCACACCTATGTTTTACACACGTGACACTAGCCCTCCTAGGGCAGGATGAGAGAGTTAGAGAGCAGAAAGGGGCTGGCGATTGTAGCGAAAGGTTGTGGGGATAGGAAATAAGAAAAAGGGGTCCAACAAGACTTAGCTAGTAAATTACGTTCCTGTGTAATACATAATGTACACTGCTCAGCTTAAACTTTTCTTTGAAGATAAATCAAGATCAACTCCCTGTATCCATCTTTAAATTCTCCTACCTTCGACTACACGATAACTAGAACCAAACCTCAAGATTAACATATTGCAACCTCAAGATTCACATATATAGTTGGTGGCAGCAGAAGTACGAACCTTGTCTTCAAATCTACAGTGAATTCCTACATAGTACAAGCTACACGTTACAAGTTACGAGACGTCTCTACGATTAACTACAAGTAACAAGTCTACGAGACATCTCCGTAATCTTTTACACGCACCTAGAAGTAGTGGCTACGAGTATATCACAAGAAGAAAGGACCGAGAACACATTGAGAAAGAAAAACAAAATAAGCAAACGAAAAGTAAGTACACAGCAACATCCCTGACCCCCACCGTTCTCTCCAACTGCCCCCCAATCTCCACCGCTGACGCAGAAGTGAAAGGTCAAAACGACGACAGCAAATACCAAGCCCATATTCACAACTCATCTTACTCACCTTTCTTCATTCAGGTTACTCATCACTACTCATTTACTCACCACAACTACCAAAGTGTGGGAAGTCGACGTCGCCATGTGTATTTCCTGAACCAACGCCAAGTCAATTATCGTGTGTTTGACACCACTCACCTCTCACCCATTGCTCGTTACTCATTCTTATTCACACATCTCTAGTCGTACTCATTTATTTCCAACAGCTATTGAGTGGGAGTAGGACGTTGTATGGTGAGGTTTTCTATCACTGAGATTAATTCACATTGCAATCAACACTGAGATCACCAAGCCATGGAATTTCTTGAGTAATATCGTCCATCAACACAGCCCTAGAATTATCGAGAGGGAGATCTTCTTTCAACTCTGCGTTTACATTCCGAGTGACATCTCTATAAACACGCCGCCCCGAGTGACATCATCTGCATCAAGTGGGTGTAATTATAATTTATTCATTTTTTCTCAGTGCTTTGAATTAGGTACAATCACCTCCTTTACTTATTTTTATATATTCATTTATACACTTATTATCTTTCATTTATTACAATTCATTCACTCATCTATTCCATTGGGATATAAATAAAAGACGTATATCATAACACTATACCCAATCAACATGAGTTCCTTTTAGCTGAGTGATATGACCGTGATATTTTCGCCTCCACCTGTGTTAGTAATAGATGATACAAAGTTAGCGGCCACTGCAGATCCACGATTAGAAGAACAACAGGATAACACACCCACACAAACTAAAGACAAAGAGACAAATACTGTACATCATTTCTAAATGATAATGATGATTTTTGGGAAACTCTCTCTGATGTAGCAAGTGAGAACTTTGTCTCTGACTTGCATGTCTATGAAAATTTACTTAACAGAGTTCATCGCTCAGGTAAAATCTATTCCACTGTTCCCTCACACAACGATAAGGGGGGGGGGGGCGGTAGCACAGTGGTAGCGCGCTGGACTTGTGATCGGGGGATTGCAAGCTCGAGCCTCGCCCGGGCTGCCGTGCCGGGAGTGGTAGCTCTCTCCTGTAACCCTAGCGGGGCTATATAGTCCAATACAGGGCTTAACTCGGGGGAACTCCATTTCTCCCCCTTTTTTTTTTTTCACACAACGATAAACAAATCCAAGTTAACCTACCAAAGCAACCATCGAAAATGAACACTGCAGGCAATGCCACAAATCAAACATCCCCACCTCTTGTTTACGTTTATCATGAGGATAAAACCGTCCCAAAATTCTCTGGCACAGAAAAAGATCGCACTGATGTGATTTCATTGATCAATCAGTGTGAACAGATCTTCGTAAAAAGACACATAACAGACGAACAAGAAAAAATTGCAATATTTTCCTCATGGATTAATCAGGAAAGATGCCCGGCAGGTGATTTGCTAAAGTTAGATAAGCTTCTTAAGGCTAAGACATATGATGAGTTTAAAACAGAATTCTTGAAGAAATTTTCTGGAGGTATAAACTTTTTGCCAGGCATAATCCCAGACTTACATAAGATTGTGGATCTTGTAAGGGAGCACACTACAAATCATGTGCTCAGTGAAATAACAGCAGATGTCTCTACCATTAAAAGAACATTATTAGCTACTTTAGAAAACTAAAACTGGATAACAGGAGATGGAAAGATGCCACCACACCCTGTCGTAGACATCACTGATTATGTAGCTGCCTTGTGTAAATCACCTGATGGGATACTCAAAATAGCCAAGATGATCCCATACACCCCAGGTACGTGCTTGCTAGACTTAATGAACGAGGTAGAGATGAATTGTAGCAAAGCAGGGATGACCGAAACACAATCACATTCTAGTAGAATGAGAGTGCCTGAGACAGTATCAGCTGTGAAAACAGCTACAACTACCCAAAACAGAGAACAAAATCGATCGCGACCCGAATACAGACAGAACAAACAATACGATATGATCCATACTTCAAGGCAGCATTCTCAAACACCAGGCCACAGGCAGTCACATAAGTTTCCGCGCAGTCCGAGCAGATCTCGCGCCACAGACACCACTAAATATGGGAAGTCATCTCGCAGATCACAGTCGGGAGATAGGTCCAGTCTATGTTATTACTGTGGTAACCCAGGACACACAAAGAATGACTGATTTATCAAAGCAAAAGTAGATAAACAAAAGACACAACGATATGATCCATACTGTGGACATCATCGGTTCCAAGGGCATTGGTCCAGCAATTGTAATACAGTAGAGAAAATAGTTTCCATTTTCAAATCGGGGGAAGGCCAAGTGACAACAAAAAACGATCAATCATAAAGAAAAGCAAGTCTAAAAGTCACATAGGGAGCATGTTGGGAAGTGAGTGTATCTTGATACCAGCTGTATGTGAGGATCAAAACGTTTCCTTACTTTTAGACACAGGCTCTCCAGTGAACTTAATAACACAAGAAGAAATAGATAGAATTTTTATAAATAAGAAGAAAGTAACTTTTCTAGAAGGATCTGATTTAGACTTACGAGAAAGTAGATGGCAAATTGAAGTAAAAGGTATGAAACGGTTAAACATCAGTTTCACAGACTACAAGACCAATTTCTGCATTTTTTTATATTGTTGAAAACTTAGCAATAAAAGTTGATATGTTGCTGGGCTTTAGATTCATGAGAACAGATAAAATAACTTTACTCCCACAAATGAATGAAATATACTTTGATAATAAATTTATAGAAGAAATATCAGAGTCAACACCGATTAGTAAAACAGAGCCAAAAAGAATTGGTAATATTAAAAGCTTAACCCGCCCCATCCCGTCGACGTATGGGTACGTTGCAACAATTTGCATTTGCCAGTCCTGGCGACGAACCAGTACGTCGTGCAATTGCAATGTGCATAATTTTGACAATTTTCAAATTTCGCTCTTGATTTGCGGTACGTACCCTCGCCTGACCTTCCCCTACCTGCCACCAGGCGGGGACACTCGGCGACCCCGCGCGACCCGCGCTAGCCCGCCACTCGTCCACTCACCTGGTAGCCACGGTCCTGCTCAGACATGGCTAAGAAAGGTCTCTCAGACAGCGAGATTCAAGTCGCCCTGGACACCTTTACCGGCGACAGTGATTCCCCACTGGATGACGAGGAGATGGACAAAGATTATGCGCAGCCAGAGGAGGAAGAAACCACCAGCAGTGATGAGGAAGTTCCGTCACCCAGGAAGCGGCAGTACGTGACTTACTGTGCTGCTAGAGAGGGGCAGGAGGCAAAGAAGGCACGTGGTATATCCTATCCCTATCCCCAGCGTGATTTGGAAGTAGAATTCGAGGTCGAGGACGAGGACGGAGCCGTGGGACGTGCTGCCAAGTGGTATGGACGGGAGGTAATTACACATCGTGGCCCAGAGCGCACACCACGTCGTATGAGCAGGTATGGGGTGCGTTCCTTATCACGTGGGGTTGTGAGGGAGGGGGAAGGTGGGGAGGAACCACTCCAAAGCACGTCTTATGCTCCCCAATATCCCCTAACACGTGGTCGAGCTAGGTTGCGTGAGAGGGCACGTGGTGTGGTAATGGAAGGGGAAGGTGGGGAGGAACCACTCCCCAGCACGTCTTCTGCTCCCCAATATTCTACTATTTCATCCCCACAGCCCCCTAATGTTCCTCAAGGCCGTAAGGGTAAGGGAAAGGGAAAGGGTAAAGGCAGAGGGAAGAGGAATGACAGTGGGGAAGCCCTCCGTACTCCTTCTCCCCCACCTCCCCAACCAGGATCTCCTCCCCACCCAGACGAAGGCGGTGATGGGGCTGATGGGGACGAGGGATTGGGAGGATGGGAGTGATTTTTCTCCCCTCATTCACCCCTTCACTGAGCAAGGGCGATCTGGCTGCATTGCACCAGGTATTCACAGTAATTCCACCAGGTTGGATTTTTTCCACCTGTTTTTCAGTGAGGCATTCGTGGAGCAGATCGTTTACCAAACAAACCTGTTTGCAAGCGCCCAGCGCCTAGAAAGTGAAAGATTGGGAACAAGGAGTAGGCATTCTATGATCTATGATTACCCTGTCTCACTTCCAGAAATGTTTTTATTTTTTGCCCTGGTCCTTTTGATGGGTATTATAAGAAAAAATAGAATTCCTGCTTACTGGACTAGGGACCCTGTTATGTTTACCCCCATATTTGGTCAAGTGATGAGCCGTAATCGGTTTCAACAAATTCTAAGTCGCCTCCATTTTTATGATGCTCATGACCCTGCAAATGCAAACAACACGGACAAAATGAGGCGAATTAGGCTGGTCTTTGATCACCTCAGGCAAACCTTTCGTTCCTCATTCTATCCCTATAGAGATGTCATCATAGACGAGAGTCTCGTGTTGTGGAGAGGCAATATTTCATTCAGACAGTATATACCCAGCAAAAGGCACCGTTTTGGGTTCAAGATCTTTGTTATGTGTGACTGTAGGACTGGATACGTGCAAGACATAGTCTTGTACACCGGTGCACAGACAGACATAATAGAAGATCGAAGTATTGGACTGTCGGGAGCAGTGGTAAAGACGATGATACAAGACTACCTTCATCGCGGTCACGTTCTCTACCTCGACAACTGGTACACTAGCCATCTTCTCGCTCGTTATCTTCACACACATGAAACGGGAGTCTGTGGAACCGTAAAGGTGAACCGGCGTCACATGGCCAAGGTAGGGCGGAAAATTGCAAGGAGTGAGGTTGTCTTCTTCAAAGCCAACAACATCCTTGCAACAGTGTGGAACCACAACAGAGAAGTAAGCCTCTTGTCCACGGTTCACCGCCCCTTGATGCACCGTACTGATTCTGTAGATTACCGCAGCGAGAGCAGGCGTCGTGTTTGGAAACCTGAGTGTGTTATGGATTACAATATAAACATGCGCCTCGTGGACCAGTCAGACTCCATGATATCGACGGTAGAGTGTGCCAGGACAACGATGAAGTGGTATAAAAAACTGTTCTTTCACTTACTAGATATCACTGCTCTGAATTGCCACCACCTTCACGCCATGACCACAGGAGTTCAGGAAACATTTGAAGGGTTTGTGAGGGAGCTCACAAGAGAAATCTTTGCAAAGTATGCTGTTGAAAGGCCCCAACATCGCACCCGCACTGCCCCTATTGCCCAAACTCCCCAGAGAATATCCGGCCGCCATTTCCCCACTCCTATCCCTCCCCAGCCCAACAGACCTAGGCCCCAGCACAGGTGTCACGTGTGCAGTAATTCCCAGGTGAGATCACGACACAGAGGAAGGACACCCGCTATGAGTGCGTGCAGTGTGACGTGGGTCTCTGTATTCACCTATGTTTTAGTGAATATCACACATTGATGCAATTTTAGCATGGTGTGAATGCGAAAGGACGCTGAAATTATGAGGTAAATGCGACAGACAGACGCTCAGTGAAATTATCAGTCATGTGGATCTCCAAATATTAGTATAAAGTGCCTACGGGTAGAACATAAATGAAAACATTGTGTGTAAGTATATAAATCTGCCCTAAGTTGAAACTTACATAGAGAGGGTTGTATGATGCGATATTCTGTCGCTCAGTGCAATAAATACGGCCCGTAATTATATAATTATTATTATGTGACATTCTTACGGGTATAATATAAGTTCAAATTATTGTATGTGATGATATATATTCTAAGTCAAATATTCATAGCGTGTGTATAAAGATAAGATTTCCTGACGCTCAGTTGAATGAATAAGGCACGTATTAGTCAAAATAAAAGTCAGCAAGTGATAAAGTGAATAATTAGTATATAAGTGTGTGAGTGAATTAGTATATAAGTGTGTGAGTATTATGTATGTCGAAACATTCCTTGCGAGGGTATTTTCAGGCGATATTCTCACGCTCACTTGAGTAAATAATGGCAGTAAGTATGTACAGTGCATTCTAGGGGTGTAAACGTGTGTAATGTAAGTGGGAAATTATAATTGGAGTGAATAAATAAAGTAGATGATGAAACACGAGTGTTTGAGATCGTGGTTGCTACGTGAATATGCGCTAGCATATCGCTAAATGCCCTCGTAATGAATGAAAATAATTGAAAACCTTTACAGTGGTGGAGGAAAGGTTCTATGTAAATGGGAAAATAATTGGAAAGTGATAAAACAATTTGGTATGTTGAAATACGAGTCATAGCGAGTGCGCTTACTAAGCTGATGTGCGCTATACTTATGCTGCATGTCATCATAATGAATGAAAACATCTGAAAACACTTACAAACAGTTGTAATTGGTAAATTGTCATTGAAACAGAAGTATACAAGTAGAAAAAATGATAGATTGACTCATACCAGAAACTTAGCATATAGCATGTTACGACTCGGACCTAACTCGCTATGCTCACGCGATGGTACAATGCTTATTTTTCATATATATGTGTCTGAAATCCATTATATTGTTACTGTTATTGTTTATTAGTTCAAATTCAATAAATGTAGAGGTGTTGTGTGTTGTTTCTCCCATTATTCCTTACCATAGAAAATGTAAACGCATATCCAGCCCATTACAGAATACGATACCTGCCGGGGGGAACCGCACCTGTACGGACCACTTATAGACCGCAGGAACCACTTTCTTTGTGATTTTCCTTCGTTTCTCGACCTAAGCGGAAGTTTTAGCAAAAAAAAAATTTTTTCCAAAAAGGCTCGGGACTGGGGGATGTCATAGGTGCGGAAAACCTCGGGACGTGACGGGTTAAACACACATACACAACTCCCCCCCCCCAGCCTCCAGGACTAGAGACCGTGGTAACGGTACTGACTTATCAGTTTTTCCTGTCCATCTCACCAATTATTTAGTTATTCCTGCTAACTCCTACATAAGGGTGACCATAAAGAGCAAATTAAAGAGTATTACTGTTCTTACCTTGGAAGAATTATGTAAAGTAAAAGGATTGTCAGTAGAAAACGCATTATGTCAGGTGAATAACGATGGGCAAACTCAGATATTCCTAATTAGTCACATGAATGGGGAAGTACAGTTGAAAAAGGGGACTTGTTTAGTTAATATTGAAAAATGTCCCACCCCCGTGATGGAAATAGTTTTAGCTGAAGTGACAAATAAGATAAAATCTACGGATAGAGAAAGCATAAAAGAGAATTTAATTCACTCGGGTGAATTTGATGAAGAAACTGATTTCTTAACATTCTTGGTAAAACATAGGGACACCGTAGCATTACCCGGAGAACAATGAGGGTGTACTAACCTGATTAATCACAAGATTAATGTGCACCAAGACACACAACCGATTTTCGTACCTACCTGTAGAGTCACACAATCTCAACGTACACTCGCAAACCAGTAGGTCGATGAAATGTTAAAACTTGGAATTACTGAGCCATCAGTTTCCCTGTGGAATGCCCCATTATTTTTCGTGCCCAAACGAAATGGAGAAATGCGTGTGGTAGTAGATTACCGTAAACTAAAGAATCACACAATCCCAGACCGGTTTCCCATGCCATTGCTAAGTGACATCCCACAGAATACTGGATCAGAAAATAATGTATTTTCCACATCAGATTTGCTAAATGGATACTATCAAATTCCATTAGATCAGGAGTCACGTAAATACACCGCCTTTTCCACAAATACAGGACATTATCAATACAGGGAAATGTCAAATGGGATTAAAGACAGCACCAGTCACTTTCCGACGCCTGATGAATTACGTATTGTCCGGAATTCAAGGACAAGGAATACTCGTTTATCTTGATGAAATAATTGTCGCAACTAACGATATACAAGAACATCTCCAGAAATTAGACCTACTCTTACAAAAGCTTGGTGATGCTGGTTTAAAAATTAAGTTATCTAAATGCAAATTTTGCTTTAAGGAAATAAAATTCTTACGCCACAAACTTAATGCTGAAGGTATTCAAACATCCGATGACAAAATATAGGCACTGAGAGACTTCCCAGAACCCACTACGATAAACGAAGTTGGAAAATTTTTAGGTCTAGCAGGGTATTATAGGTCATTTTTAATATAATTCTCTCATATTCCTCTATTCCAGCTACTCAAAAAAGATGCTATATTCCAATGGGGAGAACAAAAACAAGCCATTAACGAATTAAAAGATAAACTTACAAATACACCATGTTTGGCCTATCTGGATTTCACAAAACCATTTATTATTTGCACAGACGCATTTGTTAAAGGATTAGGGGCTGTACTGATGCAAGAAGATAGAGGAAAGAATCAACCAATTGCATTTGCCAGCAGACAAATAAAAGGTGCAGAGAAAAATTATTGCACTACAGACTTAGAGGCACTTGCGGTGGTATTTGCATTACAGAAGTTTCGAGATTTGGTATATGGTTACGAAATACACTTATTCACCGACCATGAACCCCTAGTGGGTATGTTTAAAGAAAAACTCCTCTCTGGGAGGATAGCAAGATGGAAATGTACAGACGAAAACTACAATGTACACATTCATTACATACAAGGAAAAATGAATCTAGTAGCTGATGCATTATTCAGGAACCCGAGAACAATTCATGTCGCGGCATTAGATCTCAAAGGAATCATCCCAAACCATGATGAAATTGAGAAAGCACAAAGACTTGATCCAAAATGGTCTAAAGTTATATACAATTTAGAAAGTGGAGATGCCATACAATTACCCAAGCTACATGTACCACTAGAATAATTCACAATAATCAATAATGCCTTATACGGGATCAACCCAAGACAACCAAAACGCCGAAGAAATAATAAACACCTAGTGGTACCTAATGACATGATACCCCAAGTATTACAAACGATACACGATAGCCCACAGGCAGGATATCCTGGGAAGGATAGGATATTAATTTAAAGAAGCCCAGTTATTATATTACTAGCCATCATTACGAAAAAATATAAACAATCATATAGACAGATGCGAATCATGTGCAAAACACAAAGGATACCCAATCACACCTGCACCTATAGGTAATTTCCGTGTACACATCAACCATGGGACGTTGTCGCGTTGATTTTCTCAAGATGCCGTTATCATACAATAATTACCAATACCTATTCGTAGCAACGGACCATTTTTCCCGTTATATAATTTTAGCTCCAATTAAAGATAAAACAACAGAAACAGTAGCAAAGGCAATAACAGATAATGTAATATGCCGCTTTACTACACCAAAGGTGCTAATAAGCGATATTGGAGGTGATTTTAATTCTGATATCTTACATGAAATATGTAAACAATACAATATCAAAAAGGTTAATGTTTTAGCCTATCACCCAGCATCCAATGGGTTAGTAGAGAGATAAAACAAAAAATTATTAGATTTACTACAATACATTCTCAGTGAAAATTATGCAAGCTGGGATGATTGGATTCCCAGAGTAGAAACATCAATTAATGGATCTATAAATAAATCTGCAGGAGACACACGACATTTCATTATATATGGGATAGATAAAAAACTACCATATGAAATTCTAGAAGGTGAAAATCTGCCCATATACAACTACGATGATTACCCTAAACTCCATTTACGTGAATTCCAGGACATACATAAGAGAGTGAAATAACAATTGTCGATGTCCAAGGAAGAAATGACGGAGGCATTTAATAAAAAGGCAAAAGAATCGCCTATCAGGTTAGGAGACATTGTCTATGGTGTCATTCATACGAGAGACAATAAATTATCCCCGAAATTTGAGGGCCCATACAGAGTAATTAACATCAAAGCAAACAATGTTTTAAGTCACTGTCAAGTGGCGAAGAGAAACAAGTTCATATTGACCATTTAAAATGAGTTTCAAGGGAACTATCCAATAATTATACAACCTTGGATACCACCGAACAACCGAACATAACTCATGAAACCTATCAGGAAAAGATAAATAATTACAAAAATAAATTAAGGTCGCAAACCAAACAAACAAACATAGGTGCAATTGTTCCAAAAAATCTACAGGACAATATTTACATGATTTAAATATCGATTTAAACTCCTTCTATAAATGAAATAACAAACAAGTTATTGTTCTCCGTAAGTCAACCGTAACGCACATCATCACTATCATTGACCACAGCATGACTATATTAGAAAATTAATAGATTTTTTTTTTTTTTTTTTTTGGTAGGTAACGATGAAGGGACTTATGCTATGGATTCTTCTCTACATAGCAAGAGGATATGCTCACTTAGACCCCCAACACACAGTACGGCAAGGATGCCTCATAGCTCCAACGGCCACGACGTCAATCGTGAAAGATGTGGTGAGTACTGAAATAAGCATAGATTATTTATACGAATTACCTTCTTATCTAGAGAACATCAGCAAACCCATGAGGACCCTGGACTTCATGATAGGAGGCTAGGTTTCACAAGCACATAACACAAAGGAAGTGGATGAAATAGTGAAGTTACCGAAATGGAAGATAGAACAGGTGAGGTCAACTGTGCTCATCATGATCCAAGATCTCCCATCTCATGGAACAGAGGTATTAAGCTCGACGAACATCACACGTACATCCAAAAGCGCGGATTGTTTTACCTGGGTGGTGCAATTCTTGGGAACATCTTTGGATTGGCTACAGAGGAAGACCTTCAAGAAATAAACAACAAATTTAATAAATTAGCTCAGGTACTAACATATCAAAACAAATTCGTCGCCGGCCAAAACTCAGCAATGAAGACAATGGTGAAAAATCTAAAAAGGGCAGGAAACAGCTTACCAGAGTGTAGACAAAATAAATGCCATTGAAGGGAACATAACACTTTTCCAGCACTTCTCCATCATCACGGAACATATTGACACAATTATACTCCAGCTAGATAACACTATAGTTCGTTACAGGGCACTTATGCAGGGAAGTTCAAATGCTTGTAATGGTAGGATCACAATTGACCTACTTCCAGTTCATGAGCTACGTCAGATAATTAGCCAGGGCATACATAAACATAGTTTGAAGCCTTTGTTTCATGGTAGAGATTTCATGTTATATTATCCATATTTAGAAGCAACACCAACACCAACATCAGTAGTAGATCATGTACCATTCATAACTGAAGACCTGTTCACAGTATACCAAATACATCCCTTCCCTTCTAAGAATAATAACACTTTGGTCATTATGAACATCGACACAGACACTGAACTCATCGTGGTCTTCAAGAGACGGAACACTGTCACTTTCGCCAGTGAATCAACGATTGAACGAAAGTGCTGTACAGTCTTACATGCTATTCACCTTTGTCCTGCGGACATTTTCACGTTTCAGCCTACTGGAACAGTCCCTTGTGAAATGGCTATCATAAGAAATCAAGACATTCATAATCACTGCAACTTCTCTTTTGTTCCAGATAAGCTTATGCACCATCAACGCATCGGACACTCAGTTTTTTTATTTCACTCATAACACATCAGTTTACATAATCTATCCAGATATACCATCATCTCATACTTCAGCATCAGGATTATACATAGCACCAGACTACTGTGCGGTACTTACACCATCCATGTCAGTGGTGCAGCGGGGGGGGGGGGGGGGCCGGACCCCCCCGAAATTTCTATGTGTGCTCGAGAATAGACTGCGAATCTTAAATGTCGAATACTTGTTTAATCCAGGGTGTAATACTCGGTATGTCACATATTTGGAGACCTGAAAAAATATGCAGTTCTGATTGAAAAGTCTTGTATACAGATATACTTTTAAGACATCCTTTACGTTAGGTGCGAGACAAATATTAGAATTTACGCACGGGAAGCCATTGGCGCCTGGACGGGTGAGGAGAGCAGGCAGGAAAGGAAGCAAGAAACGTGTGTCGCTCTGCGAAATTTTCAATTTTTATATGTACCTTATGAAACATTATCTTCAAAACGGGAAACTTCGCTACTAATAGGTTTATTTGATTAACTAGTTAGGAGTACCTGTGGGCATGTAAGCTTACATGTGGCAGAATTGGCAAGAAAAATTAACTATCATGGCAATGTTTACTGGCCATCAGCTGAGTGTCACTCGCTCATCACACACACACACCAAAAAACCAGCAGAAGACAGGGCATGTGTGCTGGGCGGCTGCTGAGGA
Source organism: Coenobita brevimanus (assembly GCF_032717465.1). Lineage (NCBI taxonomy): Eukaryota > Metazoa > Arthropoda > Malacostraca > Decapoda > Coenobitidae > Coenobita > Coenobita brevimanus. The sequence continues at coordinate 26,527,771 of NC_137057.1, forward strand.
CCCTCCAGGCAGTGGCGGATTAAGGGTGTCTTGGTCCCAGGGCGGTGAGGCAATCATGGGCCCCCCTGACAGGTGACACACACAAACACACACACACACACACACACACACGTCTTATCAAATGGTACCATGACAAAGTAAACTGATATTACAATAAGTAGTTTTATTAAAATGAAAGTAATGATATGCATGATACATATTATATCCTTTCTCTGGCACTACCGAAACATACAAAATTATTCAATACAATAATACACCATGAAATTAGGCAGTAGTAGTACCAAGAGTACTATTTTACATGACCTGAATGATTACAGGCATGTAAGCAGAGAGATGGCGCTGATAGAATGTATTTAGCAGGAATATAGGCCACATCGTGTTCACTCTGGCATTCCTTGCTAAAACATTGTATCAGCAAAACCCTTTGCACATAAATGACTCTAATAATTCAGGATGTGTAAAATGATATTCCTGAAATTCCTGGCGGTAATAATGACTTATTTTCTGTGTACTGTCAGTTACACCATTCATTTTGTGCTTAGAAATTATGTTGGCCTACATTTCTTATAAACCACTTATCTCCTTAACCCTCAGAACCCGGGTGTACTCTTGGGATCTATAAAAATCCTCTAATGTAAGCCAGAATTGAAGGAATTTAGAAATAGGAATTCAGGAAATAAAGTGAACAAATGTGATTAAAAGAAGTTGAACTAACCTCAAAGGGTACAATTATATATAAAAAAAATGTCCAACTGCCGCCAACAAACTTTTTTTTTTTTTATACGAGGAAGAAGGAACCAAAGGCCATGAGCCCGCAGTACAGTTCACTTCAAGAGAAAAACAAAATACAATAGAGAGCCAAATTCAAGATCCGATCATTTTGAGATGTCTGGACACACTGCGTTTGAAAGACTGGAGATCATAGGCAGCAGGAAATACAGACAGAGGGAGACAGTTCCAGAGCTGACCTGTTGCATAAATGAAAGACTGGGAGTAACGGTTAACTCTTGCATTAGAGAGTTGGACAGAAAAGGGATGAGAGTTTGCTGCCAGACGGGTGCTACGCACCCGTCGTAGAGGTGGAGGAATGCAAGCAGACAGTTCAGAGGAGCAGTGACCATTAAAGTAGCGATAGAAAAGAGATAAAGATGCAACAGTGCGGCGAAGAGACAGAGGTTGAAGGGAGTCAGTAAGAGGAGGAGAGTTAATGAGACGAAAAGCCTTTGACTCCACCCTATTGAGAAGAGCTGTATGTGGGTAGCCTCCCCACACATGAGAGTTGTACTCCACACAGGGGGGGATAAAACCCCTGTATAGAGTCAACAATTGTGCAGGAGTAAAGAAAGAGCGGAGTCGGCTTAGCACACCCAGTCTCTTGGAAGCAGATTTTACAAGAGATGTAATATGATCTTTCCAAGATAAGTCCCGAGTAAATGAAACCCCAAGCATGTTCAAGGATGATGCAGGATTAAATTGAACATTATTAAACATTAGTGGGTATACCTGTGGAAGATTTTGTCGTGTTCATAGGTGTAAGAACTGAGTCTTAGATGCATTAAAAACAACCATATTATTTTTACCCCAGTCAGAGATATGAGCCAAGTCAGACATTAGGTGTGCCATAGCCTCATCCCTTGTTTGTTGAAGTAACTGTTGAGATGGGCGTTGCGGGAACCGAATGGAAAGGTGAAGGGTAGGGTCATCAGCGTATGAGTGGATAGGGTTAGATGTACAGCTTAGAAGATCATTGATGAATAAAAGGAAGAGAGTTGGTGATAGGACAGAGCCCTGAGGAACACCACTGTTGATAGATCTAGGAGAAGAACGATGGCCGTCTACAACAGCGGCTATAGAACGACCAGAAAGGAAGCTAGTGATGAAGGCACAGATAGAAGGATAGAAACTGTAGGAGGGCAGTTTGGAAATTAAAGATTTATGCCAGACTCGATCGAAAGCCTTTGAGATGTCAAGTGCAATGGCAAAGCTTTCGCCAAAGTCCCGAAAGGAGAATGACCAGGAGTCTGAAAGGTAGATGAGAAGATCGCCAGTGGAGCGTCCCTGACGGAACTCATACTGACGATCGGAAAGAAGGTTGTGATAGGAAAGATGCCTTAAAATTTTCCTATTGGGAATTGACTCGAAAACTTTTGAAATACAGGACGTTAAAGCAATTGGACGATAGTTGGAGGGTTGGGAGTGGTCACCCTTCTTTGGGACTGGCTAAATGAGAGCAAACTTCCAGCAAAAAGGAAAGGTACAAATTGACAAAGGCGAAAGAGTTTGCCTAGGCAGGGTGTAAGCACAGAAGCACAGTTCTTGAGAACAACAGGAGGGACTTCATCAGGCCCATATGCCTTGTTAGTACTGACGCCAGTGATGGCAGAAAATACATCAACTGAAGAAATTTTAATGTCAGCCATGAGGAAGTGAGAGGGGGGAAGTGATGGAGGAACAGCACCAGAATCTTCTAAAGTGGAATTGGAGGAGAAAGCCTGTGCGAAGAGATCTGCTTTATCAGTAGAAGAAATAGCTACAGAACCATCAGAGTAGAAAAGAGGAGGGAAGGATGATGAGGTAAAGTTGTTAGAAAGATTTTTGGCAAGGTGCCAGAAGGAGCGGGAAGAATTCGAGTTGGAGAGTTGAGAGCATTTAGTATGGATGAAATTATTTTTAGTAGAGCGAAGAACAGACTTAGCACGATTCCGGGCAGAAAAGTAAAGATGATGTGATTCAGGGGTGGGTTGGCTCCGGTACCTTGCATGGGACGCCAGCTGATCCAAAGTGTTTTGCTCATGTCGATGTGAGTACGTGACTAATCAAATTTTATAATTATTAACACTAGGGAAAAGTTAATTATTTAATTAAACTCTTACTTGTAATTCTTGCCTTAATTACAAGGATTCACAAAAATCCTTAAACAAATGAAATAGTATAACGTTTAACTGTACATTTTGATGATAGAAAACTGAAATCGGGAATTTAAGGAGTAACATAGTTGAATATCTCGTAGTGGTAACAACCTCATACTCACATTTACGTGATTTAACTATACCAAAAGATTATATGGAGTAAATTTTTCTAATTATTTATTCAAGAACTCGTTTGCTAAATTACATTCTAAAAATAACATTAAATAGAAAATAGCAAATTAGAAAAATTACTGGCATTTTGTATAGTGGAAAAATCGAAAATCAGAAATACGACTGGCAATCTGGCAGACTGTATGGGCCCCCTTTGGGCCTGGACCCATGGAGGCCGCCCCTAACGCCCCCCCCCCCCTTTAATCCGCCACTGCCTCCAGGCCCTGTCTTCCCCTTGATTATGAAAAAATCTCACCTCCGCCAATTGGGCTAATGTATGGCCCGGCCTCCACTATAGTTGGAGGGAATCTTAAAACGAATGAAACAAACGAACATTCATCACTCACGTGCGCCATCGGTCATCAGTCAACTCACCTTAGATCGTGTTGAACCAGTAACCAGTCCATACAACTTGCTAATTACGCTACTTGCGCACTGTACTGTGACAAGATGTGAAAAGATGTATTCCGTGGGTTTCCCTGGATCACTTTATTATGAAACGGAAGCAGCCTCAGCAATCAAGTATATTGGACTTATGAGTTTAAGTTCTAGAATGTCAGTTTATATTCAGCAAATGCATTACGCTGTAGAGGATATTATTGCTGCCAGTAATAAATAACAAATGATAATGTCATCCCATGAGCTCTAGGTAAGTGTAGGTGCACGCAGAAACTGGAAGCCAATGATTGCTTATGATTTTCCTTGTAATATATTTCAGGCTTTAGCTACCTGTGCCCTGTATGTCAACCATCACTGAAGTATACTAATCACCACTGAACTAAGTGAAGTATTTAACAGAAGATGGATTTTCATAGACATTAGCGTTGAGTGTGGTGAGTTGGGATAGTGCGGGACATAGGGTGAGTTGGAACAGTGGGCACTGCAATGCCAAATGCCAAGACATAACCATTTTATGGTGCCCATTCAATAGCCCTTCCTCAACTTTACAAATGTTATTAATACTAGTTTTCTATAGAACCACGAATAATGCAAGAAAAATGTGCAAATATGAATGGGTAGCATTTTGACCTTTGTAGAATTTCGTTTTTGAAAATACATATTTTGCCAATTTCCCTCTCCCACAGTCAGTTTTAGAGCTAAAGGTCTACTTTTTGGTGGGTGAAATCTTCAATTGTTATAGTTTTTATTTATTTTTATTTTTTTTAAATCCAGAAAATGGATTTTTACAGCAGAGCAGTGCTGAAGGATTAATAGACAATTGTCCCGACTCGCCCACCATTTTTTTTTTTTTTTTTTACCCAGGGTGAGTTGGGACAACAAATTCATTTGTGATTTTCGAAAGGAAAAACCTACTTTTCATGCATTATATACTACTATATTTTATAGTTTGCTGTATTTATGGTGGTTTTGGGCATCAACAAGTAGATATTTATCATTTTCAGGTTGCATGCGTGCCCCAATGAGAAAAAATACTGCGATGTGGATTATGGCAAAAACGCATATATTGGTACAGTGTTAAAAGTAGGGAAAAAGAGTTGTACAATGAAATTTTTGGAAAGGAGAGGAACTGAGAAATGCAACTTGCCAGTTTGTGATGATATACTGTATACTGATGATTTTTGGCAGTATATCATTGGTGGACCTGTCTTATTAACAGGAACTGTACCTTTTACGATGCAAGACGTGGACAAAGCCTTTCATGATTATAAAAAGCATATTTCTCGGTGAAAATTTTCAGCATAAAAGCTACAGGCAACTTAGTGGAACTCTTAACTAAGAAATATGTATAATGCTGTGCGTTGTGTGTGACGTGCATTGTGTTTTTATATTTCTCATGGTTAGTCATTGTGCCCCCCCCCCCCAATTATATTTCTGGCTGCGTCCCTGATCCATGTCCACTTTATCCACCATCAGTCACAATGCCAACCTCAATCATACACACAAATATTTCCACCCTCTACCTAATATGGACTTAAACATGAGCACAAGTATTAAGTTGACTTCACCTAAGTTTGAAACTATGCAACTAATCGATGAAACAATGAAGCTCTGGGAAGATTTGAGTTTGAATATGTTCAACCCATATTATGTGTATAGCCCAGCACCTACTGTACTGTCTTTATAATCTTCCCTATTGTATTTGCAGTAGTGCTGTTCGCAATGCACTGAATGCATGCAAGAATTGCAAACTTGGAATCGGTAATCAGTGGGGATAAAGTAAAGATTCAAGTAAAACCCCCTGAGTGAAGTGTACAAATTGTGTATATAGTCTATCTATCTATCTATTGCCAGGCGCCTCAATCCCGTTTGGGGTGGCCACAAACAAATCGCCTCCAAGCCGCCCTGTCCCCCGCCATCTCACTGCCCCGCTCCCAACTCACACACCCCTCTCTCATATACCTCTCCACCCCATCCCTCCATCTCATCCTCGGCCTCCCCCTCCCTCTTCCCCCCTCCACCTCACTCACATACACTCTCTTCATCAGTCTTTCAACCCTCCATCCTCTCCACATGGCCAAACCACCTCAGTGTGTTCCTCATAACGCTTCCTATCACATCCACATCCACACCACAACGCTCCTTTATATCCACATTTGTCACCCTGTCTCTCCATGTGACTCCACAGGCTCCTCTTAAATAACTCATTTCCACTGCTGTCACTCTTGACTTGTGTCCTTCCAACAACGTCCAAGCTTCACTTCCATACGTTAGAGTTGGTATCACAATACTGTCATGTAGTAACTTTTTCACTTCCATGCTCACTTCCCTGTTTCTTATCACTGCTTTCAAGGAACCAGCAACCTCTCTTCCTTGATGTACCCTTTCAAGCACTTCACCCTCCAAAAAAAAATGGAAAGACACATGATATAGAAGTATACAAGTATCATTATCTCTATATAAATTATTAATAACTCTTACTATAAACTTAACTTAGAACTATTTTTTGCATATATACATATGTCTGTTATGCATACACATTTTACAGTATGTCATACAAAATTCTATAATAATTTTAACTATAATACATTTGTTCAGTAATGCATACAACTTGTTTAAAATGTATTATTTTCTAAAATATTACTGGATCATTGCAATATTAACATGAATATTATATCTATGCAATGTTATAATCAGTGTTATGTATTAACAGATTAGCATATGTCATTGATAATTGCTGCTGGAGGATCGCCAGCTGGCGTGACCGAGTGATGTCAGGACTCCATATTATAATAAGACAACTCACAGCATGATAGATAAATAGATAGATATATAGACAGTGTAATAGATAGTATAGGAACACCAGTTAAGGCTAGGTGTGGGAACAGGAAATATGTCAGCAAGAGTTCAGCAAGATGTAACCAAAAGAATGCCAGTGGGCACCGGAAGTGCTACATACACACAGACACACACAAGCTTCTAGAACCCACACCTATGTTTTACACACGTGACACTAGCCCTCCTAGGGCAGGATGAGAGAGTTAGAGAGCAGAAAGGGGCTGGCGATTGTAGCGAAAGGTTGTGGGGATAGGAAATAAAAAGAGGGGTCCAACGAGACTTAGCTAGTAAATTACGTTCCTGTGTAATACATACACTGCTCAACTTAAACTTTTCTTTGAAGATAATAAATCAAGATCAACTCCCTGTATCCATCTTTAACTTCTACCTTCTACTACACGATAACTAGAACAAAATCTCAAGATTAACATATTACAAGCTCAAGATTCACAGTAGAATGATTAGGCTGAACAATAATAAAAATAATTGTTGACAAACGTCAGGGAAAAGTGATTTGAAGAAAGATTAACAAAGGACGGAAGAAAGGAAAGAAGGAAGAAAAAAAGACTTGAAAAAAGCAATGCAATGGAGAGAGAGAGAGAGAGAGAGAGAGAGAGATTTAATGAAAGTAAGATAGACAAGGGGAGAAGGGTGTTCAGAATTTACGCAGACAGTTGAGGCAGGGGACGCCATCCCCTTTCTGGAAACCCATTTATTTATCTGCCGGGAGAATAAATTGAACAAATGGAGAGAGAGAAGGAAAATCGGGGTCACTAGACTTGATCCCACTGATCTGTCTCTTCTCACCACATTTGCTCCTTCAGGCTGAGAGTCGGTGGAGGAGAACTGGAGGAGGGAGAAAGAGCTGAAGGAGAAGGAGGAGAAAAAAGGAAGATAAAGGGAGGGAGGTCGGGGGAGAATGAGGACGAAGAAGAGAAAAAAAAGATGTGAAATTTGAGGAGGAGGAGGAGGAGGAGGCATGCATGAAGGGAGGGTAGTGATGTATGAGTGGGTGAGAATAATAATGAGAGAGAGAGAGAGAGAGAGAGAGAGAGAGAGAGAGAGAGAGAGACAGAGAGAGAGAGAGAGACAGAGACAGAGACAGAGACAGACAGACAGACAGAAGACAGACAGAGACAGAGAGAGAGAGACAGAGACAGAGACAGAGAGAGATTTCTTCCATCTGACAATGGTCAATTTTTTCCTGCACGGTATTTTAGCAAAGACAGTGGTCTGGACAGCCTTCCTGTGTTCTACGCTTTGTTTATTCTCACGTACTCGTATGTAGCTTGGATCGTGACTGACTAAAAATCATCCCATTATCTTTACCTCTACGTATCTACATATCTATCTACGAGTATATATCGATCATCGGTTGATCGTTTTCTCTGTCTCTGTCTGTCTGTCTGTCGCTCTGTCTGTCTGTCTCTCTCTGTCTACCTATAACCAGGCCTTAACTACAGTACAAAATAATTACTTTCATCTTCTGCTCCGTGATCACTGTGCCTTTTCTCCAATTAATATCCTCGTCCCACAAAGAACTCTAAATATTTTCCCATCTTATCTTCGGTCCTAGCCTCCTTAGTACACTCAGCAGATATAGATGAATTTACGAATAAATATGTTGTAAATATGAATTTTGTGATCTCGGCATTGTTTGAAGACTTGACTTTGAGGTACAGTACATTCGTAAATGATTCTGTAATCAACTGTAATGTGATGCATGTTTTTTTTTTCCTCCCCCTGTTCACCTGTTAAAAATTCGTACATAGTTCCTGTCGATATGGAATGATTATTTAAAATAACTTTCAAATGTTATATTCTTTGTTTTGAAAAACGGCTTTTCCCGGTTTATATTGTACTATCATACTGTAAGACAAAAGGTGTTTGAATAATGTCACATAATAATTATACACCTGCTTAATAATACCTGGCATACATACAGATCATTTTGGATTATAGACAGCAAAAGCTCACCCTTGAGCAGAGTGAATCCATTAGCAAGTTACGGTAATCATTCTTTACACGATGCCAACAGTGTGAAAATGATACAGTTTTACTGTGATAATTCCTTAATACATGGTAAAAAAAAAAAAAAAGTTCACATTAAATTAACTTCACCATGCTAATTGTGATTCATAAAAACAATCCGTTCAAAAGCTAATTAAGATGCATAGTAGGGATTCCTGTAATTAAACAACATTACAGCTGCTCTCAGACAGGGGAGGGGTTATATAAACACTTGTAAGTCTGTACACAGTTTGGCCGGGATTATTAAAATATTATTCAGTTGGGGTATAGGGTTATTTGTGTGCTCGAAGTATTATGTTAATCTGTCTGTTTATCTATTGTTCTAGACATTTATGCAGTTATATAGGTATTGTCTACCTATCTCGGTACCCATTTATTTAATCATCCATTCATCTGTCCAGCCATTGATTCATCAAACTATTTATCTTTTCATTCTCTCTCTCTCTCTCTCTCTCTCTCTCTCTCTCTCTCTCTCTCTATCTATCTATCTATCTATATATATATATATATGGAGCCTCTGTTGTACGGTGGTAAAGTGTGCGTTCTCATACACTGAAGAACGAGGGTTCGCTCCCCGCCCGGATAGTAAACTTTGGGAGCATTCTTCCGACCATGTACTGCTTTCGCGGACATAAGGGGTGGTGTGGTTGAACCAGTGTCACATATCATAAAGTATGCTTGCACCCAGTCAGCTTGCGCGGGCCATTTGCATTAGGTTCACAGATTACACACACATCCAAAGCCACTCCAACACTACAATTACACTTACAAGCACTTCTCACAATACATAAAATCTCTGCCAGACAGCCTAAGCCACTTGGTAGAGATACATAGGCTTCAGTCGAGATTGGCCGGTCCTGCAGTGGACACTCTAACAGCTGACAATGAGGATGATATATATATATATATATATATATATATATATATATATATATATATATATATATATATATGTAACTTGCAATACTTTGGTGATAGAAACTCCGTGTACAAACAGCTAGATAAGGAGTTTATCACGAGCTCACAACAAAATAGTCTGTCCTTCTTGAATGTCTGCTCTGAACTAACACAGTGGCGCCGTCTTCCCAGGCTTCAGGCCCTGGAAAAGCGTGCTAGGTCAGCAAGTTTAGTGGGGGCATGTATGCATTGGGGGGGGGACATATATACATCGGGTGTAGACATATTGTGGAGGGGGTACACTACTCCCCCGGGTAGCTGAGATGGTGTCTCCTGACATCAGGAGTTAAATGGTGGTTGATTATAGTATTAAGGCAAGGTCGGGGAGGTTTGTACAAGGGATAAGTATGATACAGGGGCAGTAGAGGAGACATGGCCATGTTGAGGGGAGGGAATTAGAAGGATATATACAGATAAGATATACAAGGATTAAAAGGTATGTGTCCAGTAAGGGTCGAAGGTATACATAGATATAATGGGGATTATACAATAATAGTTTGATACACGATAAACAAGGAGTAGATATGAGAGTTCTATTGTTGTTCTTCGTTCATTTTTTTTTTTTTTTGTATTTTCTGTAGGATACACTGTCACTCAGTAATGCATTAAAGAAATACCATCATTTTCTAGTAGGCAGAGTTCTGTTCGCAGTTTGGGTAATCATCAGATGGCATTGGTAGTCATTGAATGTGAGGGCACTAAGTACGGGGAGTTTCTACGTCGTGTGTAGGGGGTACTATGCCTGTAGCGACTCTGATTTCCTGGAGTCGACGTTCCATTTTTCTGACACAATGCACTGCACATATGATGAGTAGAAAACCTATGAAAGCAATAACAACAGGGGGAAACACAACTGTTAGATGAACCCATGAACGACTGAAGGCCAGAGAAAATTGATCCATAATGAAATCACTGTCACTGAGGAATGTTACCATGCGCAAGGTAGGGGAGGTGATGGTAATGTTGGCAGATGGTAGGGTGGAAGGCATGTCGATTGGTTGAAAGATGTCAGGAGTGTTTACGGACAGCTTGATGATAGCGAGTGGCATAAGTGATGACGGACTCTGATTTGATGGTACAATATTCTGGTGCTTTGTAGAGACCTCTAGCGGGGACGGATCGAACCGAAGAACCAGGACACATGATTGTGACAGAGATGGGAACAGCAAAGAAGAAGTACTGGACCTGGTTGAGGTGAGCATGGTGGACCAGGAGTTCAGGAGCTGGTACAAAAGAACAGGCCGAGTAGATGGAATGGTTGCGAACTAAAGCAGACTCACAGGGTGTAGCACTGCTAGGGAAGATAGCGAAAAGGTGGGCAGCACAGAGACGAGAGGTCGGAGTAAGGGAGGAACATATCTGGAGGTCTGTGGAAGAAAGGAAGGCAACTGAAAGATGATCATGGGAGAGGAGGAAATATTCTGAAGGAACAGATACCTGTAACAAGGAGTTGTTGAGGCGGAAAGGGAAAGGAATGATGTGGAAAAGGTTAAAGGTTATGGCTGAACGGAGAGGAATATGGACGACGACATATTTGGTGAGAAGAGTGGCTTCGAGAACAGGAGAATAGTATTCGAGGGAGGAGTAGGGGAGGACCGGGGATAGACCAAAGGTGGAGTGAGCTCATTCCAGGACAGAATGGAGAGCTGAGACAGGTACTAAGTCAGCAGTGACACGTCCATTTATAGCATCGACCAGGATACGAACCAAGGTAGAGACTTGAGACAGGAGAGGGTCAATGGCCAGTTGGAGATTATCCATGTTGAGTTTGAGGTAGAAGAACTGAGAGATAACGTTGAGATCTGAAAGGTGGCGTCGTAAGATATCGGTGAAGTTGTTGAGAGTGGACATGACTTCATTTAGGTGAGTTGTAAGCTTCTGTAACATAGTGTGTTGGATTTTAATGACTCAGCATTGGGATTCTAGAGCTGAAGCTAAATGAGTGAGATCAGATTTGAAGCCAGAAATGTCACGGGCTTTAGCAACGCCAAACAAGCCACTCAGAATCTCACCGCCGAAGTCGAAGAGACCTCGTTTCACACGAGAACGACCAACGGGTGTCTGAATGGAAAACGTGTCATTGAGCTCAATGAATCTGTTACTTAGGTATTGCAATTCCCAGGAGAGTGGTAGGAAAAGGTTATAGAGATACTCATTTGGGTTGTGTGTCCCCATGATGGCCGTGAGATGGGTCTTAATTCCGTGGAGCTGGTGCTCTTAGGCAGGTAGGGCAATGGCTACGTCGGCCTGGGGCGCAAGATCATAGCGCAATGAGACTAGTTCTTCGATAAGCATTACCTCGCCTCCTGAGCCGACCAAGGCCCCGGGACGTACTCCACCGTCGTCCTGACCTGACCCAGACCCCAGGAGGGTCAGCACTGCCAGCAGGGAGATCGCTAACATCGTACCTAGAAAATCAGGGTAGAGTTAATGGGGAAGGTCTTGAAGAGGTTGATGGGCAGAGCGCAGTTTGGACCGATATTGATTGGTTGATGAATGAGCAGGTGGAGGTGGAGATGAAGGAGACTGAGGGATAGGTGGAGACAAAGTAGATTGAGGGATGTGTGGAGGGGAAGGGGAGTCAGTAGGTTGTGTAAGTGACTCGTCCAACACGAGGCCACGGGGTGCTCGCTTTAAGTCATCGACGTGGACCCATCTGGTGTCCTTAGTGGACAGGTCCTGGAGTTGAAATTTGTTGCCTTGTTGAGTGAGAACGCGGTGGGGCCCTGTAAATTTGTCATCCAACTTAGAGGAACGCATATGGGAATGAGCAAAGACAAGATTGCCTACATAGATAGTGATAGGAGAGGTGGATTTATGTTGGCTCTGCAGCATGTCCTCCTGAGAGGAAGCCAAAGTGGATTGGACATACTGGTGGATTGTCTGGAAGTTGGCCAAGTTTAGTTGAACATAATCATCAATGTTGTAGATGGGTTCTGGCTTTGAGGATAAGAGAGAGTATGGGAGGTCCTTGTCAAAACCAAAGAAGACGAAGAAGGGAGATTCAGCAATGGATGCAATGATGGAGCTATTGATTGAGGATGCCACTAGGGGAATCCAGTCATCCCTGGACGAACTATGGGAGCCTAGATGTCTGAGGCACTCTAAGATTTTTCGGTTGTGGCGTTCTACAAGGCCATTGGAAGCCGGATGGTTAGGCACGACATTGCACTTACTGATATGAAAGCAGTGACAGATCTCATCTAGAAGGATGTTGTTGAACTCCGTACCGTTGTCAGTAAGAATGGTATGAGGGGTACTGAACGGGCAAATTACGTGATCTACAAAGGCACGTGCAACGCTCTTTGCGGTCTTGTCGGAGAGGGGTACGAGGACACAGTAGCGGGAGAAGTGGATGACCGCTACGAACAAGTACTCAGTGCCGGATTCAGTGAGAGGTAGTTTTAAGAGATCGATTGAGACAGTTTCCCATGGTCGTGATGGGATTGGGTATTGTAAGAGAGGTGCAGATAAGCTGGTTGATCCTTTGTGGCGGTGACAGGAGAGGCAAGAATCACAGTGGGCATTGATATTGCGGCGCATGGTTGGCCAATAGTATTTGAGATGTGCTTGGAGCAAGCATCGGTCTTTACCTGGATGGGAAGCTTGAGGGGTATTATGAACAATGTGAAGAACCTGTGGTATCAGGGCAGTGGGGACAACAAGTTGGCGTACTTCGCGATTGGGCACGTCTTTGCCTGTCAGTAGTGTTTTCCTGTACAAGAGATCATCATCTAGCACGAACTCATCTAGTGATACTGGCAGAGTAGGTAAGGTCGAGGCTTCGCCAGATTCTAGGAAATAAATGACTTTGGGCCATATGGGGTCTTGGCGCTGAAAGTTTCGAACAACTTCTGATGTTAGTGTAGTTTTCAGTGACTTCGGGCTGCAGAGATGTTATAGCTGCTGCTACGTGACGTGAGAGTGCGTCTGCGACTACATTCAACTTGCCTGGTACATATTGAAAAGTGGGATTAAAGTCCTGAATGATGACAGACCATCTAGCTAGCCTACCTGTTAGGTTGCGGTTCTTGAACAAATCACAGAGTGGAAGGTGGTCTGTTTGGATATGCACTGGATAACCATAGACTATATCTCTGAATTGTTTCAAGGACCAGACTACCGCTAGCGCTTCGAGATCTGTGACACTGTAGTTACGTTCAGCGGTTGTAAGGGTGCGACTAGCATATGCTATTATGCGCTTCCTTGATGCTTCATCAAGTTGCATCAAAACGACACCAAGTCCAGTGCCTGAGGCGTCTGTGCAGAGAAGGAAGGGTTTGGTATAATCAAGGAACGCTAGAACAGGGGCATTTACAGGAGCTGTCTTTAGCTTTTGGAAAGCCTGTGACTGGTCGTTAGTCCAAACAAAGGGCACATTCTGCTTGAGTAAGTGGGTCAGAGGAGCGGCGATCTTTGCGTAATCTTGTATGAATCTACGATAATAGCCACTGAGGCCCAGGAAACTTCGTACAGCTTCGGTAGTGGTAGGTTCTGGGAAGTTAATAAGTGCCTTAGTTTTATCCTTATTAGGATGAATGCCTTGTGCATCTACGACATGGCCTAGGAATTTGATTTTCTTTCACAGGAAGTCACATTTACTGAAACTCATTTTCAGGCCTGCGAGCTGGAGGCGTTCAAAGACTTGCCGGAGCTTGGTGAAATGATCAGGGATGGATTTACTCTCAACAATGATATCATTTAGGTAAGCAAAAAGAGAGTGTCCCATTATACCGCTGAAGACTGAATGAATAAGTCGCATGAACACGGAAGGAGCATTTCTCAGACCAAAAGGAGTCTCTTAAACTGAAAATGTCCGGAAGGGGTGCTGAAAGCTGGGCGAGAGGATTCTTCCATTTCGACCTGTCAGTACCCACTGAGGAGGTCTGAAGATGAAAAGACTACGTTGTTTTCACCAAGGGATTCTAGCAAATCAGTGAGGAAGGGTAATGGGAAACGGTCTGGAACGGTGACAGAATTGACCTTACGATAGTCAACTACTGGTCTAAAATTGCCGTCCTACTTTGGTACTAAGAAAAGTGGGTTATTCCATGGACTGACGGAGGGCTCAATAATGTCCTGGTCTAACATGTTCTGTACCATTTGATCTGTCTGCTTTCTCTGGCTGTGAGGAAATCGATACACTGGTATGTAAATCGGCTGAGTTCCTGGTAGTAGTTCAATCGTATGTTTGACAAGGTCTGTTCTACCTATCGGTTCACCGGGTAAGGCAACCAAGTTTCTGTACGAGGTCAGAAGGTCGAGGAGTTGAGGCGTATTTTCTGGGAAATCCGTGCAAGTGAGATGTGAGAGCATATCAGGTGAATATGTCGGTGCAGATCCCGTAGAGTTAATAGTACATACACCGATTGGCGTACTATCATCAGTCTGAATAGTAGGAATTGAGGAATCCTGGCACACCTTTACGGCTGCTGGGTATACTAGGAAGTCTCCAATCTTTACACCACTTTTAAGTTTTTGTGGAGCATTTGTGACATTGAGCAAGTACAGGTAGCATAAACTGTCCTCTAAGACTGTACACCACGCTGACTCATAAGTCAAGCCATTCACACAACGTCTCAGGTAGTGTTAGTACATCCACTCCTTCTTTCGCACCGGCAACACAAACAGAGACGTTGGTGAACTCATGCGGTAACAAAATTGTGCACGTATTCGTTACTGCACGTTTCGTCTCTGTGTGTTGGAGAAAATCAATCACACTGTGTGAGGTAGGTAATTGAGACATGTCTGAGTCAGTGATAGTGTTGTCGGGAGAGGAGGTAAGAGCCATTTTCGAAGGCTGAGAGGATGTAGCAGTAGATATGGAGGAATTTATGTCCTTGCTCGCAGTCAGTGAAGGAATGATCTCTGTATTCTCAGATGATGATGGTGGTGGTTTGGGCTGGTCTGGACTTTATGGTAGCGATCGGGACAATGGTAACTGAAGGACTGATTTGATCGTAAGAACAGGACAGGGACATTCCATACTGTAAAGTGGGAATCCAGAAATGTCTATACTACCACAAGCAGGTAATAATGCAATGGAGTGTTGTGCCATGGTGGAGAAACCAATAAGGGCATCTGCTGGATACTGCAAGTCATTAATGACATGAAATTCAAATGGGATAGGGGGCAAATCTCTGTGTAGTTTGACTTCAAGGGTGACTCTTCCCTAAACCTTAAACTCTGAGCCTTCGACACCACATAGGCGGATGTCTGGTGGTTCTAGGAAACTGACGTGGGTGTGATGTCGTTGAATAAGATGTAAGGAATTGTTGGAGATCAGATTCACTATAGATCCTGTGTCCAAGAAGAATGACGTTGGTATGTCATGACTGCATCCGAGAATGACTAAACCCGAGGATGTTATGGGACCTATATGGCGGATGGGGAGTTGGGTTTCTGGTTCTACGTGATATTGGTCCAATACGGGCGCGGCGCTTCCCCCGACTGTTGGCGGTTGAGGTAACGACATTCCCCAGTGGTGTGAGTCGTGCTGGATTTGTGGTATTTGCATTTTGGACGACGTGAGCGGGAAGGCATACACTGTCTGGTTTGGGAGTGAGAACGTCTGTATGTACGGTCGCAACTGGATGCTCGATGTCCAGGATGACCACAGTACCAGCAAAGAATCGAAGATTGTCTGTTCCGTTGGGCGCTAGATTGATCACAACCTGCGGTAGGAGAATGATGCGTGGCAGGTCTGCCGCGTGTGGTGGGACGGGAGCGAGATTGGTCTGGGGTAGTGGAGGTGTGACAAACTGAGGAGGCCAAGGGTTGGGTGGTGCCCTGACGCGTGTAGTTCGAACCGGTTCTTTCATGAATGTCTTTAGTGACCTGAATAATTTTATCTCCTGGATTGAAACCTATTTCCAAGGCTAGCTCTCGCTGTTTAGGAGTAAGCCAGTGAAGGAATCTCAGGTAACCCACTAAGTCAGCAAAGTTGGTGAGTGAAAGCATTGGAACGCCATTTTTGTTTTCTAACCATTTCGTGCCTACCAGTAATTGGAGCATCTCGCTACTAGTTGCTTTCATGGCGGCGGCAGCTTAGCGGAGCTTGACATGTTGAGCTGAGACCCTCAAGTCCTCATCTAGTTGGTTTAGGAGATTAATCAATCCCATGAAAGACGCGGTATTTGATTACTGGCAACAAAGGCTGATGAGTTCTGTACGAAAATCAGCAAAGGTATGAATGTTATCGAAATGTCCTGCACGGATCGCGGATCCGATGTCCGATTTGCCGTGGTGCAAGCGAACCTTGAGGTAGGCTACTTTGAGCGATTCATCGGTGATCTGCTTATTGTGGATGTCTGTTTTGACTTCTCTGAGGAAATCATAGACAGACCAAGTTGGGTCCTGGCTGGTAAATTTGGGACAATTGGCATCATCGAGATAGATAGACTGTGGAGGGTTGGCCATGGCTGGAAGAGCAGAAGTGGCTGAGGCGGGGCGGGGCGGGGCAGCGGTGGAGAGACAGCTGGGCGGAGTGGAGAGTGGCTGGTGATGAGACTGGAGCGATATGTTGGATGAGTCTTAAGACGAGATGGGAAGAGACGCTGCGATGAGTCACCAGCAGGGAGTGGCGGTCGTAGGAGGCTCACGTAATTCAGAGCACATGTGGCGGCGTCGGGGCCGGTGGTGGGGTGAGGGCAGATGTTGGGTCAATGAAGGTGTAGAGCTGTTGAGTAGCAAATGCAGAGAATGGCTGTGGGCAGACAGTGGGCAGACAGTGATAAGTGGCACTGTGGGGACAGGATTTATGATGAGTTCAGAACAGGTGTTGGGAACAGGTGCAACAGGTGCGTAGGACGGCGATGGTGACACTTGCAGTCAGGAACAAGGTGTGTGGGTGGGGTTGTTTGAGAGGTGAGCACTGGTGAGGGAAAGTGTACACCCGGAAAGCACAGCCGGTTATCACACCATGAGAGGCACTGAGGAGGGGTGAGGCTGTGAGATGCGAGACGTCGTGTATCTGTTGGTGTCACTAAATATTGTAGGAGGCGGTCAGAATCTGATGGTCCGAAACACCGCTGCTACCGAATGTAACCTGCAGTACTTTGGTGATAGAAACTCCGTGTACAAACAGCTAGATAAGGAGTTTATTACGAGCTCACAACAAAATAGTCTGTCATTCTTGAATGTCTGCTCTGAACTAACACAGTGGCGCCGTCTTCCCAGGCTTCAGGCCCTGGGAAAGCGTGCTAGGTCAGCAAGTTTAGTGGGGGCATGTATGCATTGGGGGGATATATTGTGGAGGGGGAACATTTATATATATATATATATATATATATATATATATATATATATATATATATATATGTATATGTATGTGTGTGTGTGTGTGTGTGTGTGTGTGTGTAATACAAGGAAGAATGGACCAAGGCCAGGAGCCCGCAAATTGTTCCCTCCAAGCCAAACAAAAACAAGATACTGTATTTACCGGTGCCAGTCATGTACTGTTAGCATCCATGGAGCGCCATCTTCCTCTCTCCTCAGCTATCCTGATTAACTCCACATTGCTGATTCTTTCTTGTAAATCGCTTCTTATATAATCCATATATATATATTTTTTTATGTGTCCGACTCTGGGCATAGGCTTCACAGCCTGCTTTCAAGGCCCAGTAGTCCTTCTACATACCACACACCTCTACATGTCACCACTTCGACGCTAACACCTACCGTCCATATTGAATACATGCTAGTGCTGTCTCGTACAGGACTGATGTATTGGTATTAGCGGGGGTATATTTATGACATGTCGGCGGGTCTTCTGGTAGATCGGTAAAGTCTGATTTTTATGAAATTCAAATCCTTAAATTGTTCCCTGCCCCAGTGGAATTTGAACCTGGGTCCGTTAGGACTACAGCCCACCTCTCTACCGATTGAGCCACCGCCAAAAACCTCCCACATTTCAGAAGGCTGTAGCACTGGCAGTAGTGAGGTGAGAGGGGCAGGGCTAAGGTCTGTTGGCAGCCCAACCCCAACCATCCTCAGTCGCCAACATGGCGTGGTCGGGAGCACACCGTGCATTCCCTGTCGAAGTGTTCTTCACAAACAACCATTCTGTGATCACCGTGCATAGGGTCTTTTGAAGACGTTTCAGTATTCCATGGAACCAAAAGGTTCCAGATCAGAAAACCATCTTTCAGTGGGTTGAGAATTTTAGGGCAACAGGCTTAGCTTTAAATAGAGAAGCAACTGGTCGACCTAGGAGCGCTCATATGCCTGAGAATATTGAAGCATTGAGGCGATCTGTTGTGCAGCCTCCAAGATGTTCTACGCAGAAGCATGCTTTAGCTTTAGGGATATCCGGGGAAACTGCAAGGAGAATCTTACAGAAAGACCTTCACTTCCATCCATACAACACACACAGCTCAAAGATCATTACAAGAGCTGAGGGAAATGTTTCCGAATCAGCTCGTTGCCTGGGAATGTTGGGTGGCCGGCCCGTTCCCCTGACCTCGCTCCTTGTGGTTTTTTTCTGTAGGGCTACCTTAAAGCACGAATGTATACTCATCGACCCCAAATTCTTGAAGCCCTTGAGGCTGCTATTCAGCAGGAGATAGCCGCTGTTCCACTAGACATGACCCGTCGAGCCATGGCCTCCAGAAATCACCTCCAAGCATGTATAGACAATGACAACCACCATTTGGAGGATGTCATCTTTAAAACATGATGAATAAAAACTGTATTGAATGAAGTTTCATGAGTGCAAATAAAAATTTGATTATCCTTAACCATTTTTTTTTCATTTACCTTTGAAATGTGGGAGGTTTCTCTGGGTCACCCTGTACTTTAATCATTGTCATCCTCTTTCTCTTGCTCCCACTGTTCTTCCAAGTAAACAGTCATTTTCAAGTTCTTTTACTCTTTTAACATGTCCCAATCATTCCACCTGTCTTTTCCTTATAATCTTCATCATTTCTCTTTCCACTCCTGCCCTTCTCAGAACTTCTTAATTTGTTACTTTCTCTATCCACAATATTCGCATCATTCTTCTCAAAAACCATACCTCAATGCTTGTAATCTCTATATCATTTTCTTCTTTACCGTCCAGGTTTTGCACCCGTATAATAGCGTTGACCAGACAAAACATTTCAGCACTCTTATTCGTGTCCTCATATCCACAGTTATGTTAGTTAAAATTTTTGTCATTCGTCCGAAAGCTCCTTCAGCAATACCATTTCTTCTTACAATTTCCTTCTTACTTCCTGCGTCATCTGATATAACAGCACCTAAGTATTCGATACCTCACCTGCTCTATATAGCTTCTGTGGATATAAGTTGGATATTTATCGCTTCTCTCCGTCTTGTTAGTACCATTGCCTTTGTTTTCCTTATGTTAATTTTCTTCCCTTTCTGTTGACATGCATCCACTAATCTATCCACCAGTTCTTGCAGTTTCTCTTCCGAATCCGTTACCAGTACCTTGTCATCAGGATACCTAAGATTATTAATGTTCTTACCACCAACCTTGACCCCTTCCAATTTCTTCAATTCGTCCATTACAACTTGTCCGCATAAAGAAAACAAGTCTGGCGACAGAACACATCTCTGTCGTACTTCTCTTTTTATAGTCACCCACTCCGTTTTCTCCTCTCCGACTCTAACAGCAGCTTTTTTATTCCAATACAGGTTTACAATGATTCTTATATCCCTATTATCTACCCCAACCATTTGCAACATTCTCATCATCTGTTCATGCCTCACGGTGTCAAAGACCTTTTCAAAATCCACAAAACACAAATATAAATCCTTCTGTACTTCCAAAGATCTATCAACATTCGCAATGCAAAAATAGCATTTCTAGTGCCTTTGCTCCTTCGATATCCATACTGCTCCTTTGCCACACAGCTATTTATGTTTCGTCTTTTTCTTTCCCTTATCACTCTTAACAATACTTTCTCCACTTGACTCATCACACTTACAGTTCTATGCTTATCACATTCCAGTGCTCCATTTTTCTTTGGTATGGCCACAAAGACACTTTCTTTCATTGATTCTGGAATGTATCCAGCATCATATATTCCGTTTGCCAAAATGGCTATATTTCCTAATCCAAATTCTCCGGCTGCCTCCATCATGTCAACCACCACTCCATCCTCTCCTTCTGCTTTATTCTTACCCATATTTCTCATAGGTTTCTGAATTTCCTCTTTTAAAATGACTGGTCCGCTCATTTCACCGTCAATCTCGGGTTTGACTCCTCTCTCATCATCATAAAGCTCATGAATATATTCCTCCCATCTCTTTAATACTTCCTGTTTATCTATTAAAATGTTTTCATTTTTATCTTTTATTACTGAACTTCTAACATTTCTTTTTCTTCCGCCTATCTTTTCAGTAACTTTATACATCTTCCTGGTGTTAGTTCTCTGTAATATTTCCACTTGTTGGCATTTTTCATTCAACCATTACTCTTTATTCTCTTTGCTATTTCTTTTTATTTCAACATCCTGTTCTCTATATCTACTGTCATTATGTTTTTCTCTTCTTCTTTCCTCCATCATTGCTAAAATGTCATCAGTAATCTACTGTTGTCTTCTTTCTGTTCCTCTTCTGGTACAGTTTCCTGCACTTCCTGCAAAATAGCCGTCTGAAAGTGCATCCACTCCTGTTCAATCCCACCTTCATTCAGCTCGTCTTTGCTTACTATATCACACCTATTTCTCAACTCGAGTTGAAACTCATTTCTTCTCTCCTCCATTCCAAGATAACTCCACTCTCATCTTTTGTGCCTCATTTTTCTTCTGACTTTCTTGAGTTTAACTTTAAAGATTGCTACCACAGGAACATGATCACATCCAATACCACAATCTGCTCCCGGGTAGGTCTTAACATTGGTAACTGAATTCCTTAACCTTTTATTTACTATAATATTTTTTGTAGATGCTGCCAGGGCTTCTCCACATCCAAAGGTTTCTAGGATGATGTCTGAACCATGTATTCATTATCACCAAGTTTTGCAAATTACACCATTCTCTCCACCCTTCTCCTTTCATTCACGTCACTCAATCCAAACATTCCCACCACGTCTCCATATCTTTCTCTTCCAACCTTTGCATTCAGATCTCCCATTACAAGGTTAATCTCATGTTCTTTACATTGTGCTACTGCCTTTTCAGCATCTTGATAAAACAAATCCATTTCATCTTCATCATATTCTGTTGTCGGAGAATACACCTGTATAATATTAAATTTCAGAGTTTTAGTACAAAATTTCACTAACAGTATTCCATCTGATATTGCCCAAAATCCCTCAACACTCTTCGCCAGCTGCTCCGTCATCATCACTCCGACACCTCTCTGATGTTCGCCTCCTCAAGAGTATACCATTTGTACCTCTGGATCATTTTTCACTCCTGACGCCAACCATCGAACCTCCGAGAGTCCCATTATATCAATTTCCATTCTCTTCATCTCTCTCTTTACATTTTCGAATTTTTCAATCTGATTCATTGTATTTCCATTACAAGTAGCAATTCTCATCTTGTTGGCAATACGGACAGTCGCTTGATGGTCGAGTGCTACCAGTCGCATATAGTCCTCCCGACCGAGCGAGGCAGCACATGTATCTGCAGGCCTCCCTTTCACGCTGTTCCGATTTCTTTCTTTCTTGTTTGGTTCCATAGTTATACTAGGGTAGATAAGTGGTAAGGGCCCCACTCCTCTTCCACTGGTTTCTTATCAGAGTGTTCCTTCTCCTAGCCTTTGTCAATAAAGACTTACCCTGAAAGGCGCAGGAAGCTGTTGGTCCATGACAGCTTATTCACAAGGAGGGTGTGCATCACCCCCAGGTTTATTCGCTGCTAGCTTGTATATCTACACACCGTTTGGCTATCTGCCACCTGCTGGTGTGCCCCACAGCAGATGCCAGTTACCCACCTTTCATATTTTCTCATTCTAGGTGGCCCCAGTTTCCTGGGGTATGGGAAAACATGATAACAGAGACCCAAATTCAAGATTTGTTCATTTCGAGATACTTGAACACGCTGCGTTTGAAAGACTAGAGATCAGAGGCAGCTGGAAATACAGACACAGAGAGACAGTTCCAAAGTGCAATGGCAAAGCTTTCGCCAAAGTCACGAAAGGAGAATGTCAAGGAGCCTGAAAGGTAAGTGTAATCAGTGGAGCATCCCTAGAGGAACCCGTACCGGTAATGACGATCAGATATAAGGTTGTGATAGGAAAGATGCTTTATTTTTGTTTTCTTTAAGAATAGCCTCGAAAATTTTTGAAATGCCGAATGTTAATGCAGTTTAACGATAGTTAGAGGGATAGGAATGGTCAGCATTCTCTGGGACAGGTTGTATGAGAGCAAATTTCCAGCAAGAAGGAAAGATGCAAGTTGACAGACAAAGGCAAAAGAGTTTACCTAGGCTGGGTGTAAGCACAGGAGCACAGTTCTTAAGGCAAATAGGAGGGACTCCATCAAGTTGATATGCCTTGTTAGTACTAAGGTCAGTGATGGCAGAAAATACATCAACTAAAGAAATTTTAATGCTAGTCATGAGGAAGTCAGAGGGGGGAAGTGATGGAGGAACAGCACCGGAATCGTCTAAGGTGAAATTTGTGGAGAACCTCTGAGCAAAGAGTTTTTCTTTATCAGTGGAAGAAAGAGCTGCAGAGCCATCAGAGTGGAAAAGAGGAGGGAAGGTAAAGTTAGAAAGATATTTTGGCAAGGTGCCGGAAGAGCGGAAAGAAAATGAGTTAGAAAGTTCAGTATGAATGAATTTTATTTTATTTATTTTTTTTGTTATGTGAGGAAGAAGGAACCAAAGGCCATGAGCCCGCAGTAACAGTTCCCTCCAAGAGAAAAACAAAATACAATAGAGAGCCAAATTCAAGATCCGATCATTTTGAGATGACTGGACACACTGCGTTTGAAAGACTGGAGATCATAGGCAGCAGGAAATACAGACGGAGGGAAACAGTTCCAGAGTTGACCTGTTGCATAAATGAAAGACTGGGAGTAACGGTTAACTCTTGCATTAGAGAGTTGGACAGAAAAGGGATGAGAGTTTGCTGCCAGACGGGTGCTACGCGCCCATCGTAGAGGTGGAGGAATGCAAGCAGACAGTTCAGAGGAGCAGTGACCATTAAAGTAGCGATAGAAAAGAGATAAAGATGCAACAGTGCGGCGAAGAGACAGAGGTTGAAGGGAGTCAGTAAGAGAGGAGAGTTAATGAGACGAAAAGCCTTTGACTCCACCTTATTGAGAAGAGCTGTATGTGGGGAGCCTCCCCACACATGAGAGTTGTACTCCACACAGGGACGGATAAAACCCCTGTATAGAGTCAACAATTGTGCAGGTGTAAAGAAAGAGCGGAGTCGGCTTAGCACACCCAATCTCTTGGAAGCAGATTTTACAAGAGATGTAATATGATCTTTCCAAGATACGTCCCGAGTAAATGAAATCCCAAGCATGTTCAAGGATGATGCAGGATTAAATTGAACATTATTAAACATTAGTGGGTATACCTGTGGAAGATTTTGTCGGGTTCATAGGTGTAAGAACTGAGTCTTAGATGCATTAAAAACAACCATATTACTTTTACCCCAGTCAGAGATACGAGCCAAGTCAGACATTAGGTGTGCCATAGCCTCATCCCTTGTTTGTTGAAGTAACTGTTGAGATGGGCGTTGTGGGAACCAGATGGAAAGATGAAGGGTGGAGTCATCAGCATATGAGTGGATAGGGTTAGATGTACAGCTTAGAAGATCATTGATGAATAAAAGGAAGAGAGTTGGTGATAGGACAGAGCCCTGAGGAACACCACTGTTGATAGATCTAGGAGACGAACGATGGCCATCTACAACAGCAGCTATAGAACGACCAGAAAGGAAGCTAGCGATGAAGGCACAGATAGAAGGATAGAAACCGTAGGAGGGCAGTTTGGAAATTAAAGATTTATGCCAGACTCGATCGAAAGCCTTTGAGATGTCAAGTGCAATGGCAAAGCTTTCGCCAAAATCCCGAAAGGAGGATGAACAGGAGTCTGAAAGGGAGGTGAGAAGATCGCCAGTGGAGCGTCCCTGACGGAACCCGTACTGACGATCGGAAAGAAGGTTGTGATAGGAAAGATGCCTTAAAATTTTTCTATTGAGAATTGACTCGAAAACATTTGAAATACAGGACGTTAAAGCAATTGGACGATAGTTGGAGGGTTGGGAGTGGTCACTCTTCTTTGGGACTGGCTGAATGAGAGCAAACTTCCAGTAAGAAGGAAAGGTACAAGTTGACAGACAAAGGCGAAAGAGTTTGCCTAGGCAGGGTGTAAGCACAGAAGCACAGTTCTTGAGAACAACAGGAGGGACCCCATCAGGCCCATATGCCTTGTTAGTACTGAGGCCAGTGATGGCAGAAAATACATCAGCTGAAGAAATTTTAATGTCAGCCATGAGCAAGTCAGAGGGGGGAAGTGATGGAGGAACAGCACCGGAATCGTCTAAGGTGGAATTGGAGGAGAAAGTCTGTGCGAAAAGATCTGCTTTATCAGTAGAAGAAATAGCTACAGAACCATCAGAGTAGGAAAGAGGAAGGAAGGATGATGAGGTAAAGGTGTTAGAAAGGTTTTTGGCAAGGTGCCAGAAGGAGCGGGAAGAATTCGAGTTGGAGAGTTGAGAGCATTTAGTATGGATGAAATTATTTTTAGTAGAGCGAAGAACAGACTTAGCACGATTCCGGGCAGAAACGTAAAGATGATGTGATTCAGGGGTGGGTTGGCTCCGGTACCTTTTGTAGGCCCTCTCCTTGTTGCAGACAGCATTAGAACAAGCATGATTAAACCAAGGCTTTCTTGCGTTAGTCAAAGGATATGAGAAAGGAATGTATGCTTCCATGCCCGAGAGAATAACCTCCGTAATGCCCAAGGCACACTCAGATGGCTCACGGCCATGGAAGCACTAATCATTCCAGGGAAAATCAAAGAAGTACTGCCTGAGGGCCTCCCAGTCCGCGGCTCCAAAATGCCACAGACGACGTTTCCCTGGAGGGTCCACAGGCCGTACCGGAGTGATAGGACAGGTTAAGGTGATAAGGTTGTGATCGGAGGAGCCCAACATAGAGAAAAGCTTAACAGAGTAAGCATAAGGATTAGTTGTGAGGAAGAGGTCAAGTATGTTGGAGCTCTCTCCAAGGCTGTCAGGGATACGGGTAGGGTGCTGTACAAGCTGCTCTAGGTCATTAAGGATAGAAAAGATGTAGGCTTGTTCACCAGGTGGATCAGTGAAAGGATTTAGCATGATTCTGCGGAGAACTATAAAAGGAATGAGATTCAGGAGTAGGTTGGCTCCAGTACCTTTTGTAGGCCTTCTTCTTGTTGTGAAGTGCATAAGAACAACCATGATGAAACCATTTTTTATCTTTTACATTAGAGACCGGATATGAGAAAAGAACATTTGCATCCATGCCCGAGAGAATATCTCATAATGTGGAAGACACACTCAGATGGCTCTCAGACAGGGAAGCAATAATCATTCCAGGGAAAATAAAAGAAGTACTGCCTGAGGGTCTCCCAATCAGCAGCTCCAAAGCGCCACAACGGACGCTTCTTGAGAGGGTCCACAGGTCTTACTGGAGCAATGTGACAGGTTAAGGTGATAAAGTTGTGATTGGAGAAGCCCAGTGGAAAGGAAAGATTAAGAGCATAAACAGTAGGCTTAGTTGTAAGGAAGTGGTCAAGTATGCTGGAACTCTCTCTAAGGTGGTCAGGAATATGGGTATGGAACCGTACAAGCTGCTCTATAAGTCATTATGGATAGAAAAGATGTAGGCTTGTTTACCAAGTGGATCAGCGAAAGAGGAGGAAAGCCGAAGGTGGTGGTGAACAGAGAAATTTCCTAGAATGGAGATTTCAGAAAAAGGAGAAACTGATAGGATGCATTCTATCTTATAAGTAAGATATTCGAATAGATGGGATAAGTAAATAGCACAGATATATATGTAGTCAGAGAATGACAGGAAAGCCTAAGTCAGAGAGTAGAGAATTCAGAATATTCAAGTTGAGGAACACGAAACCAAGATATACGTTGTTGCGTACATATACACAACAACCACCTTTGGCTTTGAAATGAGTATAGAGAAAGTAGGAAGATACAGAGATGGGTCTACTGTCAGATGTGTCAGGCAACTGAGTCTCAATTAGGAAGAGAAGGTGAGGTTTAGAAGAGGAGAGATGGTGCTGATCAGAGAGAAAGCTAGAGGAAAGGCAGCGAATGTAGCAGAATTGAAGTGAGCCAGACAGTGGTTCCAGGTATCTTTTTTTATCGTAACAGCGAGAGGGGCGGATAGTGGGGACTTTGATGGTCCACCCCCTGGTGACTCCGAGGCTGCTTGAACTGATGCTCCCTCCTCTTTTTTTTTTTTGTTAAATTTTGAATAGGAGGCGTAGTGTGTAATGCGCATGTAGTTTGCTGTTGAGAGTTAGAGAAACTTGTACTGGACAGCATGCTGGCCTACCCTGTTACTGAAACACTGAAAAGTTCAACAAAGGGGAGAGTCAGAAGTTATCCCCGAGGGCTGATGAAAGAGGAACTCTCGCTCTCCCTGTCATCAGCTTTCCATCCACCTTCAGAGTATCCCCCTGCTTGACTGGTGCTACAGTCTACTTCCCATCGTCCATTCTAGTTAAGATGCATATAAATATGAGGAAGCACAGTCAAAAGTATCAGCACACGATAGAAAACTCATGTTACTGCATAAACAGCCGTACAGGAACACCAAGACCAATACCACCACCCCTACCATCACCACCATCACCACAACCATCACCAAAACTACAGTTACCACACTCACGATCACCACTATTATGTCCATCGTTAGTACCACACCCACAGTCACCACCAGCACCACCATCTCAATAACCACCATTACTATAGACACCATCATCATTACCATAACCATCAGTACTGTGACCACTCCCACAACCATTACCACAACCACCACCACCACCACTACTCTCTCTCTCTCTCCCTCTCTCTCTCTAACCCTGTTTCACGTGTAAAACCCCACACGAGGGAATGTGTCAGCAGTGTTTCTAAGGACACAACACTTGGTAGCGAGGTAGAGGACAACCTGGAAGAAATTTAAGTCACCAAGGAGCTCTCAACTAACTTCAATCTTGAAGGATTTTCATTGTATTGCGTTCTTTTTTTTTCCCCACCTGACGAAGATCCCTAACTTTTCAGCTCAGTTGATGCTCAAGTATAGTCAGACTGGAGGGCTGATCTGACTCGTAACCAAGGAGTTCTTATGTGACAGTGATCCCTAACCCTTTTATGCTCAGCTCATGGCCAAGTGTAGTCAGACTGAGGAGCTGATGTGACTAGTAACCAAGGATTTCTAACTTGATGAAGATCCCTAACTCCTTTCAGACTAGTTGATGGCCAAGTGTACTCACAGTCAGAATGGAGGGTCGACTGGATAAGTTACAAAAGAGTCTTATTCCCACCTCATAACTAGGGCTCATCGAATTGCATGCAGTTAGTATTAAAACTCTGGTAGTGGTCTAGTTCCATCAGGTGAAAACGAATCGTTTCTAATAGCTATAGAGTTAACCCTTCCTCATGAGGGGTTTCTCAAGACCATAAAAAGTATACATATTTCGCCCATATATCCAAGGCAAAGGTAATCAGTCATTCGCTTCTAAGTGGGCACAGCCAGTTGGAGTCATCTTAACCCTTTGGCCTCCAGTCGTCCATTTGCTTGTTAAATGGTTTCCACCCAGCGTAATGGGTAAACGATGTCCTGAAATATGAGAAATCATGTTTTGTCACTCAATTTACAAGCAACTTTTGGCAGCACTGCTTGGAGTGAGTGGTTGGTGGGTGCTGTCACCCAACATCAGTGGTAGATTACTGGAATGATGTAAAGAGAATATCATCCTGATAAAGAGGTTAAGGGAGGTTGCTTCTAACAAGCTAAGGAGTCCTTTCTCACGCTGAATGAAATCGCATGCGGGGAGTGAGATAACTCACGATACCTATCGGTCTGTCTGCTCTTTATGTATGGCCACAGATTTGAAGTTGCAGTGTTGAACAATTGTATAGCTACAGAAAGTTCATGAACCCCATACTACAGCACGCAATGGATTGGAGGGGGGGGGGTTAGGGGAGTGCTGACGCTGACCCTTCTCCCCCCCCTTCAAAAAAAAAAAAAAATGACTTGGTTAACCCGAACATCGCTCGGAAGCACTGATAGTACTGCATAAAGACATCTTCGTACAATAGATGTTAACACCTTCACTTCAGTGACGCCTTGTATTTTGTTCTATTGATCATTTACTTTAACTTGGCCCAAATTTTCATCCTTTTGCAGGTGATTTCAAGTAGCTCAGTGGCAGAAAAAGACAATGCCGTGGCCCTACATTTTTTCGGTAGCGCTTCCTCGTGACTAGCATCATATTCTAGTGTTAACCTGTTACTATACTTCTTCATTCAAGATGAAGGGATAAGAATTTTAAGACAATTTAAAATGAACCAATTATAGCCACCTCAAGACGAAGATGTTAAAAGTGTGAGGACACCTTTTGTGGAGCAGGGAAAATGACTGTTATATATATCGCCTCTTGTTCGATATGTCCCTCAGAAGCTAAATAAATTTATCAGGTAGTAATATGAATCATCATCATCATCATCATCCAGACCTCTTTCCTAAGACAAGTATGATGATGAATAAGAGGAGTGCAGCTATAAACAAGAAAGCACACAGAGAGCAAAACTTCGCCAAAGCCAATACAATGTATTGTTTATTGCTGTAAATTCCTCTTCCTTATCACATGAATACTTTTAAGGTCTAACATTGTCAGTTGAATCTACAATCTTAGTCTGTCCTTGTCCACAGTCTCAGAGAGCGCATACTTTCGACAACGCCAATAAAACGTATTATTATATTATGCGTCCGGATCCGAATCAACTTCATGATCTAATAAAGTCTTCCTTGACGCACTGCTCACCTGCCCATTAAATTTAATTAATATCTGATTATTTCTTTTAGATATGCTGCACACAAACAAACATACACAAGTGAATACATAACCTACGTCCAACTTCATTGATGGAGGTAGTAAGTCACCATACTGAAATGGTTAACATTCCACTCCCCCCCCCCCAGTGGACAGTAAGGAGCAACATTTTGAACCACCTGGGAACTGCCAAACATGTCCGATCGCCTGGGTATATTGGCAGCGGGATGGGAAATAGTATTGTGGGCTTTGAAACACTGGAGACACACGGACAAGTTTGGCCAAACACCTACATGAAAAATACCTGTAGCTCGACAAGAATGTCAACGCTGCCTTACTGATTTTAGTGAGTCTGGTGATTGTGAAGATAGTGGTGTTGGATTTTGTATGTATGTATCTGTTTCTGTGGCTGTCCGTCCATCAATATAACGATCTTCCTTTTAATCTCCCTATCTGTTTCTATATAAGCATTTGCATGCATTGACAAGAAATTAATTTCTGTCTTTCCGGTTTGCTAAGACTAACTAAGAATGTTCCCGAAAATAGATCAGGTATCTGTCTGTCTGACTATCTATATTTATCTGTCTATTTATCTCTCTATCTGAATGTCTATTAACTTTACTCCACACACACACACACACACACACACACACACATATATATATATATATATATATATATATATATATATATATATATATATATATATATATATATATATATATATATATTATTACGGAACAGAGAAAGATAATGTACACTTTAAGTGAGAATACTAAAAATCACTACTGTCCCGTAAAGTTCCAGGTTCAAAACAAAAAGAGTTAGGTAAAATTACAAGTTAAAGTTTAATGCACAAATTAACAACAAAACATTCAGAACTCATAAGGATAATGTAATGGCAAATAAACAGGTTAAATATATGGTTAACTGCAATAGCCTCTATTAACACGAAATTAGCAAGAGTAAATTTATCTAAGTCAGCCCTGATAAATGAAAATACACCGGGTAATGCTCAGTTAATGCAAGATAAATTATTACAGATACAAAATATTATTTAAAATGACTGATATAAAACCCCACATCAATCACAAAGACCTCACTAGGCCTAAGAATCAACCCTATGCTACACAGTACAAGAAAAAATACAACAGTTATACTCAAATTACACATAGCTGCTAGATGTTTGGAGATTTCTTGAGCACTCACAATAATAATATCTGTACAGGGGAGGACAGAGATGTGAACAAAATGAGGAGCAGATCTAAGTGGCAATGATGCAGAGACTGAGCTCGTTATATAGGGGCCGGCAGAACTTGATACAACTTGCAAGAAGGACGCGCAAATGAAGCCATGGGGACAAAGAGTTGACAATCCTGGTCTGAACTCCAGAAATGGCGACTTACTCTACTATAACGGTAGAAGGGGGGAACTGAGGCAGAACACGCTCGTGATCAAACATGCAGCATACTGTGCGTTAGAATTATACAAAGGATGATGAAATCATAGGCTATGTAACACCTCCCCACAAAGAAAAAGAAATTTACAAAGGAAATTTCTTATTACTCTAAAACAATCTGTCTAAAGTCTAGATAAGCAATCTGCAATAACATTTTCTTTCCCCTTGACATGTTGTATGTCTAATGAATACTCCTGAAGAAGTAGACTCCATCTTGTCAATCTCTGATTTTTATCTTTAAACTTACTAAGGAATTTCAGTGGGTTGTGATCGGTATAAATGACTATGGGGTCAAAACCAGAACACAAATAAAATGAAAAATGCTGTAAACCCAAAATCAAGGCCAAAAGCTCATTCTCAATAGTTGAGTAGTTCTTTTGAGGTGGAGTGAACTTCTTACTGTAATAAGATACAGGGTGTTCAATACCCTGATCATCCTCTTGCAGCAAAACAGCCCCAGCTCCTGTATCACTTGCATCAACAGCCATCTTAAAAGGCTTAGCAAAATTTGGAGTAGCGAGCACTAGCTGACTTAATAGAATAGCTTTAAGTTTGTTGAAAGAGGATTCACAGTTATCGGTCCAGACAAATTCAACTCCCTTTTTCAGTAGGTCTGTAAGTGGTGATACAAGAATAGAAAAGTTAAGAACAAATCTCCTGTAATAACCTACCATTCCCAAAAATCTTTGTAGCTCTTTCCTACTTTTAGGTCTGGGAAGATCACTTATAACCTGAACCTTAGCTCCTGGTGGTGCAACATGTCCATCACCAATTACATACCCAAGGTACTGAACTTTAGCTTGACCAAACTCACACTTTGATAAATTAGCCACAAGATTAGCATGAACTAAACGGTCAAGAAATTTACTGACATGGCATAGGTGATCTTTCCAGTTGTCACTGAAGATTAATACATCATCAATATAAACAACACACCCTGCCAAACCCTCTGTTACAACATTCATGAGCTTCTGAAATGTGGCTGGTGCATTCTTCATACCATACGGCATTACAGAACATGCAAAAGCCTTTCCTAGTGTTACAAAACATGAGATCTCCCTAGCACGTTCAGTCATAGGTACTTGCCAGTATCCCTTTAACAAATCAAACTTACTTATGTACCTAGCCTTTCCAATCTTGTCTATGCAATCTTCCACACGAGGGAGAGGGTAAGTGTCTGTTTTGGTTATCTGATTAACACGTCTGTAGTCGATGCAAAGCCGCTGTGACCCACCTGGCTTAGGGACCAGAGTGACAGGAGAACTCCACTCGCTCTGACAGGGCTCAATCATCTTGTGGTCCAACAGGTAGCCAAGCTCCTGCTGGATAAGAGGAACTTTCACTGGGTTGACACGGTAAGGAGGCAATTTAATTGGCTTTGCGTCTCCAACATCGACATCATGCATCAACACAGTGGTTCTTCCTGGAGTAGCACGGAACACTTGCGGGTACTCCTGCAGTAATGCCGAAAACTCCTGCCTTTCCTTGGGAGGTAGATGAGAAAGCTTAGTCTGGAGATCATTCATGATATCAGGATTCTTCCCCAAACTATCACTCAGGCTCATGCTGCATGAGAGAACTTCACTTGTAGACTCGGGTGGAACAGCTACAGTGCAGACTGGATTATTTTCGTCCCGCCTGTGATATAACTTTAGCATGTTGATGTGACATAGTTGCTTGCTCTTTCTACGATCTGGTGTGGCGATGACATAGTTGACATCACTGAGTTTCTTCTCCACGAAATAAGGGCCACTAAACTTGGCTTGAAGAGGTTGCCCATGAACTGGTAGCAGAATCAAAACCTGATCTCCTGGCTGAAAGTGGCGCAACCTGGACTTCTTATCATACCAAGTCTTCATCTTCTCCTGAGCAGCTCCTAAATTCTCTCTCGCCAGTTGTAAAGCAGTGGACAGCCGTTCTTTGAACTTCATCACATACTCCAGCAGGTTGACGTCATCTTCCTCCGACAGCCAGCATTCCTTGAGTAGCTTCAGGGGTCCTCTTACTTCATTGCCAAACAGTAGTTCAAAAGGTGAGAACCCCAGTGATTCATTTGGAGATTCTCTTGTGGCAAACACAACGAATGGAAGACCTTTATCCCAGTCTTTCTGATGTTCCAAACAGTATTTCTTGAGCATCGATTTGAGTGTTTGATGATATCTCTCCAACGCTCCTTGGGTCTGGGGATGGTAAGCTGAAGACGTGATCTGGGTGATACCCAACTCTTTCAGAGACTGCTTGAAAACGTTTGACATGAAATTACTTCCCCGGTCTGACTGTACCTCCTTGGGCAGACCAAACTTTGTGAAGAACCCTAGCATTTCCTTAACCACGTTCTTTGCTGAGATATTTCTAAGTGGAATGGCTTCAGGATAACGAGTAGCCATATCAATCATGGTCAACACATAAGAAAATCCTGAAGAAGTCTTAGGAAGAGGGCCCACAATATCCACCAACACACGGGTGAAAGGCGCCTCAAAAGGAGGAATGGGAACTAGAGGTGCAACCTTTTCGGTCTGATTACATTTCCCCACAACTTGACAGGTGTGACAAGACTTACAATACCAGGAAACATCCCTGAAGATACCTGGCCAGTAGAAGTGTTTCAAAATGTGTGCCACAGTCTTCCTCACTCCAAGGTGTCCTGCCAAACTGGAATCATGAGCCACTCTAATGATATCCTGCCTACAAACACGAGGGATGACAACTTGATGTACAACCTCCCATTCACAGTCGGCTGATGCTGTTGGGGGTCTCCACTTCCTCATAAGTACTCCTGACTTTACATAATAACAAGTAGAAGCACCGGCTGACTCTTCTTCACTGTAAGCAGAGTTAGCTAGACCTTTCAACTCAGGGTCAGCAACCTGCAACTCAACCAACTCTTGACGAGACAAATTATCAACACTACGGGGTACTGCCTCATCTGGTGAGTGGTCCAAATTAGCAAGAAAAGTGTCAGCTAGGATAACATCATCATCATCATTATCCTCTAAATCACCAGTAACTTTAGACTTAGCCCTAGTGACAGCACATGCAGGGAACACATCAGGGACATCACTATCCTGGGACACAGCCACTGGCTCACTAGACAACTGAGGAGCTGGACACACTTGACTTCCACCAATATCATTTCCAAGTAAGAAAGTTACACCTGACATTGGGAGTGTCTCAGCCAACCCAACCATAACGGAACCATTAACAAAACCAGACTCTAAATTCACTCTGCACAGAGGGACAGAGAAGTAATTATTCCCTACACCTTGTAAGATTACAGTTTCATCAGAGGAATTAACATTAGAGCCTAGAACACTGGTCAGCATAAGGGATTGGCAAGCACCTGTATCACGATATATTTGAACTGATTTCCTGTCATTACTGTCCAGAGGACTGACAAAACCATCAGACAGGAAATTAGCACATGAACTCTTGCGAGTGTCACCCACGTTACTGCTCAAAAGAGGAGCTCCATCATGAGAATTTAAGTTACCCCTCAAAGCAGGTTCAGTTAACTCAGTTAAAGAATTCTGGGAACTCTCAAGAGTGGACACTAGACCAATTGACTGAATATTTAAAGACTCCTTTTTGTTCACATCACGCTGTCTCCTGAAACATCTCTCCGTAGTATGACCAAGCTTACTACAATAAGTACATTTACTTTTCTGAAATCTAGAGGTGAAGCTGGTATTTACTTCCTGAGAAACATCATCTTTATTTTCTTTCCTGTTACCTGTACTCTGAGTA
The DNA here is from genome assembly GCF_032717465.1 of Coenobita brevimanus. Taxonomy (NCBI): domain Eukaryota; kingdom Metazoa; phylum Arthropoda; class Malacostraca; order Decapoda; family Coenobitidae; genus Coenobita; species Coenobita brevimanus. The sequence goes on from NC_137057.1 coordinate 26,562,243, forward strand.
GAGGCAACGTACTTACTCTCAGCTTTCCCTTTTTCTCTAGAATATCTCTTGTGAGTGAGAACATACTCATCAGCTAAAACTGCAGCATCAGACAAATTATCTATTCTTTTCTCATCAAGATATAGGCTTACATCTTTACTAATACACCTTTCGAAGTCCTCCAGCAAAATCATCTGCTTAAATTTGTCAAAATCAGAATCCACATTCTTAGAATTTAACCACTGGTCTAACAAATCTTCTTTGATTTTTGCATACTCAACATGGGATTGCTTATCTTGCTTGTAAGTTGTCCTAAATTTTACTCTATAAGCTTCAGGAACAAGCTCATAGGCCTTAAGAATCAAGCTCTTAACTACATCATAATTATCAGACTGATCCTGAGGCAAAGATGCATAAGTTACTTGAGCTTTACCGGTGAGAACAGTTTGAAGGAGTACTGGCCAATACTCCTTAGGCCAATTAAAACCTGTAGCTACCCTCTCAAACAACTGAAAATACTTTGTTAAATCAGATTCATTAAAAGGAGGGACAAGTTTAACATTTTTAGCCACATCAAAATCATCAGAGCTAGATGATCCAGTTCCACCTTGTTTCATGCGATACTCATGGTCTGCCTGAATCCTAGCAATTTCAACTTGTGCCTCAGCCTCCTTAGCTTTTGCTTGAAATTCAGCCTCCTTAGCTTTTGCCTGAAATTCAGCCTCCTTAGCCTGTGCTTGAAATTCAGCTTCCTTCACACGAGCCTCCTGCAGGGCTAGCTGTAACTTAGCTAATTCAATCTGCGTTTGCTCATTTCGAGGAGTTACATTAAACAAGCTTTCATTAATCATGTCAACAATTTGATCTTTAGAATGATGAGAGCGAACAGCAATTCCCAACTGTTGAGCAACAAGCTTAAGTTCATTCTTTGTTCTGTTTTCCACATCACACACTGTTTGCACATTTGACAAAAAATCTTTGGCTTCATCAAGTGTAGTAATAGTAGACATCATGAATAAGTAACAGTCACAAAATATCAAGCAATATCCTTATGATAATATCCTGAATATCCTGATATGAGGTCGCCAAATTTATGTTACGGAACAGAGAAAGATAATGTACACTTTAAGTGAGAATACTAAAAATCACTACTGTCCCGTAAAGTTCCAGGTTCAAAACAAAAAGAGTTAGGTAAAATTACAAGTTAAAGTTTAATGCACAAACTAACAACAAAACGTTCAGAACTCATAAGGATAATGTAATGGCAAATAAACAGGTTAAATATATGGTTAACTGGAATAGCCTCTATTAACACGAAATTAGCAAGAGTAAATTTATCTAAGTCAGCCCTGATAAATGAAAATACACCGGGTAATGCTCAGTTAATGCAAGATAAATTATTACAGATACAAAATATTATTTAAAATGACTGATATAAAACCCCACATCAATCACAAAGACCTCACTAGGCCTAAGAATCAACCCTATGCTACACAGTACAAGAAAAAATACAACAGTTATACTCAAATTACACACAGCTGCTAGATGTTTGGAGATTTCTTGAGCACTCACAATAATAATATCTGTACAGGGGAGGACAGAGATGTGAACAAAATGAGGAGCAGATCTAAGTGGCAATGATGCAGAGACTGAGCTCATTATATAGGGGCCGGCAGAGCTTGATACAACTTGCAAGAAGGACGCGCAAATGAAGCCATGGGGACAAAGAGTTGACAATCCTGGTCTGAACTCCAGAAATGACGACTTACTCTACTATAACGGTAGAAGGGGGGAACTGAGGCAGAACACGCTCGTGATCAAACATGCAGCATACTGTGCGTTAAAATTACACAAAGGATGATGAAATCATAGGCTATGTAACAATATATATATATATATATATATATATATATATATATATATATATATATATATATATATATATATATATATATATATATATATATAGGGTATTTTATTTATTTATTTAATTATTTCATTTTACTGTGAGTACTGTCATGCTCAATAGGTGGCGGACATCTTCCTGCAGGCTGTGGTGTAAATATAATGAAAACAAAACAAAATAAAGTCGTACGGGAATCAGTGAGGAATGAGAAATACCGAAGGCAGACCGCAATGGTGGCAGGAGATTATCAACGATTTTTTTTTTTTTGCAATAACACATACTATAAATATTTAACAGATCCGTATCCTTAGTCACACATGAGGCTTCGGAGCACTTCTTTCTTAGCTATTCATTCTGCCAATTTAGCCTGGATATTCTCCCCTATTTTATTTTCATTTTATTAATGTCATAGCTGCACAAATGACTTTCATTGATATTAAGTTCTCTATGGCAAAACAAATCGGTAATATAGAGGAGCTTTAGTGATATGTGGGTAAATAATTCGGTAGGAAATATGTAATACGGAACGTGAAAATTAACGTGCAGCGTGGATAATATACCCCGGTGTTTGCCACAGGCAAGGATGTTCCCGTATCCGACGAGAAAAATAAAATAGTACAATGTTACATCAACAATAACAATAGCAGCAGCAACCCCGGCAGCAACTACTGCAAAAACAAAACACCAACACCACCACCAACAGCAACATCAACAACAGCAACAACAAAAACATCATCAACAACAACAACAACAATAACATCAGCAACACAACAATAACATTGGCAACAACAACACCAAAAACAGCAACAATGACAACAACAACAATAACACCAACAACAAAAACAAAAACAATTGCAACAACAACATCCAAAACAGCAACAACGGCAACAACAACAGCAACATCAGGAACAACAATAACAACAACAACAGCAGCAGCAGCAACAACAACAGCAACAATGAGAACAACAATTGTAACAACAACAACAACAGCAACAATGAGAACAACAATTGCAACAACAACAACAACAGCAACAATGAGAACAACAATTGCAACAACAACAACAACAGCAACAATGAGAACAACAATTGCAACAACAACAACAACAACAGCAACAACAACAACAACAACAACAGCAACAATGAGAACAACAATTACAACAACAACAACAACAGCAACAACAACAACAGCAACAACAACAACAACAACAACAACAACAACAACAACTGCAACAACAACAACTGCAACAACAACAATGAGAACAACAACAACAACAACAGCAACAACAACAACGAGAACAACAACAACAACAACAACAAAACCTGCAACAACAACTGCAACAACAATATCAACAAAAACAACAACAACAACAACATCAGGAACAATTACCAAAACCAGAATCACCCCAGCTGGCCACAGACACACACCAATTATAAGAGAGCCAACGGGGAGGCCTTCACAACTGAAACAGAACAACATTTCGAAGCTTTAAACAGTACACCCATCACAAACATCAACACCGTTGTGCGCACTTTCAGTACAGTTATACAAAACTCAGACAAAAGTATCATCCCCAAAGGCAACAGAAAGAGACACAACCTCAATTTCACGCCAGATATTCAATGCCTCATCTGTCAACGGGACATACTACGACACTCTCCAACACCCCACACACAAGACACCGTACAACAAGTACAAGAACTCAACACACAAATAAACAATATCAGAACTACAAACACTAAACTGGAATAATTATCTCCAAACACTTGACCACAAAACAAACACTAGCAAACTCTACAAAACACTAAACAGCATCACACTCTCCAACAGAACACTACACAATCACATGCTGCCATCACAACAACAGACACCATACCTTCAAACAAACAACGAGCAAACACTCTCGTCAATCACTCTTCACATGTCAGCCATCTAAATCCCCATCGCGACGACCGACGAATCATCCGACGTAAAAGACTGTTTCCCACAGACCCAGACTACGCACCTTTCACTTACATCCAGACAAAGCACATCATTAGCAACCTTAAGCACTCATCTGCCTGTGGACCAGACAACATAAGCAACATCCACCTTAAACACCTTGGACCACAAGGCATACAAGCACTCACCAACATATCAAACTACAGTTACTCACACAACATAATACCCAACATCTGGAAGCATGGCATTATCATCACAATCCCTAAACCCAACAAAGACCCTACGTTATCTTCCTCAAACCGCCCCATCACACTGCTCTGTACCCCGTCTAAAGTCACTGAACGACTTGTAATACAACTAGTCACACTTCACATTCCCCTAGCCCCATCACAACATGGCTTTAGGCCACTACACTCCACAAACACTCTCCTTACAGACCTTACAGAGAGAGTTTCGATGGCATGAATTCAGCTAGGCCACCACACAGAACACTCCAAGTCTCACTAGACATTAGCAAAGCTTTTGATGCCATTCCCCGCCACAAGCTCACAAACAAAATATTCAACACAAAGAAGTACAATAACACAAAAAAGATGGTTGGCAAACTACTTAGCAGGCAGATGTACACAGGTAACATTTGCCAGTCAGTCTTCAAACATCAGAAACTTCACAAATGGCATCCCTCAAGGATCTGTTTTGTCCCCTACACTCTTTAACCTATACATGCACTACATACCCACACCCCACACACCACAGACACATATAGCTTTCTGTGCAGATGACATAACATGTACATGTACACACCAAAACACAAACACAGCTGCACACATCCTCCAACCTTGCCTCCACACACTACACGAATGGTTCATCACAAACAGGTCAAAATAGCCCCAGCCAAATCTACAGTGACCCTTCTCACAAACCGGACAGCAGAATACAGTCACATCCCACACCTCACCATAAACAACACTCCCCTACCACACACACACACACACACACACACAAAATCCTTGGTGTAACATACATTACATCAATGTCATTTAAACAACACATCACAATCTTTAAAAATAAAATAACACCAAGACTCAATGCTTTGAGGTCACTTGCCCATATAACATTCGGACACAACAAAGAAACCACCATCACAGTATACAAACAATACATATGTTCAGTGATGAATTATGCAAGCCCTGCCTGGGCTTCTAACCTCACCAAAACACACTACAACACTCTACAGACCACACAGAACAAGACCCTAAAAATAATCACAGGCTGCACAGCTACTACACCCACAGACCACCTACATCAAGAAACCAAAGTCCTCAAAGTCAAGGATCACCTAGACATGAGAGACACCCAGTTTCTTGCTGCAGCCTCCACAAACCCACAACATCCACTACAGTACGTGGCAGCACACCCACCTACACCAAGGAACATCAAAACAACACCCAGCACACGATACCATACACAAATACTGTCATCTCTCCCCCCTCGCCCACCTCAGACCAGTTTCCAGAAGCATATCCATACTCAAATCACTCACCGCTCCATTCAGTCACTTAAAGACAACGCACAGCTACACGCACGGCCTCCTGATATCCACTCTTCTGAATCCTATCTTCCTCGTGAGGACAGTGTCCAGCTGTCCAGGCTGAGATGTGGGCACCATCAGCTACCAGAAGAGGCTGGATGACTCCGTCGCTGATGCCTGTCCAGGATGCAACACAGCACCCCATTCTATTAAGCACATAATGGACGACTGCCTTGCACACAATCACCTACGCCAACAACACAACATACACTCTCTGAGAGCTCTGTGGGAAAGCCCGGTCTCGGCTCTGCCCTTCCTAAGGGACTTGGGGCTGTTCGGCCAGACTGCCTAGGGAACAACTACTACTACTACTACTACAATAGTAACAACAGCAGTAGCTGCACCAGCAACAACGCAGCAACAACAACAACAAACAACAAATACCAACAGAAGCAGCAGCAGTAGTAGCAATAATAATAATAATAATAATAATAATAATAATAAAAATAATAGTAGTAGTAGTAGTAGTAGTAGTAGTAGTAATAATAATAATAATAAATAATAATAATAATAATAATAATAAAAATAATAGTAGTAGTAGTAGTAGTAATAATAATAATAATAATTAATAATAATAATAATAATAATAATAATAATAATAATAAAAATAATAGTAGTAGTAGTAGTAGTAGTAGTAGTAGTAGTAGTAGTAATAATAATAATAATAATAATAATAAATAATAATAATAATAATAATAATAAAAATAATAGTAGTAGTAGTAGAAGTAATAATAATAATAATAACAAATAATAATAATAATAATAATAATAATAATAATAATAAAAATAATAGTAGTAGTAGTAGTAGTAGTAGTAGTAGTAGCAGTAGTAATAATAATAATAATAATAATAATAATAAATAATAATAATAATAATAATAATAATAATAATAATAATCAGTGGTGCCAGGCACAACAAACCTCGCTCGACCACCCAAGGTCAAAGGGTAATGGTGCCAAATGAAAGCCCATATGAGATTTTCCACATCTTGATAATTGTAAATATCAATCTTCAGCCAGTTTCGAGTTATAGTCCCCTGAATATCCTTGACCTTGAGTTTTATCTTTCAGGTTTATTTAAGGTCAAAGGTGATGGTACCAATTGCAAGCCACTATGTGACTTTCTATATGTTAATAATTGTAAATATCTATCTGCAACCAGTTTCGAGTTATACCCTCCTGAATATCCGTGACTTGAGTTTGACCTTTCAAGGTCACTCAAGGTCGCTGGTCTTGGTGCCTAATGTAAGCCCATATGAGAGGTCATGTATGCTGATAACAGTAAATATTTCTATCTTCAGTTTCAGGTACTAGCCTTTCAGAGTCACTCGATCACCTCCAAAATTTAATCACTATCTTTTGGGTCCAGTGCCAACCACATATTCTGAAAGTTTCATGAAATTTCATCCAGCCGTTTTTCCGTAATGTTGCTAACAACAAAGAAACAAACAAACAAATGGCAAAAACAATTCTTCGCGGGGCTCCGTCCTGGGCGAGGTAATGATAAAATGAAAGGCTAACTCAAGCCCCAAGTAGTCGACGCAAAGCGGCAAAGCGTCGCTCAGTGTGCCTTCACCAAGCCTTGCCACGGACTCGCCCCACATCCTCCATAACAGGGTTCATTGTGGGCCGAATGAGACTACTCTTTTTTTTTTTTTTTTTTATTGAGGTGAAGATGTACTTACCAGGTTGGTGATGATTGGCTGAATGCAACATGTCCGAATAACATTTACTAACCCAAATTTCCCCCTCAGATATATGTTGTCAATTAATAATGCTAATGAGTAAAGATATTATGAAGTAATGTTGCAATCAGCCAATCATTACCAACCTGTTAAGTGCATCTTCACCTCAATAAAAAAAAAAAAAAAAGTATAATTATGAACTTGGTCAACCCCATATCACACTGACCTGTAACCCCAAGATCTTGCACAAATAAATGAATAATGAAATGAGGTATTAGTAAAACAAGACTCTGATGGGTTGGAAAGTCGAGTCCAAAAGGGGGCGAGGAAAGAGGGAGAAGGAGTGGCAAGGAGGAGAGGAAGGGAAAAGGAAGGGAAGAGGACGAAAGAGGAAGGGGGGATGGGGAAGGGGAAGACAGGGATAGGAAGAGGGGGAGGAGGAAGAGGGAAAGGTAGGAGGGGAGACGAGGGGAGGGTTGGAAGAGAAGGAGCTGAAGAAGAGAGGGAGAATAGAAAAGGCAGTAAAAGAAGAGAGAATGCAAAGTACAGAGGAGAACAAAGGAATGCAAACAGTAACAGATCTGTTGGTCTATTCTTGGCTGTGTGGGTATAGGGAAGGTTATAAATAATAAAATTACTTTATCAGCTAAAGTTAAGGATTCAAAAGCAGTAAGGCTCCCCCACCACCCACCAAACCCTGAGAGAGAGGGTGAAAAGGGGAGGAGAGGGAAAGGGAGAGAAACGAAAGAATGGAGTGAGAGAGAGGAAAGAGGAGAGAGGGAGAAGGGGATGGAGAGGAAAATCAGAGGGAGGTGTCATACACTTCCTTAGAAAACAGGGCTTAAAATTACTTTGTAGAATAGAGAGAGAGAGAGAGAGAGAGAGAGAGAGAGAGAGAGAGAGAGAGAGACTTGCCCAGATTTAGCAATGGTCAGGAAACAGAGGTAGAACTAACATGAACTCTGCTCTGTGTGTGTGTGTGTGTGTGTGTGTGTGTTAAATATACACACAGCACACATACCGTGTACACACACATACAGTATATTCATATGCATCTGTGCCTCTGTCTGTCTGTCTGTCTGTCTGTGTGTCTGTGTACATGTGTCTGTCTTTGTGTTTCTTTACTTATCTTTGCATATACAGATGTCAGTCTTTACGTCTGTGTTTATGCCTATTATTACATGAGTCTGTGAATTTTTTGTCATTGTCTATGTGTGTGACGTATTAAGAAAAACATATGACATGCAAATTATCTGTTGCTGTATCTTCGTGTGTGTGTGTGTGTGTGTGTGTGTGTGTGTGTGTATTTGTCTGTTCGTCTGTCTGTTCGTATTCTGATACTGTGCCAAAGCAAACACGTTTCATACATACATTCATACACCTGCACCTTAAGCCGCACGCACATAGCCCATAAATAACGCCTTAAAGAAAACGAAAACACACACACACACAGACACACACACACACACACACACACACACACACACACACACACACACCACCGATTAGCAGACACGCACACTGGAAACTGAGCCTGACACATACTCTGTTATCCTGCTCCCAAAATGCACACACGTCACGCACACGAGGAGAAACATCATACATACAGCCACACAAAACACACACACCGAGAGTTTAACAAGAAATATACGTACGCACACACGCACACAGGGACGACACAAATCTCACATTCTGGGAGCTAAGCTTGATATATACACAAGATTTTTCATCCGCGCACACACGCACACTGACAAACACCAACATATGGAGACTTAGACAGTTTTTACCTTTACTTTTACACACTGACTGCAGAGACAAGAAACATCACACACACACACACACACACACACACACACACACACACACACACACAAGCAAAACAAACACGAACACAACATACGAAAACAAACCACAGTCAACAAAATTACACTAACAGATTCACAAACACACAAATAAGCATGCAAATAAAACACAAGCAGAAATTAATAATGGAAATACAAACTACACAATAAACAGAAAGAAACAGACACACACATACATACATACATACATAGAGCCTACACATATCACGCACTGAGGGGCATGTATATTATAAAATTCTTTGTTTGAAGCAATGGCTGCATCATAATAGGGTATATATTTCCTATGAGTGTTTATCATTATCATCCTAACCCTATGCAAATTCAGTGGGTTGGCAGAACTGCATATATAATTAGATTACTTGTATTTAATACTTAGAGAACTACATTTCACAGCATGTTTTTAATTATCGTAGCCTTAAGTATATTTAGTAGATCATACCTTCGTCTCAGTGCAAAATACAAAAAGAACAAGTGCCTTAGACGACTGCTTGACTTGTGTCGCATCATGAAACTACCACAGGGAAGTATTAAAATGGGCAGTGTGAGCAAATGAGTGGAGGAAACGAGCTGGGATTATGGCAGGCAGTGAGGCTGGGAGAGGGAAGTATACAGTGTAGAAATTAGTGTAATAGAAATAGTGGCTTTAGTGCAGTGAAGGTGTTCAAAAATTCGTTCGAGAGTGAATGTGTCATGAGGTAGAACTGTGTCCGCGTGAAAATGTTTCATGAATGTGGTAAAAATGAGTCCGAGTGGAAAATATGTCATGCGGTGTAAAATGTGTCATGGGGTAAAAACGTGTTATGGAGTGATAATGTCATGGAGTGGAAAAAATGTCATGGAGTTAAAAATGTGTCAAGGGGTAAAACTGCCATGGATTTAAAATGTGTCATGGGATTACTCTGTGTTATGGAGTGAAAAAAATTCATGTGGTGAAAAATGTGTCATGGGGCAAAAATGTGTCCCAGTGTGAAAAATGTGTATGAGAGTGAAAATTTTTAGTGATAAATGTGTCCGGGAGTGAAAGTGCCAAGGGATGAAAATGGCTGCAGTGGACAAAGATATAGGTACGATAAGGTGGAATTTTGATCAGGTAGTAATGATTCGAGTGCAAAGTAGGGTAGGATTACATAAACAACACACAATAACAATAACGACAAGAACTAATTCTTAAGGTTAGATGGAGAGAAAATCAAAGAAATATGTCAAAATTTCTAGAATATTCACCACATTTCCAGATATAAACCACTAACTCAGTCATGCAGCATAACACTGCTCCACCCTCAAAACTTTGTCGCCCTCGACACAGCCACCTAATCCTACCTATATACAAGTATAAACATGATAATCTTCCAGACTAGAAGGTCGTTGCCTTTTTCTCTGCTGTCTAGGTCCCACGGAGTCCGGAGTGTCCTCTGTTCCCAAACCATCCACCAACTCGTCCCTTCTGACTGCACCCTCTTAAACATTGAGCAATGGGACGCTGACTACCTGCATGTCCCCAGTGTGAAGACCTGGATCGCCAGTGCTGCCAGTGGCTCTGTCACCCTCCTGGGGTTCTCCTTTCATCTCTGATGTCCAGCAAGTCCCCAGCTTCACTCTAAATGTACTTCCCAGGTCCCGGTCTCCTGTGGAAAATACAGCAGCATACTTCACCAAGAGCCTTTTCAGATGCTCCATCTGTGGTTTCTTCTGACATTGGGCATTCCTGGCAAACAGACCTCAAAAGTGGTCGGGTAGCTCTTCCTGGTGCTTAAATGTATTCCTCTTGCATGAACTGTTTGGTGGCTCCTGATCAATATCTTGGCATAACCCCCAAACTGTTCTCTGATGTATCTTCTTAGGATGAAGTGAAATGATGAAGGTTATGATCGCAGGTACTTCATCTGACTTAGGATCAACCAAGGTCCTGCTCACAATCACTCCCCCTAGCATCATGCCATGGCTTCTGTGCTCCACAAATTCCCGGGCAGTGTGCAGCGTCCCATAGGTCTTGCAGGGCAGCATCATTTCTGACTAGGGAGATAACTGTAGTTCATCTGGTCTCCGCTAGTGGACTTCCATCCTCCATGGCCCTCAACAGAATACTCCTTCCTCCTAGCCGCGTTTACATCGAATGAATGCCAAGCAGGTAGTGGAAAGACACCAGGGAATCTAAGCCCAGGATGCAGAGGTGCTCGATGTTGGCAACATACATAGCCAGGATCTCTTCCTTTCCTTCCAGCCATATTCTGACACACTGATCCCCTAAACTCAGCACAGTGCTCTGTGATTCTACACAGCTGCTGCTGTTTGTAACCTTTTTGTATTATATAGTATGTAAATATAGTATGTAAGTAGTTGTAAGTAGTTGTAAGTAGGATCCAAGTAGGGCGTCAACGCCCAGTGTTATGTCTAAGCGCACTTATGTTATGACTGGACTTTAATGAGTCACGGCTTCCGTAGTCACATTGCCGGTCTAGCCTGAGAGAGCCGGCGAGCAGTAGCTGTCTGTACGGGTCTGGGGATGGACACGGAGTTTGTCCGGTATCACTGTATATTGATTCAAGACGGTGTTTAATATATTGTCAGAAAACTACTACAAGACTGCCTTCACCTGCAAGTGGCGTAAAGGGGGGCATTGACAGCTTTAACATTTGGTGGCAGCGGTGGGATAATAGTGATTCATGGCTTTTGTGGGCCGGTTTAGTTGTGTCTGTCTTCCCACTCTACTGTCGCTGCTGTTCTTCCCACGACGACACACAGTCTATCGCCGCCCTAGCCTCCAGCCCTGTTTGCAGTCTTGGTGTGGAATCGTTCTGGCAGTTTTGATGTAATTTTGGGAATTTCCTCCACAATAACATCCCACCTATCACCACGCCACTACTACAGCCACGTAAGGCTCCTGCTCCTATCAACCTACAACCTGCCTTTGCCTGCCTGCCTGTGTTCCTGTCCGGCCTGCTGTAAGGGTTAGTTTCAGCCCCCACAAACTCCACCCCAGACCCCACTCCAGGAAGCAGCCCCCAACCGCCGCCCGACGTCGTTACGTCATCGTTTTCCCCAGCCACCACACACACCGACGTCACCCAGGGAGTGTGGCCAGTCACACCGAGCTACGTCACAGTCTCCTGCTCCTATCAGCTTCTCGTTCCGCCCAGTGGAGAGCCGCCACCCAGTGACGTCACGGACACTTCCACCCAATCACGAGGAGACGAGAGCCTCACTTTTTCTCCAGCCTTAGGACTGACCGCATCTCACTAGTATTTCCTACCTGCATTTTTCATGCAATTCCTCATTCCATCACATTGATTAATCCCTTTCTACGGAGAAGCCAAGCTGTTTCTATAGATTGTGATATTTTCACCATTTATTCTCATCCATTCATTGCATTTTCGTCCCTCATTTTTCATTCAATCAGAATTTTTCGTTCACTCACTCCTACTTCATCCCATTTTCTCCCACTCATACTCAGCTGTAAATAACGCATTCATTTTCACTCATATTCATTGTATATAAATCATTTCTTTACAGAGTACAAATATTTTAATTTATTTATTCTCTCATTTATTCATCCATTTGTTCATTTAGTTTCACTTGCTTACTTCCTACTCTGTTAATGTCCTTTTTTTAAAAGGGTAGATTTCTCACCTATTGAACCTGACGGTAACACAGATAACGCTGTATGTAGTGATAATGTAAATCTTCGCAGTGGCAGATCTTATAGCAAACCAACCGTAAGTTCCCTACCTGTTTCTACTACACCTGTTACTCTTACCCTAAATCCAGATATATTAACTCCAGATACTCTATCATCTTCTCCAACTGATTCTCCTGAAACCACTCAGTCTTCTCCACAGTCTTTATCCCTCTCTGCTACTACACATACACACACCACTACCGCCACGACACTTCCTTCCCACACACTGTCTCAGTTCACTACCATGCCTACTTCCTCCCCTTCGCGGTCTCACCCTCTTCTTACGATGGTGACTCAGAACCCTCCACCTCCCCAATCCATATATTTGGACGATGTGAATAGACCCAAATTTACAGGAGAGGATAGTACTGTTCCGATTTACGATTTCCTCAGAGAGGTCGAAAACGACATTCATAATCACCAGATCGTAACTGAACCCTTGAAAGTTTCATATCTTCTCAGTCGACTCCATCATGGCAGATCATTAATAGGAGCTGCTATTCGTGCGGGGCACTTCGAAGATTGTCAAACGTTAGACGCGTTTTGCCAATGGCTTATTCAATACTGTTGCCAACATTGCAATTCTCCATCCCTTATAGGATTAACTACTCTCCTCAAGCAAATGCAGGAAGACATGAAGGTACCTCCCCAACATGGAAAAGTAAATGAGGCAGCCGCTACTATGAGGGCGACGAGTTCAGAGTTGTGCCAATTATTCCATGGTACTCAGTGGGTAACACAACACAACGGGGAGATCATGATTACATTAAATAATTTTGCTAACTTGTTCGGTTACTTTAGATTTCTCAATTGGCTTTCAGATTCCTAGAAACGAATAGCACTACAAGTTGGCTTTAACCCGGGAGACAAAATAATGGATATTGGTAAGAAAATCGTTGAAAGGTCAGGAACAGACTTCATTCGCCAGGGCGATTCTTACAGTTCACTCTCTCCCTCTGCAGGTGGTACTGCGAGAGTACTACACACAAGCATTACTTCATCTGATTCCTCTCGTTCGCAGCTAACCACAAGAACCAAACCTAGTAATTGGTCTCACTCACACTATCGTTCACCTTCTAGCGGTCTTGACAATTCAACTCTGTAACGAAGCAAACAATCCCCAATTGTGTGCTGGAACTGCTGTAATGTAGGTCATCGGGAGTCTAGCTGTACATGCAAAGAAAGACGTTTTCGTTCATGGGAACGCCCTCGTGGACTTTCACGGTCCAGACGTCTAACATGTAAATACCATAAGAGTAGCACAACTCACTCCACAGACGAGTGTCGTTACCTTAAGAGCCGTCAGTCGGAGGAAGCCGAGCGCTCGGATTGGACAAATGAAACCTAAGAGCGGAAGATCCGCCAGTGTCTGAAAATAAGGCAACAGAAAATCAATGCCCCATTCGTCAAGGAGGACCTATAACATCTTCAGGCTTATTCATTCTAGGATGGAGCAAAAGGGTAAAAAGCTCTTTCTTTATGAACAGCGGATCTATGGTAAATCTAATCTCACATACCTCTTTAAACAACATCAGGAAAATAACTAAAAGAGTTGGGCTCCTTGAACCACCTGACATTCACCTATGCGGTGTGGATGGCTCATAATTTCAGGTCAAAGGAAAGATCACACTAGAAGTACAACTTGATAAAGCCTAAAAACCTTTTGACGTAGAGTTTCATGTCACTAATGATCTTAAGTATCCAGCGGACACTCTCACTGGCTTTTCGACAATGGTCCAAGAAGCTATTGCTCTCCTCCTGCTTCTTATTGTGTACATGTCAATGGTTTCCCAATATCTAGTATGGAATATCCACGTCCGGTACTCTCCCAAACCGACTCAGTTATTAAGTCTCACATGATTCCAACAGTAGTCAAGAGTAACCAAATACACATGCCGTCACCTGAACAGCCAGGTACACTACCATCTAGTACTACATCCTCTGAGCATTCAGTTATAGATCGTATCAACTCCTCTGACAGTGGCACACTAGCTGACTCAGACACGTCTCATTTAACTACCTCAGATAGTGTGATTGGTGTTTTACAATACGCAGAGATAAGACGTGCACAATTTTGTTGCTGCACAAGTTTACCAAAGTCTCTGTTCGAGTTGTGGGTGCGAAAGCAGGAGTGGATGTACTAACCTTACCTGATATGTGTTGTATGAATGGGTTAGCTTATGAGTCGGTGTTGTGTACGGTGCTGGAGGATGGTTTATGCTACCTGTACATTGCAAACACAACAAATGCCGCTTACACCTTATGAACGGGAACACTGATAGGCAATTTCTTGGCATACCCAGCGGCCGTACGTGTGTGCCAGGATTTCCCATGCCCCGTTGCTGATGTGTGCTCAGTTGCTCAGTCCACCAATATTCCATCTAATCTTGAATCTCATGTGAAACAAAGGGATTTCCCGGAACACCGACATCAATTAATTAATCTCTTGTGAGACTATTGTGAAGCAGTAGCCCTACCCGGTGAGAATATGGGCAAGACAAATTTGGTAAAGTACAATATTTCATTACAGTCTGGAGCTCAGCCAGTATATATACCTGCCTACCGTTTGCCACATAGCCAACGTCAACAAGCCGATCGTCTTATTCAGGACATGTTGGATAATGAGGTCATTGAACACTCTGATAGCCCGTGGAACAGCCCACTATTTCTGGTTCCAAAGAAAGGTGGTGAGTAATGACCAGTCATAGTTTACAGATGCGTGAATGCACTGACTGTCCCGGACAGATTTCCAATTCCTGTACTCACTAATTTGCTGGAATCCTTAGGCGAAAATAATAGTGTTTTTTCCTCCCTAGATCTTTTAAGTGGGTACTGGCAAGTCGAGATGGAAGAATCATATCCTATCACTGCCATCAGTACTCCATCCAGACATTACCAATTCTGTAGACTTCCATTCGGTTTGAGAAATGCACCTTCAGCGTTCATGCGACTAATTCATACAGTTTTCGCCAGCATGATAGGTCACTCAGTTTTTGCTTATCTAGATGATGTCATAATCGCTAGTCACTCGGTGGAGGAACACTTAGAAAAATTGGCCGAAGTGTTCACTAGTCTCAAACAAGCTGGACTTAAGATCAGACTATCAAAGTGTGACTTTTTACGTAAGAAACTCCAATTCCTAGGACATGTTGTTGACGTTTACGGAATTCACACATCAGATGACAAGGTTAGAGCCGTGACGAATTTCCCAACACCAACCAACACCGACTCTGTACGCAGTTTCCTTGGTCTCAGTGGGTATTATAGAAGGTTCATTAAAGGGTACGCCCAGATAGCTGCGCTGTTAACAAAACTGCTGAAGAAGGATGCGTCTTTTGTGTGGGCTGATGAACAGGCAACCGCATTCACAACACTGAAAACTGCTCTAGCACAATCACCAGTTTTGGCATTCCCTGATTATTCTAAACCATTTCTTCTTTGTACTGATGCTTCCGTAGTAGGGCTAGGTGACGTTCTCATGTAATATGACTCTGAAGGAAAGAAACGTGTCATTGCCTATGCTAATCGTGTACTAAACCCTGCGGAAAAGAATTATAGTGTAACTCACTGGGAAGCCCTTGCCGTGGTCTGGTCCCTAAAACATTTCTGCGACATCATCTACGGATATCCTGTTCACATCCAAACAGACCATCTTCCCTTATGTGATTTGTTTCGGGGACGTAGCCTTACCGGTTGACTTCCATGTTGGGCAGTCACTGTGACTGACTATAATCCGACATTTGAATACGTTCCTGGAAAATCCAATGTCTTAGCCAATGCCCTCTCGCGGCTTGTTGCCACAGTCTCAACCGGTTGCGACGTAAACTTAACGTTCAGTTATGACACACTACATAGGTTCCTGCATGAGGACCCCGTATGGTCACAGGTCATATATTTCCCGGAGTCAGGCAATGATTCTTCTCTGCCAAAGTTACCAGTCCCTGTATCTGATTTCTTCCTCAACAATGAATTGCTCTATAAAAACTCAGTACTGAAAGGTAACAACGTACCTCATCGCGAAATTAAGCAACTAGTCATTCCAACAGACTTAATTCCTGCTGCCCTCCATTTAATCCATGACACCCCTCATGCATCACACCCTGGCAAAGACAGAAGCTTACGGCAAGAACATCTGTCATATTATTGGCCCACTATGAGAAAGGACATAGAAGTGCACTGCGATGCATGTTTATCATGTGCCCATCACAAGGGGACAACCTGTCAACCTGCTTCTATATTGCAGTACCCAGTACTATCAAAACCTTGGCAAACTGTCTCTCTTGATCTTCTGAAACTGCCTCGTACAGAATCTGGCTTCGTTTATCTGTTAGTGGTAGTCGATCATTTCTCTAGATTTGTTATCTTTGTTCCATTGCGTGAAAAGTCTGCTAACGCAGTAGCACATGCTTTATTAATTATTTGCCCTTTCACAACACCAGAAGTAATTTTAACTGATGATGGGTCAGAGTTCAATAATTCAGTTCTGGAAGAAATTTGTCTTCAATACGGAATTAAGAAATGCAATATAGTGGCCCATCATCCAGCCTCGAATGGCCTAGTAGAGCGCCAGAATAGAAACATATTGGAGAGTCTGGGACACATAGTGGGAGATCAGACTTCCACCTGGGATGAGTGGATTCCACAGGTAGCTGCTTCAATTAATTCATCCATCAATAAGTCAATAGGAGAAACACCATTCTTCATCATATGTGGCTTTGACTAAAGGCTACCTTATTCACTGTCGCAATCCAAACCCGATCCAATATACAACTACGATAACAATGTGTGAGTCAACCTGTCCAACTTCCAGAAAATTCATAAATATGTTCAGGATAATCTGGCCCTTACAAATGAGGAGATGGTATGTAACCAACATGCCGCTGCCACAGATGTTACCATCCAAGTAGGTGACTTAGTTTTTGCCCTAGATCATGACAGAGAATCAAAATTAAACAGTAAATTCTTGGGTCCCTTCCGTGTCATATCTCGTAAAGGTAATAAATTCGAAGCACAAGGCACAAGGCACAAGGCAGAGACGATATGGGTGCATGCAGATCATCTCAAACGTGCATCAAAACGCATAGTCTTGGAGGAACCACTAAGAGAGACCACATCCTCACAACAAACTCCTACTCAGCCTTCTTCCTCTTCTCTAAGTCTTCCTTCTGACGCTACTATTCAGCCTTCCGCTACTGTTAATGACTACCGTGACAAATTGCGTTCTGCCACTAAGTCTCTTGCTTAACGTTATCATCTCATACTGTCGTTACCATCTGTATCAACATCGCCTCTAAGATCATCTCATTTTATAGGAAAGATGCTGTGGGTCTACGTGCTGACAGTGCTGACTCTGGTTGGGTCTGGATCGGGTGAGGACGATGGTGCCGTACAGCCCGGGGCCTTGGTTGGCGCAGGAGGCGAGGTAATGGTGGTCAAAGACATCATCTCATTGTGCTACGACCTAGAGCCGCTGGCCGCCATGGCCATCGCCCTGCCTGACCTTGCACGTCAGCTAGACGACCTGCAGGGACTATTGTCAGAAATTAAAAATCGACATCCCAATGACACATTTTTGTACACACTCTACCTACCCATCTGCTGGAAATTAGATTATATTCGTTGTAAGTTCAACCATCTTCAAGATTCCTTCCCTCACCAAACGCCTGTGGGTCACTCAAAAGTGAAACGTGGACTTTTTGACCTTGGAGGAGAAATCCTCAGTGGATTATTTGGTGTAGCGACTAACCGTGAACTTTCTGGTTTCAAAAGGGACTTAATCCAATTAGCCAATGCCCTCGAGTCATAAGACAAAGTGTTACGGGTTCAACATTTTATGCTGCAACAGATGAGTCACCATTTACATGATGTTACTGGTACTTTAAATAATTTTACGATTGTTCTTAAACCTGAAGTATCACAGACTAATATTATTTCAGAGTTGATGTATGTTAAATTACATGTTGATAATTTGGAGGTTTCTCTGGACTCTCGTCTCCCAAGTTTCTAGCGTAATTCGTATTTTAATCAATGCTGTTGATAGTTGTGTGACCCTAGATTTAGTATATCTCCCTGACCTTCGTTCTACTTTGGAATGGGCTCACTCAACCTTCGGCTTGTCTCCTATGATTCCATTTTCCTCTTTAGAACAATACTAACCAATACTAGAGACCACATTCCTTACTAAAGATATAATTGTTCATATTCCTCTTAGTTCTTCCATCATACTCGATCTCATTCACATCATTCCCTTTCCCTTCTGGTACAATAACTCCCTGGTACAAGCCTCCGTCTCTTCAGAGTACTTTCTTCTCTCCCATGATCATCTCTATATTGCTTTCCTCTCCTCAAGTGACCTCGGTAGATGTGCCCTTCTCACACCCAACTGTCGTGTTCGTACTGCGTACCTTCTAACAATTTTTCCTGGCAGCGTTGCTCATTTCGAATCTGCCTTAGTCCGTAACTTCTCAGTACAACCTGTCAGTACCTTTGTTCCGGCTCCCAAAGGCCAGGTACAAGATGCTCGTCTAAATCACTTCCGCTATTTCTTCATTAGTGTCTCAACTCCTGTCAGTCTTATTTGTCCAGGGACCCCTGTCCGTTCACTATCCACAATTGGTTTATATAAGGCCCCTGAATCTATAATAGCCCATGCCACACATTATCACTTTGCACTCTGCTCCCACAAGTATGACATCTTCAGACCTATTAATACTACCTTTCATCTACCAACAGACAATCTTTCTATCACATCAGAGAACCTACGTATGTTGACCTATCTAAACAAGTCTGATTTTATTATGAACCAGTTCTCTTCAGCTTTAAACCGATCCTGGTCTCCAGTCTTTGTATTTCCTCCGGTTGTCTTATGTTTTCTAGGTTTTATTGTAATTGTTTGTATCCTGTATTGTTGTCTCAAGCGAATGGACAAAAGGTTGCATGAGATCCCTGTAGCAACAAGGTTAGTGCGACAACCAAAAGACCTGGAAAATGGTAGTTCTGAGTAGCACTCATTTTGTGATTACATATATATATATATATATATATATATATATATATATATATATATATATATATATATATATTTGTAAATTGACCAAACCTATATGTTAATGCTATTTTTTCAACATGGCCATGTACTGTAAATATATTAATCCTTTCTTACATCCAGCTTTGTGACTTATATAGTAATATCTCATTTATTATTGTACTCCCATGTAGTCACGGTTCACTGTATACTCAGACCACTTGCATTCGTGCCATATTATGACTTTGATGCCCCACCACTGTGTCAGGAGATACACTTTTGATGAGAGGAAAAATTGTTTGTAACCTTTTTGTAAATATTATATAGTATGTAAATATAGTATGTAAGTAGTTGTAAGTAGGATCCAAGTAGGGCGTCAACGCCCAGTGTTATGTCTAAGTGCACTTATGTTATGACTGGTTTGAATGAGTCACGGCTTCCGTAGTCACATTGCCGGTCTAGCCTGAGAGAGCGGGCGAGCAGTAGCTGTCTGTACGGGTCCGGGAATGGACACGGAGTTTGTCCGGTATCGCTGTATATTGATTCATGACGGTGTTTAATATATTGTCAGAAAACTACTACAAGACTTTGCCTTCACCTGCAAGTGGCGTAAAGGGGGGCATTGACAGCTTTAACACCGCAAAATTTCTTGAAGCTGCTGATGACTCACCACATCCATGAACACCAAAGTCTTTTCTGATCCAGTGTCGACGGCCATTGGGCATGCACCTCCTTCAGTCTCATTATCCCTCTCTGAGTACCTGTCACTGGCACCTAAAGGGTGTGCTGGGTACTGACCCTCAACCAAACACCGTTCAAGGACTTCGACCCTGTTACTTACTTACTGTGCTGTATTTCACTTCTAAGTTTATCCTCCACTATCCTCATTCTCTTACTTGGTCATTTATTCTCTCTACCTTGCTGTATGCCACCTGCTAATGTTGCTACAGCTTCCTGGTCGCATCCTGCAGCTCCTCTTGTAGCTGTTGAAGTTCCTAACTCTGCCCACTTAGCTGTTTCTCTAGTCTTGCATAGTGTTGTGCTTTGGATTCTTTTTTGTTCTTCTTTATATTTCTTTTGTTCTCCTTGCTGTGCTTCTTTCTACTTCTATTGTTCTTCTTGATATTAAATCATTTGTTCTTCTCACTGTGCTCTTAACAATGCGAGTATATGTGCCAGCCTTATGTTCGCAGTTTTGGCTGCCTGTCCACGTGTCTCCATCTCTCAAGACATACCTATATTCCTGGCACCAGTTTGTTGCAATGTGGGGTTCATGGATAGGTCAAGCACAACGTGTTGACAAGCCAGAATGTTAACCAGAAGCCGTTCAACATTTAAGGGTTTTATTCCTTCCAGGCAAAGCTGACGTACAATAACAAAACACTGTGACCTCTCTCTCTCTCTCTCTCTCTCTCTCTCTCTCTCTCTCTCTCTCTCTCTCTCTCTCTCTCTCTCTCTTATGCTGCCTCTGACCTAACTCCCTTCACTCTCTGTTCGTCGCTGACTCACTGTCAGTGTCTGACTGATTGAAATGGCAGGATGATCCCTTTAAATGCCTTTCCAACTCTACTACTAGCACAGTACAGAATATTCTAGAGCCTTGAAGGTAATTCACATTTGCCCACTCAATAATGCACTTAAAAAAAATATACAAAAACAATAATAACAAGAACTAATTCCGTAGGCAAGATAGAGAGAAAAACAAACATGTCGGACTTTCTAGAATGTTCCTCACATCTGCAGATAAAAACAGTTAACCTAATACTATGACATAGCAATATCTTGCGAATTTTGAGTTTTGTATGACTTTAAATTTGCTGGTTAAAGATCTTTATAGACCGCTGTCGCCGACACTGCTACACCGTTTTCCCTAGAAATTTCAAAAATTTGCCTCTAATTATACTGTAAATTCTTACCTTTGTTTGGAGGAAAAATTAGTTTTAAAGCCAATTTTTATGAACTGGTGGTAGATGGTGCAACCACCATTTACTCAACTTGATGCAGTGCTGCTTACTTCTTCTTTCACCTTTATAATTCTTTGTCTGTGTCTGTCCTCCTCTCTTCCTATATTTCCTATCTTTCCTCTTATTACTTATTCTTCTTCTTTCCTTTTCAGGTGGCTTTTCATTAAGTGACAAACCAAATGGTTTCCTGTAAAGTAGAAAGCCATTTCCAACGCTGGGAGGTAACCATATAACCAACCCATTCGTGTTTCCTACTTGTCAACAAGTGAGTTGGTGGAGGGTTAATGCACTTTCCCATGAAACAACGAACTCAAGAAACAGGCGGCCTTCCTTGCGGAACTGAGGCATCTGGCTATAGGCAGACAGGATTCATAACAGATTCAATTGCAGTTTCCTGTCTATTACTCAAAAAACTACTCACCATGTTTCTAACCAGTTTTTCCTGGAATTCATCGATGTCTGCTCTTAAAGGGATGAAAATATCTTGTGAATTTGAACTTTATACAGGGCGAAGTTAAATTAAATTATTTCAGTAAAATGGCTTCATGACTGTTCTCAGCAGCCTGTTCACAGTTTTGCCCCGAACTGACTGGCCTTTGCTTGTAATGGCCAGGAAATATCTTTTGAATTTTGAATTTCATACAGAATAGGAAGGAGTTTTATTGCTTAATGTTGCAGACTGTTTTCATAACATTTAACCGAACCACATTTTCGAGTCATATGGAAACTAACGCTAACGTAATTGGTCAGTTTTGCCTGGAGTTCTTAGAATTTACTTATAACAGACTGAACTTGTGAATTTTAAGCATTGTCATGAATAAATAGTGGCTCAAGTACCAACTGTCATGAACTGGTTCTATAGTTGTAAGTCAAACACAGTTTCACGGATTTACTACAGGACAATAATCGCCACTTCTGTGTCATTTTTCCAAATATGCTTGGGCAAAAAACTCTTAATGGACGGAAGAAAAGCTTGTTCATTAGAACTTTATACAGAATATAACTCAGTGATAATAGTGTCAATAGAATGGTTCCAATTTTTGGTTGTTACAGATAACAAAGGGAAGAAAAAACAAATTAAACAATAAAAAACAACTTCCATACACATAATTATGGGTGTTCTCCATTCATAAAAAAATCTGTAACAGTTGACCTTGACCTGCTGTAGGTTGATGTTGAGGAAAAAACTAATCTGCAGAAGTGAGTTCCACAGAGAAGCAGTTTGAGGAACAAAGGAATATTTTTCATACAGAAATTCTACAATATGCCTGTGATACGTTCAAGTTATAGGCACTATCAGATGCCCATGCAATGCCGGGAAGACGTGGAGAGGTGGCACAATGGATGCTGTTCTGTCTGAGGATTTGCCATAAAAATATTTGTAAAATAATGCACGGAAGGTAACATTCCTTCTTACTTGCAGGGGAGGGTGTTCATTGCAGGGTTATCAGTTAATTTTATAGCTTTGTTCTGAATTCTGTCCAGTTGATTTAGTACAACCTCTCCACGCCCACTCCACAAGGGTGAGCATTATTCGAGCTGAGACCACACTTGATTTGTAAATCATAGCTATCTGCAAGTTAGTGAGGTACCAACGGATTCTGCACAACAGTCTAAGTTTCTTTCAGGTGATTTTAGCAAGACATGAGAGGTCCAACTGAGGGTATTGTTTAGTGAAACATCAAAAATTTCCACACTTTTAGATATAGGAATATTCGATGCACTAAAGGTAATATAGGAGTTAGACATTATCTGTCTTTTGGTAAACTGGATATATTGGTTTTCCTAGCATTAAATGAGACAGTGTTATTTTGTTCCCATTCGGTGATCTTGAGTTATGGAAATTGCTATGATGAGTTGCGAGTTAGAGATGACTAATTTTGCTAATGGGCTATAAGTGTAAAGGAATTGTGAAGCATTGATTCATCTGCATATGAGTGAATGTGATTATGGGTGACAGACTCGAATTCATTACTGTGAATGAGTAACAGGGTTGGGGCCATGACTTCTTCTTGTAGCACACCGACATTGAGTGGAAATTGGAATGTACATCATTTGCCTTTACTGTTACCTTTCCGTTGCCGAGGTATGAAATCAGTGGAACAAAAGATAATAGGCCATAGCAAGGGAGTTTGGACAGCAGGGGATTTTGCCACACACTATCAGAAGCTGTCGAAATATTAAGAGCACCTGCATGGATTCCCCGATGTTGGTCAGTTGACGAGTAATGAGACTGAGTATATCAACCTTGGCTCTTTCATGGTGAAAATCATACTCACTAATTACGTTGTTGCATTTAAAAAGTTTAACAATGTGCTTATAAATGACCATCTCAAGTACTTTACCAAGAGAAGATGTGATGGCCATGGGTCTATAATCAGAGAGATCATAGGAACTTCATTTCTTTAGAACTGGGAGGATGCGGGCTTCCATCCAAAAAGTTAGGAATGAAAAATGTACGTATGCACAGTCAGAATAATTTAGCTAAAACAGAAGCAAGTTCTGGGGAACACAATTTTCAAACTATTGGAAGAATTCTATCTATACCAAGAACTACAGACGAAACTACTACCATAAGTTGATTAGCATGTAGGCCTTTGACATTTGCTTTCAGTTCTCTTGACCAAGAACGTTGTTTTTCATTTTATTCTTGGTGTTGGAGAGGGACGGCTTCCTTGGTGGCACTGATATCATTGGGTGGCTCCACTGCAGTTATACAGACACTCATGAGTTGCCTCTGTATCCCCCTAAAAGAAGGATGCTGAACTGCATGCAGGGAATGGGCAGCTTCAGTTTGCACTCTAATGAGTTCACATTCATATGAGCCTGGAGTTGTAACCTTTGTCCCAATCTCCAGAAGCTTGTATCAACTATGGATATATATCTTGTACCGAAGGGATTACTAAAGGTTGTATTTTCCCCTTGAATATAAAAAAAAAGTTTGAGCTAAAAATAAAAGAACAAAATTGTCTGAAAGAGTAGGGATCACAATACTATCATGCAGTGACTTCTTAACTTCCATACTCATCCCCCTATTTCTCATCACTGCTTTCAGTGAACCAATAAATAATAATAATAATAATAATGATAATAATAATAATAATAATAATAATAATAAATGAAAGTTAACGACAAAATTAATTTTGTAATCTTGATTTCAGAAGCTTATATTTCTGCCAAGCCAGTAACATTTTCTGTTTTATTCTAGTTTTCCCAGACGATTTCATTCACCTAGGTGTATGCTTTTCTCAAACGCAGGGAACTGACGCAGACTTAGTTAATGCCTTCATTATGAGAAGCAATTCTTGAAGCTCAACAAAATTGCCTCTATCTTGGCCTATAACTGCTGTTTTCAGTGCTGAGCCGTAAAGAGCAGTTAATGCTAGAAAATACTACAAATCATGAGGCAGAGATATGGACTGAATGTAGAGCCAAGGTATTGTCCTATTCTGCTTTGGTGCTACAGGAAATGTGTTGCAAAAAACGGGAACCTCCGCCAGATTTAGATGAAAGAATTACAGTGTTCATATTTTGACTGAGTCTAGAATGAGACCGAATATTTTCTTTGACAGTCGCTCTACGGAGAGAGAGAGAGAGAGAGAGAGAGAGAGAGAGAGAGAGAGAGAGAGAGAGAGAGAGAGAGAGAGAGAGAGAGAATCCCTCCCATACTCTCAATTTTCGACTCAGCAGAAGGTACCGGAGTTTGATATGCAGAATGGTATGGGATGAATAATGAATGAAGGAGGTTCCGGGTGTACTTAGCGAGGAAGCCCGGGGGAGGTTGTGGGATGAATAGTGAACGAAGGGGCGTCATGTAGGAAGCGTGGTTTGTCAAATGAGACTTGGTTTGGCTTTATTTTTAATAGTACCGAACCATTACCTATTTATTCTCA